>NC_143478.1:92309913-92909913 GCF_027475165.1 Benincasa hispida | reverse complement strand
TGTCCGCATGACACCCATGGGGGTAAGCCAAAAAGAAAGTAAGTCGCCAGGATCAACACATAAGCGCAACTCTTGTCTTGGCTTAATTTGGCTAGCACCAAATAGAGGAGCTGCACTTATGCGTTGATCCTGGCGACTTACTTTTGTTTTGGCTTGCCCCTATGAATGTCATGCGGACATCCAACTACGGGGAAGCGCCTTTCACAACTTAACTCTTATCAGCATGTGTTTCCCCATTGCGCTGACAGTAGAGTTGTTATTCTCATTTTTTTTATATTATTATTATTATTTTATAGTATCGCAATGTAGTGAACGCATTTCTTTGGGATCACTTCCACCCCCAAACTTAGAGATTGGTTGCATGCCATATTCAACTTAACTCTTGTCTTGGCTTAATTTGGCTTGCATTAAACAGAGGAGTTGCGCTTATGCGTTGATCCTGGCAACTTACTTTCATTTTGGTTGGCCCCCATGGGTGTCATCCGGACATCCAACTACGGATAAGCACCTTTCACAACTTAACTCTTATCAGCATGGGTTTCCCCATTGCACTGACAGTGGAGTTGTTATTCTAAAAATAAAAATAAAAATTATTTATTATTATTATTATTATTATTTAATATTTTTATAGTATTGCAATGTAGTGAACGCATTTCTCCGGGATCGCTGCCACCCCCAAACTTAGAGATTGGCAACGCTCTCGCTGGAAAGCTAAAGACAAACTCAACAGGAATGCGGTGGCAAATGTTTAAGCAGGGATTTGCACGTAATAAAGCTTAGACTGTCAAATTTTGAAGAAGCTATCAAAAGTAAGGTGAGCTTTGCGATACTTAGTTAGCGGATATAGTGAATTATACGTACCATCATAAATGTATCGCAAAGGAAGGCATTCAGACAAAGAGAATTTCAAAAGGATAATGCATAAAAGATAACAAGAAAAGAACCTTGAGTAGAATAACACTAGCGACCATGCTTTAGAATTCACGCGGTCGAAGTCATGCATTGAATGATGAAAAGGTTCCTTCCGTTGTAACTGAGCACCGAGGAGAACTATTGTCGCACCTACACGGAGCAAACACACCACATCTAAGAAAGCAGTCGCATATCCAAAATAACAATAAAAATAAACTAAACTAGAAAAGCAAGGTAAAGATAGAGTAGAAGACGTCCCTGAAGAAATTAGAGTGATGTCACTGCAAGGAGTCTTCCATGTAGGAGATTGCTCTCAACTGCTTAGGTCAAGAAGCTCGCCTTGACCATTGGAACTTCCAGCAATTGTTGGGCGCATGTTGGCCACCATGTGATTAGAACTACCTTCAGCTCATGCAACTGATTGCCCTTCTTATTTGGGGTCAATACTGGCTTCCAGTGCATCGCCTACACTTCAATATTGTTTGCAACTTGGTCGCACAAGCTACCAGACTCCCAAGATAGAAAGGTTGCCTGCGAAAACATAAAACTCAACAAACTATTAGCTGCCAAGTCCCAAGCAATGGCCCCAAAAACTTGGTGATGGGAATTATGAAACGCATATGTGTGATGCATGTCTTAGGTTATGCATTTGTTCTCATGCGTCGGTGGTCATGCGTTGGAATGAGAAGTATGCGTTATTTTCTTATGCAATGACCATGTGTTCCTATTACAAGTTTTCTTGCGCTCTCGCCAAGTATAACGAGATCGCAAGTTTCTCGGATGATCTAAGGTCGAACTCAGAGACTTATAGCTAAATGTTATGCGGTAATGTATTTGTGGCGAAGAATAAAAGAATATTGGGGGTTATGAGCTATGCACTACTCCCACTCTTAACTAACAGATTAAGCGGTGGAACTATGACTGAGGGGTAAAGACACGACAACTGTTAACGCGTAGTAAAATTCATGGACAAATAGATAAAATGGCAAGGATGTCTTCACTGCAACACTAAGCTTGAATGCAAGGGTAACCCCAACCAACGCAAGCTATGCGATCATACTATACACACTTGACGAAGACGCATGCGATGAATATGCGATAATGTCGCGAGGCCTTATTTCTAAGCCTCTATTCTTGCTCACGTGCTCTCACACATAAGCAAGATGACCGCATACCACCATGTCCTACTTAAAGGGTGCATAGCTGTGTAGTAGCAAATAGAGCTTATTCCTAAGTTCCCCATTCTTGCTTATGCGATCCAATATGCTCTCTCGAGTTTAGATTTGGTTTTTAGACTACTCTCCTAAGTATGCCTAAATGATGAATGATGCGCTCATAAGACAAGGTAATCACATAAACATGGTTGACGTAAGATTATTCCTATCTCTAGTGAACACTTGCTTACATTGCTTAATGCGATCAACTACTTACCCTCCCGAGCAGTTGTTTGCTATTGATTCTACTCATAGACAAGCATTGTGTCCGCTTATAGACAAGCGTTGCTACAGCTTCACACTAAACAAATAAGGTTTTCTCACAACACACATGCAACGCATACCTCTCGGTGGTTTGCTACATGCTTCATATTCCTACGTCACATGATTAAGAATGCGATACTCTAATAGTCTTACTTAGTGATGCAATGAAAGTAAAGGATACCAAGTAAATGAAGACGGAGATGGAATCGAAGGAAAATATAGAAATACATTTATTACAAAATATATTAACTTCTTAAGTCAAAATGTAATACAATACAAGGATAGAAGAAATATGGAGGGGCAGATGGAAGCAATGTCTTGCTTCCAACAGATGTGTGTCAAGGCTACCGATGGTGCCATGGATGGGCAGTGGAGTAGACTCTCTCGAGGTCTAACTCTGGCGAAGGCTCCGGTCGTCACTCAGAATGGTTGATGGGATGAAGAACTCTCAAGATTATCTTCTAACGCTTTGGTATGGATCACAAGGATCTACCCTAAGGCAGGAAACCTCAGGCGAAAAACCTTGGATGATTTGAAGTTCTGCCTAACAGCTTCTACTTATAGAGCTTGATCGCCGACAGCATTTATGGACCTACTTTGAATCTGACACTCACGGCGCGATGGTTCTTTTCTAAATCTCTACTACTAATGGCGTGGTAAGTGAAATGTCAACATCATCTTTTGATACTCCCGAGGTATGCATTCATGCTTGGTTTCTGGAGTATCAACGCATTCCACCACCCTTGCGGTCTCTATTATGGTTATTATTCTGTACCCACAATCTCTCTACGAAGACCGCATTCGCTTGACAGCCACAACTACTATGCGATGGACGCATGCGGTTAATGACCGCAACATCCATGCATTGAACGTATGCGTTCGCCTCTGCAATAGAGAGATTCCCCGTATGCGGTCGTCTTTGCGATAGCCTGGCTTCCGCGTATGCGACCGCTTCCTGTGTTAGCTACAAAGATAGACAATTGAACGCATAATAACACATAAAAGTGGGTTAGCCGAGATTCTTAATGTCGATCGACGCAAGCTCATTTTCTCATGAATTCTTAGTATAATCACCGCATCTTCTACTTAATAGCCCTCATAATTCTAAATAAGAGGCCTATAATGACGTGCATTTCTGTCCGTCATCAGATGTCGACCTGAAATAATAACCAAGTTTTGGTCCTTCCGCATGCATCGACACAGATGTCTCATGAAATATGTCCATGATGTATCACCCTCCTTGTCTACTATTTCATATGAGAGTGGGTATAATTGGTTATTATCATCAAAAGAAACAACGAAAAACATTCATCCTTTATATTTTCCCTTCAACATGGCGCCGTCAACTACAACCATTGGACGACAATTTTCATAGCCTTGTATGGAAGGGCCCAATTCCATGAGCATCTACTTAAAATATATTGTATCTTCTAATTGGATATAAAACACAATACCTGAGTTGGCTATGTTCAAGGCCTCACCATATGCATGCAGCATGGCATATGATTCCTCTGGTGAACCCATACATAATCCATACACCATCCCACATGCATGCAATGCTTTATCGTAGCTTATGTTGACTCCATACTTTTTTCTAATATTATCAACAATGTGTTTGGGTTTGTACACCAGACTAACACTTCCAACTTTATCCACTATTAATCGACCAATGACAAACGCACTTGCATGCTTGTGATCGTGTCTTATCAGTGCTCAGGAGCATGTATGATCGTTACAATACTTGGAGATCTTAAATATTTGGCTTCCTCCAATTTTAATTGCATGAAGTCTCCAACTACAACCCTCTCCTTTACATCCTTTGAGGACTTCAACGCACGAAATTCAAAATTTTCCCTGATTTTAAGCATGAATAGTCCATTCTTTAACACATCCTTGGATAAAAATATTTCATTCTCTTTTATATTAGATCTGGTCTACATATGTGATGGCATGTTAAAAAATGATGGTTGTTTTTGGGGGGTTTGGGTATCCAATCATACGTTTGTAGGCACATTCGTACGTGCACTACATTTTATGGCTCTATTCGAAGTTTCAACTTAGTGTGTAGGAGCATATGTCATGTAATCATAGGATGGCTCCCATCTACCAGTGCCACCCCAATAATGGTCTATAATATCCTCTATAGCTCAAATATGAGCATCCTAAGTGTTTCCGTCGTCTTCCCCTAATCAGATTGTTTCTTCAATACGAACTATATTGTCCTTCATATGTGTATTAGTTGTCATGTGTCATCGTTGGCACTCATGTTCTGTAGGTCAACATAATTATCGTTGTAAGTGTTTGATTATTGTTTATGTGTTGTTGTAATGAACAACTGTAAGGTTGATAAGTTCTTGTGAGCTAATATAAACTCAATATCGTCGTCATCTTTTTGTCGAAGCAGATTGCGTCAATGAATTCGGACCAAATATCTTAACCGTATCCACTCAAAACTAATGTAGCAGTGGTAGCATGAGTGTGTTAGGTTTTATGCCATAAAACTCGTAGATAGTAAGTTTTATTAATCGATTGTCATCAATAAAGAGTTATAGATGTTAATTCAATAAATATTATTGTGTTGTTTTCTATTTTATCTTAATAACCCTAAATCCAATAAACTAACATTCATGACTGCCTTATGAGTCTTGAACTGTATGTGGAGATATACAGGGATCAATGTTCAAGATATAGCCTAAATGGTCCATAGTATAGGGATAAGGCTGGGTACCTTATCCTAGTAATATTATAGATATGACCCACTTTGTATTTGATACAAACACAATGATCCAACGTATTCGTGTAGGTGATATGTGAGTAGAAATATCTTATACAATGAGTTTGCATAAGATCGGACCGCAAAATAGCAACCATTAGTAACGTCGTTGACTAGTTAGGTTTTTATTTCACTAGGATAACCTAGGCAACTTAATCTTAATCCTGAGTATATTATGAACTCCTGTTTACGGGGGATTGTTTTGGTTTGTATGGGTGCGATTGATCAGTTTGCCGACACAATAAGCCTACCATTTTGGGGACAATACCAAGTGGGGAGCTAGGAACATAATAATACAAGATGGAATTCACTCATTCCCATCTTCAGGGTAAGTAGATGAGCGTTCCTTAAGTGGTGTCTCTGGGACTTCAACAAAGGGCCCTTCGCTCTCATTGGCTTGAGAGGGATTTTTGTTTATTTTGTTGGGCCATAAATAGGTTGTTCAGAAGCATTGATACTTAAGGAGTCAGAGGTAACCTAAGGGTAAAATAGTAATTTAGCCCAAGTGGAGTTACGAACACTCATGAAGGACTAACTTGTTGTTATTGGTCTATATCTATGGACGCAAAAATATATTTGTAGTGAGAAGAATGCAGTTATAGGTCTTTGGTGAAGTATACCCACAGATAACGAATATTGATTAACTTGGTTAATTAGTTTAGCCAATTAATCTTATATCATTAGAGTTTCTGATCTACAGGTCTACCAGATCCTCTTGTTAGCTCACTAAAGGATATTAAAGATGAATGATTTGAATTATTCAAATCAATTTGAGGAAATTATGATTAATATGTAACTGATTATGGATGTGATCTATAATTCAAATTAAGTTGGAAAGAAATATTTGAATGAGATTCAAATAATTAATTCAAGTGAATTAGATTCACAAAGAATTAATTAATAAATAGAAAGGTGTTGTACATAAACATACGATACATATGATAATTAAATATATACGTTCAATTGGATTTAATGTTTAAATAGTTATTTAATTAATGTGCTAATTAATTAAATAAGTATTATTTAATTAGTGTGCTAATTAATTAAATGAGTATTAGAATAAGGAAAAATTGAAAAAAGACTTGGAGAAGGGGGTTGACCTCTCCCTATATAAAGTTCCTTATGGCCTTTTCGGGTAAGCATTTATTGTGCAAATTTTTCCCTAAGCAACAAAATGAAATCCTCTCTACTCTTCCAAAGGTTTTTTTTTCTCCTCACACTCTTCCAATAGTTGTGTTGGATTATAGAAACATGCAGTGGGAGAAAACAGGAACATTAAACATTCTAATTCCTCAATTTTGACATCAAAATAAGCATATTCATAGGGTATTAAAAGAGTTTCACCACATACCTTTGAAGACCTCTTCAAACACGAATTTAAGCTGCAATCTTCTCCAATTGAAGTTGTGGACCACCAAGAGAGTTCTCTACTATTCGCAACCTTGAATTTAAGTGGTGGAACTCACAATTGGGCTGAATTTGTGAAGGTTTTGGTGTGGGTATGAAGAGAAGGAAAAACAGTTTCTGCAGAAACTAGTTTTCAGCAGCCTCCCCCCTCTTTCAATCTCAAAATTGAAGAGTTTTATCATTTTCTTTCATGCATGCACTCAAGATACTAGCTGATGCCACTTCAAATGCATGGAATTAATGGGCAATTTGTGTGAATTGGAAGAATCCACCTCCTACTAAGAGAAGTTTGGATGTTTCCACTAACAAATTAATTTCCAATTTCAATTAATTCCAAAATTAACTAAAATCTATTTTAATTAATTCTAAATTAATTAAACTCAAATTTTCAAAATCCAATTTCTCAAATTGAATCAAATTGAAAATTAATTTGATTTTAATTAATTAAACATATTTAATTAAATAAATAATAATTTAATATCAAATATTAAATTAATCACATACCTAATTTTAAACATGAATCAAATTCATGTAATTAATATTTAAATCAACATTTAAATATTATAAACTCTTCAATTTCGTTTAATTTCGATAAATTAAATGTTAATTAATTATATTGAATATAATTATACAAACTCTAATTTGAATTTGAACTATTCAAATTCAAACCCTAAATTCAATTTGAAAACTTCAAATTGATATCATTCCAAATTCACTCAATTTACTAATTCAATGTGTTCATGTTTTACGAGCTAGTAGAGGGACCTTATGGATCTACAGATCATGAATTCCAATGATTTGAGATTAATTGGCTACAACTCTTTAGACTGAATTAATCAATATTCGTCGAGTATCGAGTCACACCATTATAGCTTGATATTTGCACTCTTCTCACTGTAGATATATTTGTGTCCACTTGATTTAACCATAATCAATAAGCCGACCCTTCACATGTTGCTCGCAATAACGGCTGGGTCAAATGTTGTTTTACCCTTGAAATAACAACTTGTTCCTTAAGTTCCACTGATCCTCTAATGAACAATTGATTTATGATCCAATGACTTAACCAGATCCCTCTCAGGTCAATGAGAGGGTGGGGCCCCTTGTTCAAGACCTAGATTCAGCACTTAAGAGAACAACCTTCCTTCTATCCCTAAATCGGGTAGGCGTGAATTCCATCTTGCACACTATGTCCTTTGCTATCTACCCAGTCTTACCCCTGAAATAGGAGATTTATTGAGCTGGCACTGTTGAGTCAACCCTCACCTATGCAAATCTAAGGATAATCCTGAATAAATAGGAGTGCATAGTTAGCTCAGGATTAAGGTCAAGTTACCTAGGTCATCAAAGTGAAATAGTCAGTCTTAAACAGTAAACAGCATTATAAAGTAAGAGTGACTTATTTCTTGGTCTGATCTTATGCAAACTCATTGTATAGGACCCCTCCATTTCTCATGTCAATACATAAACGAATTATGATCACTTCGTTTGTAGCACCTTACAATAGATTGTAACAACTACAGAGTAAGCCGCATCTAATAATGTTACCAGAATAAGGTAGCTAAACTTATTCATATACTATAGATCATTTTGGCTATTTACTCGAACTTGATCCATCTTTATTTCTCCACATAAGGTTCAAGTATTCATATAATAGCCATGGATCTTAATTTATTGAAGTTAGTCTTTACAAGTGCAATTTACAAATTCAATAACAACTTTATTGAAGAAATGTTAAATAATATCTTTATTGATAATAGAAAATGTTTAACTCTATAAACTACAAGTTTTAGGACATACAACCCAAAAAGTTGGATACCACCTATTCTTCTATTGGAATCCTTAAGAATAACAAGGTTATTCTCATGGTCGTGTTCAAGATTGTTCGAGGAGATGTTCATGTTCAAGATCGTTGGAGGAGTCTTTTATTGAAATATCAAGAGGGTCATTTTAGGAGTTTAGGAATCTACAAAGGTGAGAATGGTTCTTTCCTTTATCTAAAGTTTGTTATTTCACATGTTTATTCTACACATATTCTGTTTTAACACACTAATTTTGTTTATGTAAAAATCGATTTGCGGGACGTAAGGTGTTCACACGCTTCCGCTCGGGGTTCGAATCCCATCAATTGGTATCAGAGCTCAATTTCTTGCATCTTCATTCTTCATATTTTTTAAAACAAAAATCAGTTTAGATGTGGGTTATTAAATCTGCATTTTGAATAAAGGTTGGCAAGATTGGATGTTTTCGATTTTAGCACTTAGATTACTTTTACTATGATTAAAATGTAAGGGCCTATTATATTTGTGGGCAAATTTAATTCTTGCTTTGAGTCCGTAAGTCCGTGTCGATTTCCATGTCGATTGATAGAGCAATTGTTGTTGAAGAGATTGGAAGAAAAAGAGGTGTTCGAGGCAAGTTCGGAGATGAAAACATGAAAAATAGACTCATTCTTCCTTTCAGTGTCGCAACGTTACAAACTTTAACGGAACTGTGGCGGCGTGCTCGTGAGGAGTGATGCAGCTGTTGAAGCATTTGACCTAATTTTGCTTTTGTATTTAATTAATATTAATTAATTAAATTGATATAATAGTTATATTAATTTAATTAATTGTTTTTGTATTAAGGTGCATAAATTGGTCTAATTTTTTTGGTTAAATTAACTTAGTTATGCATTTGATGTATGTTTAGATTAATATTTGAATTCATATTACATATTACATGTCATATAGATTCAAAATACTCATCTTAGAATAAATGTGTACATGCATCATAATTAAATATAAGGGTTATATTTTATGGATGCATGATTAAATTAGCATGCTCATGCTTCATGATATAAGTGTTATGTTATAATGATGTATGATTACACTAAGCATGTCCATGCATCATGCTATCTTAAATTTTTATAATAATAGTAGAATGATGTATATGAATGTCTGATTTTCATGTATGATTTATGTAATTGTTATATTTATCAAATGAAAATTGAATTTGCATTGAGCATGACAATACATAGATAAATAAAATTTATGTATTTAATCAATGCCATTAGATGAAAATTTATAGGTTTTAATAAAGCATTAAAATATAAGTGATAGTTTTAATGAGATAGTTTAAAATCTATAATCAAGATTTGCATACAAACATAGGTCCAAATTAATTTTAAATTGTTTAAAATTGATCAATCTAGACTTATATTGGAGTTATTTTTAAAAGGATGCTTTGATGACAAATATGCTTTGCAAGCCTATTAAATGTTCAAAGATCTAATTATTAAATTGATATTGCTTTATAAATGTTTTTCAAAAGTATTTCCAAAAGAAAAACTCTATGTTCATATTAAAATGCCACTCACTTGGCTTTTTAGCTCACATTTTTCAAACATTCTGTTTCCCCCTCCTCCCCTTCCTCCCCCTCCCCCCCGCCATGTAGCAAAGGGGTTCTGGTTGCCACTTGAGGTTGAAATCTACCACAGGGTTGGTTGGTCTTTGGATAATTTCAGTGTCTTAAGATTTAGGGGATGAAGTAGAAAATTCAATCAAGTTTTGAATGTTGAACTAGATTAGAGTCTTATTAGAATTATGTATAAAAATATTTGAGTTAGTCACTGAATAAAGATTATTATTGGTTGCATTATTAGCTTGAGAAGTAAGTCTTGTAAAACAAGTTAAGGTGGACAGTGAATATAAAAAAATGATAGTGTTTGTTGTCCTCACGCCTCATTTTGGGTTAAAAAGGTAATCTAGGAGGCGGTGTGACATAAAACATTTCAACAAGGGACAAGTGTCGTACCAAGAAAGTTGGTGGGAAAATAGTGAGAATGTATTTCACCTTATAGCCCTTGTTAGTGGCATATCTCTTCTTATAATATTTAGACTTGTCAACCAATGCATTTTGGAGTCTCTTCAACACTCTCTCAAACCAGATGCTTTCTTATTCAAGTTTATTGAAAGCATCAAGATCTTCAACTGGTGTGAATAAAAATCTGTCCAATTTTGTGTTCACCCGATCCTTCCCCACCATTGCGACCTCAACATAATATAAAATAGACACCTTCCCTACATCCTCATCTGCTCCAACTTCACATACTTAGATTCCATATCCGTTGGATGCATTGTTTCTTTGTTTTTCAAGTATTTGTCCCGTAGATAACCAGTGTCGGTACTTGACTAAGTTGAATCACCATCCGAAGGGGACGACCATAGTCCACTAATGAGTAGAAAATTTTCTTTACTAAATGTCACGACCTTTCCATCTACAAGGAAGTTTATGACACCCGGCCGATCATCAACCACCTCTCTTTGAAGTACGTAGTGGACAAGAGGACTATTAAACACCAAGTCTATGTCAACCAAACTCCCCAACATGATGTGTTGTCTAAATATGTCCAATTGTGATATGGAAAGCTTTTCCATCAACTTCTTATTAGCATGCCTAATGTGCAACAAATTCGTAATCTGCATAGGAAAGTGATCCTCTTCTTTATATTTTAAAATCTTTTCCATATATTACCTACATTTCATCCAAACAAACAAATTCCATACATGAGATTGAGGGAACCCCTAATGAAATTTCAATTTGTACCTAAACTAAACTATTGTGCTCGAGAATAGATATGGGTATTTTGAGCATCGACATAATCCCCTCCCCCCCCCCCCCCTCTAAATGATTTTCACAACACAGTCCTTCAAAAAAAAATCCAATTGAAAAGTCTGACACATTAGAACAATCGGGAAATTGATGACTAACCTGCTTCCAAACGTAAGAACAAGTAAGAAGACCTTGATAGAAGAAGAAGAGAACGACGAGTCCACAATGATCGAAATTAATGAAGACGTTGATTGACATTTTGAACACCTTTAATTTATTCATTGCATTCGTATTTCAAAAATCGGGCCAAGCATTTTATAAAATCTATCGAGTTGGGCTTGGGTTTCCTATCCTTAGATGATGATGAAAGAAAAAAGGGTGAAAAAGTGTCATCGGACTTGGCCATGTAATAGCATCAGAGCTAAGCCCATGTTGGGCTAGAAGGTTCATTCTTGTCGCGATGTAATTTGGAATCAATTGTTACTTTTTAATTTATATTCATTGCAATCTGGGTTAGGGCTTTAGAAAAAATAATGAGCTTGGTTTTGGCTCCCTACCGCAATCTGATGTTGAGTGAAAATAACTTTCAACATTTAACGAGTCATTGCATTTTTGTTCTAAAATCGGGTAAGGGCTTTGCAAAAATCGTCGGATTAGGTAGTACATCCCGATAGCGATATGTCTGTTAAGTCCAGAAGTGCCCTATGACGTAAATAAAAGGTTAGATATCATAAATTTGTGGGGGTCAAAAAATATAAATGCGCCTAATAATAGGTCATCCATACAAAATCCTCAACATTATTCTAAGGAGGAGCCTAAAGCAACATTGATTGAGAAAGGATTCTCTTCCTTAAGGGGAGCCTATGAGTTCATTCATCGAGAATGAGTTCTCAAACTTAGGGGAGCCTAAGTTTTTCATGTGAAGAGAAGTTCACAAAAAGGAGGAAATATGTCTTAAAAATGAAAAGGAATCTCACACACTTAGAGGGAGCCTATATGTTTCTTAACTAATATTGAAATACTTAGGGGGAGCGTAAGTTCACTTGAGAAAGATTCTTACATATAGGGGAAGTCTAGGTGATTTATTAAGCTAGGCTCTATATGTATCACAGTAATTGTCATTATTTTATAGATAAGTACAACGTTGTAAATACTTGAACTTTTACATATTAGTGAATTATCTTTCCTGGACACACTGCCTCCCAGACGTAGGTGGATTATCGCCGAACTAGTTCAATATCTATGTGTTCATTCTTTAGATATTGCTAAAGAGTCTTTTTCTTTGAGAGAAATTTTTCTAAAGAAAATTAGTCAGGAAGGTACTTAGATCATTGCTTAAGAGATTTGACATGAAAGTAACCACTA
This sequence comes from Benincasa hispida, assembly GCF_027475165.1. Taxonomy (NCBI): domain Eukaryota; kingdom Viridiplantae; phylum Streptophyta; class Magnoliopsida; order Cucurbitales; family Cucurbitaceae; genus Benincasa; species Benincasa hispida. The sequence continues at coordinate 92,897,385 of NC_143478.1, read as the reverse complement.
TTGAAGAAGCACAAGATATTACTTCCATGAAAGTTGATGAATTATTTGGCTCTCTGCTAACCTTTGAGATGTCTTTAGATGGAAAACCTGAAGAAAGGAATAAAGAATTGTCCTGCAATCTTCCTTTGAAGAAGAGTGTGATGTATTGAACAAATAATCTGAGGAATCTTTTGCTCAATATATATCTTTACGTTCCAAATAATTCAATCGAGTATTTAAACAATTAGAGAAGAGATCTGGAACTATGGCTCTCGTAATCTTAAGTCTAGAGCTACTCTCTCCGTAAAATAGTTTAAGACTCAGAGTGTAAAGAAGAAAGTTGACAAGACTGGATCTACTAGTTATCAACACAAAGAAAAATCTTTTAAGTGCAGATAATGTGAAGACTATGGACATTTCCAAGATGAATGCCCAAAGTTTTTGAGAAAACAAAATAAAAGCTATTTTAAGACAATAACTGATGATGATTATGACAAAAATAGTGATTCAAGGGAAGATGTCAAGGCTCTTGTCAGTAACATCTCATTTGACACCTCATCATACGAGATTCCTAAGTATGATGTTTTCCATGGAACTGATAACAGTAAAGCCCACCCTGTGTAGGTTTTCATTTGTTTAAGCAGTTTTTTTAGTTTTACAATTTTTCTATGCACCTTAGTTCTTATCATTAGAGAGAGGTTTTATAGTTTGTTTAATAATCAATCCTACTCAAAAGGGAAAAATATAATAATCAATTAATGTTTACTAATAAAAAGCAACATACAATTTAATAGGTAAATTAAAAAAAGATTATCATGTTAAATTCCACTACTAATTATATAAATGATTTCATCCTATAGTTCTCTATTGGAATGCCTTCAATCTCAAATCTAGCACTGAATTTGTATTTGACCTTAGGATTTAGGATTTAGAGAACTCTCTATTACAAGAAGCACATCTAGTCTATATTCTGAATTTTCTCTCCAAGAATACTTGTTCTCTCCCTCTGACTATGGACATAGCTAACAATTATTAGTGAATCATATAAATTTTTATATTGGTTCTCTACTGCTTTACGTTTTAAGTTGTCTTTGTTTGAAAATTCCAATATTCTAAAAAATTTATGGGCTCGAAATTATTGTGGAAAGATCCAACAAGTAGAAATAAATATTACTTGAAGAAAAAATGACATTAGAGATATTCAAATATAAGACATTTTCCATTCTGATACTATGTTAAGTTTTCAATCAACCCTGATCCTAATCCCAGGGCGTTACACCCGTTGATGACAACATCTGGAAAGGAAAATACATCTAACTTTCACGTGACACCAACGATAAATTTGTGATATGAAGGATTTGCATAAAAATGAAAAAGGGTTTTAATGCCAAAGTCAAAGATGGAAAACTCTCTAGAACAAAGAAGAAGTCAAAAATTCCAATTCCATATTAAGATTAAGATTCATATTAAATTCTTAGATACCTCATATTGAGGTCTAATGATGTATTTATAAAGTGAATGATTTGGAGTTTACCTTTTCCTCCTAGGATTAGAATTATAATTAGATACATATTTTCTTATCCCATATAAGTTAGGATTTGATTTGACTAGATCATCTGGACATATTTGATCTTAAATCTACTTTATTTTGGATTTATCTTAATTCGTCTTTTGCTAACCTTTGACCTATTTCTTCAAGTCTAAATTCACCCATAACATGAACCTCCACTCCCAAACTAGAATTTATGGTTCACCTTTTTTATTTTTAGTTGGTTGGAGTTCAACTTAGGACTACCATTTTGTTGTGTTTTATGCCCTAAAACTCGTAGATAGTAAACATTATTAATTGACCGTCATCAATAAATAGTTACAAATATTAATCCAATAAATGTTATTGTTTGTGTTGTTTGTATATTTTTGTCTTAATAATCCTAAATCAAATAAACTAACATCGAAGGTTGTCTTATGAGTCTTGAACTGTATATGGAAACATACAACGATCAATATTCAAGATACAGCCTAAAGGTTCTATAGTATAACGATAAGACTGGGTACCTTATCCTGGTAATACTATGGATACGACTCACTTTGTATTTTATACAAAGACAATGATCAAACGCATTCGTGTAGTTGACATACGAGTGGGGGTATCCTATGCAATGAATTTGCATAAGACCGGACCATGAAATAATAACCACTAGATGTAACACCGTTAGTTAGGTTCCTATTTCAATAGGATGACCTAGGCAATTTAGTCTTATTCCTGAATATATTATGAACTTCTGTTCACGAGAGATTGTCTTTTGATTTGTATGGGTGAGGATGGCCAGTTCATCAATGTGCCTACCATTTTGGGGGAGAAGACTGAGTGAGGAGCTGGCAACATAATAATACAAGATGGAATTCACTTCTTCTCATCTTAAGGGTAAGTAGATGAGAGTTTCCTTAACTGGTGTCTTCGAGACTTGAACAAAAAGTCCTACTCTCTCATTGGTCCGAGAGGGATTTCTGTTTATTGGTTAGACCATAAACAGGTTGTTCATTAGAGAAGTACCAGTACTTAAGGAGTTAGAGGTAACCCAAGGGTAAAACGATAATTTGACTCAGTTGGAGTTATGAACACTCGTGAAAGACTAACTTGCTGTTATAGGTGTATATCTATAGACACAAAAATATATCTTTAGTGAGAAGAGTGTAGTTATGGGTCTTTTAGTGAATTGTACCCACAGATAACAAATATTGATTAATTTAGTTAATGAGTTTAGTCAATTAATCTCATATCGTTGGAGCTTTTGATCTACAAGTCCACCGGGTCCTCTTGTTAACTCATTAGAGGATATTTAAGAGGGGTGATTTGAATTATTCAAATTAATTTGAGAAAACCATATAATAATGTGATTAATTGATTATGGATATGATCTATAATTGAAATTTTCTGTTCCCGCCATGAGAAAGACGCACATAAGAGGTATGCCCAACACGTGGAGGGTCTGTTGAGACTTTCTCTTGTCTCAAGATTTGTCTAACTCTAGTCTTTTTAGAGATCGATTTCTTTAACTAACGTTCCGATACAGAAAGATGGAATCAAAGTCCTAGTGGCTAATGATATAGATGAATTACTAGAATCAGTTGACTGCTTTCTTATGAATGCTACCAATGTCTTCATGTCGCACGACCTCTTAACATTACACCACTGAATCCCTAATCATTTACTTGTTGTGCAGTGACAGTACCAATATCCACTAATCGTTGTTTTTAGATATGGTTGCTGCCCGAAAGAATCGCTCACTAGCTAGCCAGACTAGTGGGGCCCTATCTGGAGACATACTGTAAACCATGCCTTTCGAACTCTTCCTTGGAAAGTAATATTTGAATAAGATTCAATTAATTAATTCAAGTTAATTAGATTCATAAACAATTAATTAATAGAGAAGTATTGCACATATACACACGATGTTTATGATAATTAAATATATATACATCAAATTAAATGTATAAATACTTATTTAATTAATGTGAAAATTAAATAAAATAAGTATTATTTAATTGTGCTAATTAATTAAATAAGTGATATTTAATTAATTAATTGTGGAAAAAGGAAATAGGAAAAGGATTAGGAAAAGGGTTTGACCCTTCTCTATATAAATACCTCTCCATAGCCCCTTTGGGAGACATAGAGACTGACAATACACAACACAAAAGTGTTATTGTGCAGAATTTTTCCTAAGTCACAAAGAGAATCCTCTCTACTCTCTAAAAACCTTTTCTTCTCTCCCTCTCCCAATAGTTGGATATAACATATCCCTCTACTAGAATCCTAGAGAATAACGAGGTTACTCTCACGGTAATGTTCGAGATTGTTCAAGAAATCGTTCGTGATCAAGATCGTTGAAGGAGCCATTCGTTGGAACTTAAAAGAGGATTATTTTTTAAGATTAGAAATCTACAAAGGTGAGAATGGTTCTAATCTTTTTCCCTAAAGCATGGTATATTACATGTTTATATTTTATTTTAGTATATTGAAATTGTTTACGTAAAAATCAAATTGCGGGATGCAAGACATTCAAAATACTTCCGTTATGGGATTTGATCCCTTCACATTTCTAATGCACACACTTGTACGAAGAAGAAAAATGATAACAAGATAACTATGTAACATCATTTGATTATGAATAAATAACGAGATTTGATTTTGATATGAAAAACCTTAGAAAATTAAAGATTAGGAACCCATCAAGGAGCCCTACTAAAAAATTCCAAAATCTCAAGTCAATTCAAATGGAAGAATTAGAATTGGACTACTGTTTGATCGAAGACCATGAGGCAAGAAGATTTACTTCCCTACTCAAGATTTGAACACTCCATAAACAAGTTGATTAATCTTACCTGAATGCTCAAGCATGCAACTCTAGATCAAGAATTGTAAAAGGTTGGTGATCTCTGTCACCAACATAGAGAAAAATTCTGATTTCTAAATTTAAAATCCAAAACTGTCTGTCACGATGATAGCACCGAATATGTGCTATCATACTCGCTTAATTCATGGTTGTTCCTAGATTTTATGTTTTTATTTGATGATTTTATAAATTTCGGGCACCTAAGAGGTAGATTCGAGCATTAGTGATGAAATGAAATAAAAAGAAACTAAAACGGAGCTCAATTGCATTATTAGGGAAAGAGAAGATAAAAATGATCATTTTGCCCCTGCATGCATTACGTCGTGGCGCTCTAAGGCACTATGCTTGACGCTGAAAAGACAAAATGCCTCAATTTTGTGCAAAGCACACAACATCACGATGCTCTGAAGGCTAATATGCACGTATATCTGTCAGCGTTGCGGCTCTAACCTGATTATTATATAAACATCATTAGGCGCCTAGGTTAAGATCTGTCTGATCCCAGCCAACTTCAGAGAAAATTTTCTCTATTTTCTTCAACTTTTTGGTCAGTAGGTGTATCAAAACTCTTCCTAGTCAATCTTCATAAATTTTCTCTATTTTCTTCAACTTTTTGGTCAGTAGGTGTATCAAAACTCTTCCTAGTCAATCTTCATGTCAATTATGGGCTAAGGTGACATCTTCTAGCTTAGGCATTGAGTAGATTTTCATATGTTTGCACACTTATGAGATTTTGATCCCTTTTTCTGTAATTTTCTATATTGTTCTTAATTCCTTATCTGATTATGAATGACTTTTGATTGTAATCTTACTTGAGGATGTATGATCAATGACTAGGATTTAATTTGCAATTTGTGACATTCAATTGCATGTTAATCCGGTATAGCCATAGGTTAAAATTAGCTTGTAAGTGGTAAATCCACCTCAACGAACATTGTCCAATTAACTTAGGAAAGAATTACATTGAATATTTGATCTGGCATTTCTAATTGGATATTCAACTTAGCATTTTCCTTAATCTTAATGCGGTTAGCTAAATTAGTTAGGATGCGTTACATCTAATCAATTTAGTTATTATAATCTGAGCTCTCATCTAGCTTTTTAGGTGAGATGGTTAAACTAAACAAAATAAGAATTATTTGAAGAGGAATTATTTGAATTTATGATCGACTTGCAACTGGGGGTTAAGCCTAAATTGAATAGTTTAATAATCTGAATTTTATCACTTTCTTTATTTTCTTGTAATTTACTTTCTTACAAACCAAATCAATCTCAACCCCCCTCCCCTAGTTACCTAGAACAGCAAACAATTTAATTGAGAAATTCTTCGATTCCTTGAGTTCGACTCGTGCTACCATTACTACTTTTAGTAGAAGTGATTAATTTATTTGGTCTACAATTAGGCGGCGAATTCCACTCAATCACACAACCTAATGTTTGACACAACCTAATGATAAGGCTTTATATAGTCTCTCAGTGAATCCTAACGCCACATCATTAATCATAAATTATGAAAATACCCCTATTTAAAAAGTCATCAAAAGGATAACATTGAAAAATATTTAAACTATATCAAAATTATTAAATAAATAATAAATAATTATTTGATGCCTTGAAAAGTTCATATCAAATTTAGACAAACTTGTTATCAATTTTCAATGTTGCATTAAAAATTTTGGAGTTTGAAATAAAACTTATCTAGAATCTGCATCCTGGCCGTAGAAATTTTCAATGTTGAAATACCTTTATTTCTAATTTTTTTTTAAAAAAATATCTAAGCCCCAATGTCTTATCTTTTTTTATGTCCTTATTCGTTCTATCCTCTATGGTTTGTCCTTTCATTGGTTTTTTGACTATGGGTTGAAATTCTCCAATGCCATTTACCATAAGAGACTTTTCCTAACCTCAAGTCTATCCTTTGATTTATGACTATGGGTGAATTCCTGATATCTTTTATTATAAGACTTTTTCCTTAGACTAGATTGAATTTGGTCTTGATTTTCTTAATTCTAGAATAAAAAGGTAGAGTACTCCTGTCTCCGCAAACGAAGTCAAACTGTTGATGACAAAATTCAAATGAGAAAATGCACCTGACCTTCACATGTTTGACAATAATAGTAAATTTATAATTTGGAAAAAGATGATACATGCAAAACAAAGAAAGAAGGATCTAATAACAAAGTCAAATATGGTGAACTATACAATAAAGAAAAAGTCAGAATTCCATATTCAAATTCATATTAAGATCTTAGATACCTCATATGGAGGTATAATGGTGTTTTATAAGGAGAATGACTTAGACTTTACCTTTTCCTCTTAAGATTTAGGATGAGATATATCTTTTCCTTATTCTGCATAAGTTATGATTTGATTTGATTAAATCACTTAGACTTATTTGATCCTAAATACACTTTATCTCGGATTTATCTTCCCGGGTCTTTTCCTAGTTTTTGACGTATTTCTTCAGGTCCAAATTCACCATAACAAACCCAAAATTAGTCCATGGTGTATTAGTCACAAATTAAAATGTTAGATCAAACTAGTTATGTTGGGTTATATGTCCTAAAACTCGCAGTTTGTAAAGTTTAAACATATTATGTTTACAATAAAGTTATCATTGAGGTTTATTCAATAAAATTGTTATTGAATATGTAAATTGCATTTATAGATTTCTAAATCCAATAAACTAACGAATCCACGACCATAACATGAATACTTAAACTTAATGTAGAGACATAAAAGAGGATTAAGTTTGATTATATAGCCAAAAGGTCTCTAAATATATGGATAGGGTTGGGTACTTTATCCTAGGGACACTATGGAGACGATATGGTTTGTATTGATACAAATGATGTGATCCCAAAGTCATTCATGTGGAGACAATGAAGTGAAGGCATCCTATGCAAAAGATGTTTTCATAAAATCGGACCACGGAATAGTCACTTTTCTTTATAACGTCATTTACTATTAAAATTGACTATTTTAATTTGGTGACTTAAGGTAACTCGATCTCCATCCTGAGCTAACTATGAACTCCTGTTTATTCGGAATTATCCATTAATCTGCATAGGTAAGAGTGGCTCATCATCGTCACTCAATAGGTCTCCCATTTTAAAGGTAAGACCAGGTGCATAGTAGGGGACATAGTCTTGTAAGATGGAATTCACTCCTAGTCGTTTTAGGTTTAGTAGATAGGTTCTTCCCTAAATTATTTTTAATAAATTAAATTGTTTAATTAATTATTTATTTAAATTTAATTTTTTATAATTAATTTTTAAAAATTAATTTTTTTCATTTAAAATTATTTTAGAATCAATTATTGGAATTATTTAAAAATGAATTTAAGAAATTCATATTAAAATTAAGAAAATAGAACTAGCAGGAAAATCCCACAACATTCCACTCAAACACCTAAAATCCCACTTTCTTTTGTCTGGTGTGGTGTCAATTTATTGTGATTTATGTTCTGCATGTAAAACTTTATTAAATAGAAGTTTTTCCAAGTGAGAACAAACTCATGCAAGTTGAAATTTCATGAGAATTGTTCTTTATCTCTGAAAACTTGGAAAACCCAGTAATATAACTCAAATTCTCTCAAAGTTATTGTTCATTTTGGATCCCACAATCTAATTTAAGATCTGAGAATAATAGAGAAGATCATTGTTGTAGTCTATAGCAAATTCTTGAGTAGAAATCACGATTGTGTTGAAATGCCTTGAATCTGTTTATGTTGAAATTTAGCATATTTATTTATTTGTAGTTTTGACCCTAGAGTTTAGAGTAGTGCGCTATATAAACTCTCTAACCCTAGAGGTGTCATTTTGATGTAATTTCTGAAAACATTCTCTCAAATAATATTGTTCTCCCTCTAACCGTGGACATAGCTAACACACTGTTAGTGAACCACGTATATCTGTGTGTCAATCTTCTCTATCTCAACTTTCCTTTTTTGTGCTCTTTAATTATTGATTTCGCAACAGGTAGATTGGAGCAATTTAGAGGAATCAACAAAGGTATTCTCTTGAAACCCTAATATTCTTGAAAACCTTGAATATGCATGCTAATTCATTAAAATCGATGTAGTTAGAGTACTTAAGATCCTAATTGCTTCTATTTGTTAAATGTCAATAACATTAATTAGTATCAGAGCATGTTGTAGCACTCAACTTACGTTAATTTTAGCTTAGTTGGAGTTTTTCGTAAGTTGCATGAAATAGATGCTGAAATGGATATATTATGGTTTTTGCATAAGATTTCCTTTTAATCATGTTATAATTATTGTAATTACCTCTTTGTTTATGTGCCTTAATGTGTGATTAAGAATCTATAAATTTATTAGAGTCAATAGAGTTGCAATTAGATTGTAATTAAAGAATGAAGCATCCTCAGTAGCTAAAAGTAGTAGGAGAGGCTTCTGCCTTACAACGTTGCAATGCTATTCTTCAACCAACCCAGAAAAGAAGAAACACCTCGTGGCATTGCAATGTTGTTTATCACGAGCCCAAAACGCGCATGCACGAATAGTTCAACGGTTCAACTGGACTAGTTCAATCAGTTCGGGTTGTAGAGGTCCAGTTCAACCTAAACTTTTTTCCTTGGAGGTTCGGTTTGGGTGGTTTGAAGATGATTTGAGTCGGCTCAGGCGATTCAATACCTATTTTAAATTATTTTTAGTAATAATTTTAGGCTTTCGCTTGCTTTGGATGCCAAAACCAATCCATTTCAGTATATGTTCAATTATTTATGCATTTTGAATGTATGTTTAATTAAATTAAATCTTATATGTGTATAAAGTATGCCATGCAGATTTAGAATCCCACCATAGGAAGCATGTTTCATGCAATGAAATTATGTTATAATTTATTATAATATATAATATGGATGAATTAGTGTTTCATGTATTTGATATAATTTGTTATATTAAATTATGGAATGCTTAATGTAAGTTATGGATTGAAACTATGTCTAGTTTTATAAAGTGTTATAAAATGAGTTAGACATTTTAAAATCTATAACAAAGATAAAATGTATGCTCACTTAGGGTTAACAAATAACAATCGGTTTTAATAGTTAAAATAGGTCGTCATCTTGTAAAACTATGGTTACAAACTCACTCGGACTATAATCCTGTCTAAGGCTGGAGGTACTTAAGTTGACGGTTTACGAAACACCTACTACCTGGTGATTATAACCGATTCTTGAGCATTGTTAACTAGGTTTTCTGAGCATGCATGAGCGATGTGAGGTAATAAAATGGTTTATCACTTAGACATCATCCAAATATAAACGTTATACTTGGATAATCACCTAGACTTAGGTTGTTTTTAGTCGGAATATACCTAAGTAAAGAATATACCAAAAAATTAGAACATTTCAGTGGGAGATTAATAATATATATGATATATTGTTTTTAGTTCTCACATCCATAAGAGTTTACACAGTGAGATCCATGCTCGATTTTGTGTCGCTTTTACTACGACTGCTCCATTCAGAAAGTGTTTGAATGGGTCAATAACAAAGTGAATAGGAAAAGTTGTTCATAGTAAATGGGTGAAAGAAATGTGTCAACATATCCTGCGGTCTTCTCCATTAGTTTGGACCGCGAGATTCTTTTGTTGCGTCTGACCATTTTTAGGCAACATTAGCTTGTCGTTTTTAGTAGCCCTTTGGAGGGTTGTAACATAGGATTTAGAACAACTCAGACTTAAAAAATGAATAGGGGTTATTGTCTTCAACATTGTCTTTCAGTTCGGGAGCTTGTTGATATTATTCTTTAAAAGCTGGAAATGAAAGGTCACACTTACAAGAGTTACTAAGTATTAATAAGTTCTTGACCGAAAATGGTAATGAAATGACTATAGGAATAAAGAGTTATTCTGATAATAGTGTTAAGTCAAGAAAGTCTTACTTTAGTGAATTAGTATTTGACCGTCACTCTGTAGCATCTATTCTATCTCACTAAAATATCATTGCAAATAAATAATGAAATATGGATACATTATTACTTTTGCTAAAATGAATTTGGATTTAGACGTAGTTTACTAATAGAATTTGCTTATGTTTCAGCATGTCGAATTCAATTATCTAACTTTTAGCTTCCAATAAATTGACAGTGAAGGTTATTCAAATTGGAAATCAAACATCAATACGATACTAGTCATGGGTGATTTGAGGTTCGTTTTAACGAAGGAATGTCCTTCAGTTCCTAGCTCAACTACAAATTGAAACGTTTGGGATGCATTGACAAGTGGGTAAGGGCAAATGAAAAAGTCTAAGTCTATATCTTAGCTAGTATATCTGATGTGTGAACTAAGAAACACGAGAGCATGGTCCCCATTAAGGAGATCATGGAGTCGTTACAAGCGATATTTGGACAACTGTCCATATCCGCTCAACAAGATGCTCTCAAATAAGTTTATAAATCCCAAATGAAGAAGGGGACCTCTGCTAGAGAACATGTTCTAGACATAATGGTCCACTTTAATATAGCGGAAGCAAACAGGGTTCTCATAGACAAAAAGAGCCAAGTCAGTTTCATCATGGAATCTCATTCAAAGAGTTTCCTGATATTTCGTACAAATGTTGTGATGAAGAAAATAGAATACAATCTGACTACTCTTCTTAATGAGCTTCAGACTTACCAATTCCTGATGAAAAATAAAAGTCGGGAATGGGAAGCAAACATTGTAACCTCAGGAAAATTCCATAAGGGATCGTCATCTAGGACTAAATCCACTAGTACGAAGGTTTGACAGAAACTCGAGTCGTCATACCTAATGATGGCTTGGAGGATCCATTAACCTTTAAACAAAAAATGGAGGATGTAGATCAAAACCTATGGATAAAAGTCATGGACCTTGAAATGGAGTCTATGTACTTCAATTTAGTATGGGAACTTGTAGATCAACCAGATGAGGTAAAACTTATTGGTTGCAAGTGGATCTGTAAGAGAAAATGAGACCAAGCTGGTAAGATATAGACCTACAAAGCTAGACTCGTGGCAATAGAATTTACCCAAAGAGATGGGGTGAACTATCAAAAAACCTTCTCTCTAATTTCCATGATCAAGTCTATTAGAATACTCTTATCATTGTTGCTTTTTACAACTATGAAATATGGCAAATAGATGTCAAGACAGACTTTTTGAATGATTATCTTGAAGAGAGTATCTACATATCTCAACTAGAGGGGTTCAATGAATAGGGTCAAGAGCAAAAAGTTTGCAAGTTTAAAAGATCAATTTGTGGGTTAAAACAAATATCTCGATCCTGAAATATAAGATTTGGCACTGCAATCAAATATTATGACTTTGAACAAAATGTTGATGAACCTTGTGTTTACAAGAAAATTTTCAATAAGACTGTAGCTTTGTATATATTTGTACGTATGGAAAACCCACTGATGTTTTAGTCCAAGTGAGAGTTTGTTGAGTTATATGTCCTAAAACTCACAGTTTATAAATTTTAAACATATTATATTTACAATAAAGTTGTTATTGAACATGTAAATTGCATTTATAGATTTCTAAATCCAATAAACTAATGAACCCATGCCTATAACATGAATACTTCAACTTTGTATAGAGACATAAAAAATGATCAAGTTTGAGTATATAGCCAAAATGAAGTATATACATAGGATTAGGTACCTTATCATGGGGACACTATAGATGCGACCTGCTTTCTATATTGATACAAACAATGTGATCCCAAAATCATTCATGTGGAGACTTGCGAATGAGGGACATTTTATGCAAAAGATGTTTGTATCAGACCGGACCACGAAATAGTCACTTTTCTTTCTAACGTCGTTTGTTGTTAAAACTAATTATTTCAATTTGATGACCAAAGGTAACTCGATCTCAATCCTGAGCTAACTATGAACTTCTGTTTATTCAGAATTATCCTTTAATTTGCATAAGTGAGAGTGACTCATCACCGCCGCTCATAGGCTTCCCATTTTAGGGGTAAGATCGGGTAGATAACTAGGGACATAGTCTTGCAATATGGAATCCACTCCTAACCGTTTTAGGGTTAGTAGATAGATTGTTCCTTTAAGTACTGATTTCTAATCTTAAACAAGGGGCCCCACCCTATCTATGGCTGAAAGGGACTCAGTTTATTGGTAAGACCATAAACTAATTGTTCATTAGTTGATCAATGGAGACTTAAGGAGCAAGATGTATTATAGGGTTATAACCATAATTTTTACCCAACTGTAAATATAAAAGACCACAAAATTGGACGTTTAAATGTTGAATTAAACGGAATTGAGAATTGTAAAATATTCAAATATGATTTAAATATTTTATACATGAATAGGGATTCATGTTTGGATTAGGTGTTTTATTAATTTAATATTTGATACTAAATTATTTTTAATTAAGTAAATTGTTTAAATAATTATTTATTTAAAATTAATTTTATTGATTTAAATTCATTTAAATTTGATCTTAGAATCAATTATTGGAATTATTTAAAAATAAACTCAAGAAATTCATTTTAAAATTAAGAAAATGGAATTAGTGGGAAAATCCCACAAAATTCCACTTTCTTCAAACACCTAAAATCTCACTTTCTTTGTGTGGTGTAGTGTCAATTATTTTCTGCATGTAAAACTTCATTAAATAGAAGTTTTTCCAACGGAGAACAAACTCATACAAGTTGAAATTTCTGAGAATTGTTCATCATCTCCGAAAATATTTAAACCCAGAAATATAACTCAAATTTTCTCAAAATTATGGCTCATTTTGGATTCCACAATCCAATCTAAGGCCGGAGAATAGTAGAGAAGATCATTGTTGTAGTCTACAGTAAGTTCTTGGGTAGAAATCACAGGTTGATTGGAGCAATTTGGAGGAATCAACAAAAGTATTCTCTTAAAACCTTAATATACTTGAAAACCATGAATGTACATACTAATCCATTAAAATTGATGTAGTTAGAATGGATAGGATCCTAATTGCTTCTGTTTGTTGAATGTTAATACCATCAAGTTATATATCACTAGATAGGGTGGATTGGCCAGCCGAGAGAGGCAAAGGCAAGCTTAGGTATGTTTGTGATCATTAGGATCTTTTGAGTCTCGATGGAAGCATGAAATCGCATTCTTTGATTTCTTGAACGAATTAAAAATACAAATAATCAAGTAACATACCTTTGCCGATCAACAATTACAACAAAATCTTCTCCTCGAACTCGTAGTCTTCACCTCAAAATCTTCCTTTTCCACTAGGTCTTTCTTGCTATGATTCTGGCAAGGATCCGATTTGTGGAAATCGCTTCTTGAAAGAATAAAGAAAATGGGTAGAAAAAATTTCTTATAAATTGTCTAAGAAAATTGGGAGAGATATTAGAGGGAAAGTTTTACACTAATCGTAGAGATTATTCTTGTAGAGAAGGATCCCAACGACCTATTTATAGAATTCTATGGATTACTTCTAATCGGATAACTCATCTGCAGATATTTTAAATTAAATATTTAACAATATCTAATATTAATAAATATTTATTCTAATAATATCTCATTAAATGATTTTAAATATTTAAATCATATTTGAATATTTATCTCATGCAGAATCTTTAATTTGAATCTCATCCAAATTAAAAAAAAAATAAATTATTATTTAAATCCAATTCAAATTAATTAATTAATTTTTCCCCCAAGTATTTAATTCAATTCATATATAAATTAAATAACTTAGTTATATGAATCTCATCCAAATAATTAATTAGTTGAATCATATTCAAATAAACCAATTCTCTCATTATCTATTTAATTCGGATCTTATTCAAATTAAATAATTTATTTATTTATATGGATCTCATCTAAATAAATAATTAATTATTTGAATCGTATTTAAATAAATTAATTTTTCATATTATAAAGTTATAATCTGAATCTCAAATACACTTAATATTTTTCCTCATAAATTTGAACATTTCAAATTTTCTTTCAACGTAGTTGATCTTTGTTGTATCGTGGTGAGCTACCAAGAGGACCTTATGGACCTACTATTGGTGTTCACAATCAACTAGCGGAAGCAATTAGTATATTAAGCACTCTAACTACATTAATTTTATATTCAAAGTATGCTTGTTCGTTTTTCTAGAAAATAGGGTTTCAAGAAATTACCTTTGCAAAACTCTTCAAATCAGTAACTCCTTGCTCGAATTTCCTCTCCAATGGCTTGTAGACCACCATAGATCTTTACTACTATTCTCTAGAACCTTAGAGTGGATGGTGGAATCCAAAATGAGGTTGAATTTAGGAAAAATTTGGAGAATTTGAGTTTTTGTGTCAAAGGCTTAGAGAGAATCATTTCTCTCATCAATTCACAATTGCATGATCATTTTTCAGCTAGTAAAGAATTTGATTTTGATCAAATTCAGCATGCAACTAACTTGCATCATGGCTTGACACCAAATCAACTATTTGTGAGTGTTAAGTTGAGTGGAAAAAGTAGGAAAATTCCACTCAACTTAACCTAAATTCATTTTTTATTGAAATTTTCGCAAAATTCAATTTCTTGAATTTTCCAAATTTAAATTTCAAAAATGAATTTCTAATTTTAAATAATATTAACTCTAAAACAAATATTAAAAAAATCATTAATATTAAATAAAATTAATTCTAATTAATTAGTTTAATATCAAATATTAAATAATACTAATTCCAAACATGAATCCCTATTCATATTTTTAATTTTCTAATTTCGTTTAATTCGATAATTAAACGTTTAATTATATCGTATGTAATTAATAATTCCCTCAAATCGAATTTGAACGTTTCAAATTCTCCCATCTCGTTATTCTAAGGTTTGATCCATTTATGATCTAGTAGGGGAACCTAATGAACCTATAGATCATGAGCTCCAACGATCCGAGATTAATTGATTAAACTCTTTTAATCAAATTAACCAACATTCGTTAACTACCGAGCCACTCCACTAAAACCCAGTAGCTCCACTCTCCTCATTGTAGATATATTTCTATTCACTTCATTTAACCATGATCAGTAAGTCAATCCTTAATAGGTTGTTCTTATTAACAACAAGGTCAAAATTACTGTTTTACCCCTATAATACATTTTGCTAATTAAGTCTTCATTGTTCCACTAATGAATAATTGGTTTATGGTCCTACCAATAAACCTAGTCTCTCTCAGTCATAAAGAGAGTGGGGCCACTTATTCAAGACTAGGAAACAATACTTAATAGAATAATCTATCTGCTAACCATAAAATGGGTAGGAGCAAATGTTGGGTTTTATGCCTTAAAACTTGTAGATAGTAAATGTTGTTAATTGATTGTCATCAATAAAGAGTTATGGATGTTAATTCAATAAATATTATTGTTTTTATTGTTTTCTATTTTGTCTTAATAATCCTAAATCCAATAAACTAAAATCTAAGACAGTCTTACGAGTCTTGAACTGTATGGGGAGACATACAGGGATCAATGTGTTGGGGTTGATGCCCTAAAGTCTCGTGTCCTATAGTTTGTAAATAGTTTGTACGAACACTTGTGTTGTTTAATATATGATATTTTACTTCACATCTTGTATTTTGCTCAGGTGCTTGTTTTATTTACTTTACCACAAACCAATAAACTTAAAATCCCTGGTTATCTGTATGTAACTCAAGCATGTATATGCTGACATACAAGTGGATCATGTCTTGAGTAATAACTAAAATGGTCTGTAGTATGGATATAGGAGGAAAATCTTATCCTGGTAACTCTACAGATGTGGCCCGCTTTATGGAATGGTCACAAATGTTCTGATCTTGATCATTCATGTTGGGGACATGCTAGCGAGGGCGTCCTATACAAAGAGTTTGTATAAGACCTGACCACGAGTTAACGTTTTATTATATAAAACCATTCATGATAGAGACTTTACTTCATAGGATGACCATAGGTAACATGACCTCAATCCTGAGTGAGTTGGGAACTCCTGCCATTGAGGGCAGTTCTTTGATTTGTACGGGTGCGAGTGGCCAGGTCGTCGATTCAAACCTACCATTTTGAGAGCTGGGAACTCAGCTACACAAGATGAAATTCACTCCTTCTCCGAGGCAGGGGTAAGTAGATAGATAGCTCCCTTAAGGGCTGATTCTAAGGCTTGAACGATGTGACACCACACACTTTCGCTTGGCCCAAGAGATGTTCATACATAGTTGGACTATATTGTATTGTTCATTAGAGGAATCAGTGGTACTTAAGGAGTGAGATGTAACTATAGGGACAAAACAGTAATTTGGCCCAATTGTACTTACGAGCATCTGTGAAGGGTCATCATACTCGTGATTGGATATATCTGATGGATACATGTTACGAAGTCGAAAATTAAAGAACACAAAAGAAACGTAGAGATAGAGAAGATCGACATACAGATATACGTGGTTCACTAACAGTGTGTTAGCTACATCCACAGGCAGAGGGAGAATAGTATTATTAGAGAGAATGTTTTCAAAAAATTACATCAAATGGCGCCTCTAGGGTTAGAGAGTTTATATAGTGCAATACTCTAAACCCTACTTGGTTGTTCGAAGCGCCATATTCAGCTATTGGTCTTTAGTGGAATGCCTGATAGTTAACGGATGGTGGATCTCGTGGCTAAAAAGTTTAGTCAGCTATTCATGGACCGTTGGAGCTTCGAGCCACAGGTCCATTAGGTCCCCTAGGTAGCTTGGATAAAGTCGAGAATCAGTGTTTGGGTTAATTTGAAATGTTTAAATTGACAAGAGGAAGTTCAATTGCATATGATATAATTGGACTAGTTAATTATATATGATATAATTGGCTAAATGTATGAGATACATTATTTGGAGGAAATTAGATATAAATATGGTTTATATCAAGTAGAGGAGAAATTACTATAGTAGATATGTGATACCAAACTATAGGGTAAAAATATAATATGATTATAATTATTAATAATTTTATTGGTTAGTTATATGATAATTAACCCAAAATCTCGCTCGGACGTGCGTTAGTGGGGAATAGCGTCGGTTATTGTAACCGATGAATAAAAATGAAATTCATTTTGAATGGTTCGAAAAAATATCGGAAGGTTGGCGTTGGTGTGAAAACGTAATCAATCGCTTAAACTCGAGAGCCTATACGATAGTCGCTCAGCGCCTAAATGATCGCATACCTCGCGCCTAAACGATCGCACACTAAGTTCGAAACAATCGGTTAGCTTTCCTAAATGATCATATAGTGTGTCGTGTTTGCTAAACGATCGCCTACTATTTTCTAGACGATCGTTCAGTAAAATCTACATGATCATGTAGTTTCTTCTAAGCGATAAGCATTTTGCTATGTGATAACTTCATATTCTCTCCCAATTTCTTATCACCTACACGATCGGTTCTTCCTCCTACCTCTACCAAATCACCGAAGACCACGCTTTGGGTTCTCACTTTGAGAATACCTCAGGCTTCTTTCTGGTGGTGTCGTCCCCGTTGCATTCGTGTGTTTGCGATTGTTTGTGTTTCCAATGCATCTGCTGGGCATTGGTTGTTCGAGTAGAGGTCTTCCGCTACATTGAGTTCCAAAGCTTGAAAATTATCTTCAACTGGTATGGGAACTCTCTCCCTTGTTATTTTGTTGTTCAAAGCATGTTGATAATTACTGTTTGTTTGCATAACTGTGCATTTGAATGTATATGGTGTATTTCGATCACGGTGAAATTGGAGCGATCCAAGCACGTTCATAGAACTCTTCGTTAAGAGATCCTTCACAACGTTCAAGATATAACCTGAAGAGTCTATAGTATCGGGATAAAGTTGGGTACCTTATCCTGGTAACAATATGGATACGGCCCACTTTGTATTTGATACACACGCAATGATCCAACACGTTCATATAGTTGACAAGCAAGTAGAGGTATCCTATGCAATGAGTTTGCATAAGATTGGACTGCGAAATAGTAAGCACTATATGTAACATCGTTAACTAGTTAGGTTCCAATTTCAATAGGATGACCTAAGCAACTTAGTCTTAATCTTGAGTAGATCATAAACTTCTATTCACAAGAGATTGTCCTTTCATTTGTATGGGCGAGGGTGGCCAGTTCATCAAACCAATATACCTACCATTTTGGGGACAAGACCGAGTGGAGAGTTGGGAACATAATAATACAAGATGGAATTCACTCATTCCCACCTTAAGGGTAAGTAGATGAGTGTTCCTTAACTGGTGTCTCTGAGACTTAACCAAAGAATTTGACCTCTCATTGGCGTGAGAAGGGTTTCTGTTTATTGGTTGGACCATAAACAGGTTGTTCTTTAAAGAAGCACTAGTACTTAAGAAATTGGAGGTAACACAAGGGTAAAACGGTAATTTGACCTAGTTAGAGTTATGAACACTCGTGAAGGACTAACTTGCTATTATTGGTCTATATCTGTGGACACAAAAATATATATGTAGTCAGAAGAGTGCAGTTGTGGGTCTGTCTTTAGTGGAGTATACCAACAGTTAACGAATATTGATTAACTTGGTTAATGAGTTTAACCAATTAATATCATATCGTTTAAGCTTTTGGTCTACAGGTCCATTAGGTCTTCTTGTTAGCTCACTAAAGGATATTTAAGAGGGATGATTTGAATTATTCAAATTAATTTGAGGAAATCATATATTAATATGATTAATATGCAACTGATTATGGATATGATCTATAATTCAAATTAAATTGGAAAGTAAAATTTGAATAAGATTCATATTAATTAATTCAAGTGAATTAGATTCACAAAGAATTAATTAACAGAGAGGTATTGCACATATACATACGATGTTTATGATAATTAAATATATATACATTAAATTAGATTTAATAGTTATTTTATTAATATGAAAATTAAATTAAATAAGTGTTATTTAATTGTGCAATTAATTAAATAAGTGTTATTTAATTTTTAATTAATTAAATAATTTTTATTTAATTAATTTGGCTAATTGATTAAATATGTGTTATTTAATTAATTAATCGTGGAAAATGGAAATGGAAAAGGATTAGGAAAAGGGTTTGACCCTTCTCTATATAAAGATCTCTCTATGCCACCTTTGGGAGACACTGACACTGAGACCGACAATACACAATATACAAATGTTCTTCTGCAAAATTTTCCTAAGCCAAAAAGAGAATCCTCTCTGTTCTCCAAAACCTTTTTCTCCTCTCCCTCTCCCAGTAGTTGGATACCACCTATCCCTCAATTGAAATTCTAGAGAATAACGAGGTTACCCTCGTGGTAGTATTCGAGATTGTTCAAGAAATCCTTCGTGATCAAGATCATTGGAGGAGTCGTTCATTGGAAATTCGAGAGCATTGTTCGTGAAGCTTGAGAATCTATAAAGGTAAAACATGATTCTAATTTTTTCAATGCTAATTTACATATTTTTATTCTGTTTTAGTATAATGAATTTTTCTATGTAAAAATCAATTTGCTGGATGCAAGGCGTTCTCACACAAACGCTTTCGCTACGAGATTCGATCCTTTAATTGAATTCCATCTTGTAGGACTAGAGATGTCCATTTAACCCGTGGAGCCAAGGTCCGATGGGGCCTCGTCCCGAATAGGGTGGGGAATCCCCGATTAGACGAGGAATAAGGAAAGGAGCAGGGAGAAAATTTTTCTCTTTGGTTAAACGGGGATGGGGATGAGGATTATATTCCCACCCCTGTACCCGACCTTGCCCCTACCCTGCCCTGATTATATATATTTAATTTTTATTATATATATATATAAACTAATTTTATTATAATATATATATGAAATTATATTTATACATAACTTTTTATTTGATATATATATTTTTTATTAAGTAGAGATTAGGATATATTTTTGTAATATTTAAATTTTAATTTTTAGAAATTAAGAAAGATTAACATTTAACCATATATTTATCACAAAAGAGTGAGATATTTAACTATTTAAGTAATATTTTTTTACATGGTGATTTATGTTAATTAATATTTTTTGTAAAAAATTCCAAACGAAGAAAACTTCCCACGGAGAACCCGATCCCCGTGAATTCCCCGTGGGGAATCGTCGCCCCGATCTCCGTGGAAAATTTCACAAGGATGGGAAATGAAATGGGTAGTGGAAACGGGAACGGGGAAGTCATCCCCGACCCCACCCCGCATTGTGGACATCTCTATGCAGGACTATATCCTCAGCTATCTACTCGATTTTACCCCTAAAATGGGAGACCTATTAAGCAACGCTATTGAGCCATTTTTACCCATACAGATTAAATGACAATCTCGAATAAACATTCATAGTTAGCTCAGGATTGAGATGGAGTTATCTTAGGTTATTAGATTAAAATAGTCAGTTTTAACAGTAAATGATCGTATAAAGAAAAGTGACTATTACGTGGTCTGGTCTTATGCAAACATCTTTTGCATATGATGCCTCCACTCACATGTCCCCATATGAATGATTTTAGGATCACATCGTTTGTATCTAATACAAAGCAGGTCGCATCCATACGTATCTTTAGGATAAAGTACCCAACCTTATCCTTATACTTATAGATCGTTATGGCTATATACTCAAACATGATCCTCTTTTATGTATCCACATAAGGCTTAAGTATTCATACTATAGCCAGGAGTTCATTAGTTTATTGGATTTAGATTTTACAAGTGCAATTTTTACATATTCAATAATAACTTTATTGAATAAATCTCAAGAACAACTTTATTGTAAATAGAATATATTTATTATTGTAAATATAATATGTTTAATTTCACAAACTATGAGTTTTGGAACATACAACTCGTTCCATAGTGACTTGTGAAGTTCCTAAGGAGGTCGTTTGGCTTAGGAAGTTCCTGACAGATCTGGAAGTCGTTCCAGACATGTCTAGGCCTATCACCTTCTATTGTGCTAATAGTGGTGCTGTGGCGAACTCCAGGGAGCCCAAGAGTCACAAGCGCGACACACACATAGAGTAGAAGTATCATCTCATCCGCGGATAGTGCATCGAGGGGACATGATAGTCACGAAGATCGCTTCGGAGCACAACGTTGTTGACCCGTTTACGAAGGCTCTCATGGTTACAGTTTTTTAGGGTCACCTTCAGAGCATGGCTCTACAGGACTACCCGTGGCTGGACCAGGGCAAGTAGGAGATGTTTTGTACTGGGCCTTAATGCCCTAGTTTATTATTTTGTACTAGTTATTTGTAGACTCCACTCGTTTTAGGACAAGTGGGAGATTGTTAAGGATGATGCTCTAAACTCTCATTGGGTCCTGTAGTTTCTAAAAACAATTTTGAACAAATGCTTGTGATGTATAATATATGATATTTTCTTCATTTTGTCTATGAACATTGGATATTTTAATTACTTTACCACAAACCAATAAACTAAGGTCCCTAGTTGTCATTTGTAACTTAAGCATGTATGTGGAGACATACAGGTGGATCATGTCTTAAGTGATAACCAAAATGGTCTGTAGTATATAGATATAGGAGAGAAACTTATCATGGTAACGTTACGAATGCGGCCCGCTTTGTAGAATAGTTACAAGTGTTGTGACTTGCTACAGATGGTCTGATCCTGATCATTCATGTGGAGACATGTGAGCAGGGGCATCCTATACAAAGGAGTTTGTATAAGATTAGACCACGAAGTGTTATAGTCTTGTTATATAACGCCATTCATGACAGAGACTTCACTTCATTAGAATGACCATAGGTAACATGACCTCGATTCTGAGTGAGTTGGGAACTCTTGCCTTTGAGAACGGTCCTTTGATTTAAATGGGTGCGAGTGGCTAGATCGTCGACTCAAACCTACCACTTTGGGGATTCGTCTAATTTAGAAGCTGGGAATTCAGCTACAGAAGATGGAATTCACTCCTTCCCCAAAGCAGGAGTAAGTAGATAGATTGCTCCCTTAAGGGCTGATTCTGGAACTTGAACGATGTGGCACCACACACTTTCTCATGGCCCGAGAGGTGTCCACACATATTAGAACTATGTTGTATTGTTCATTAGAGATATCAGTGGTACTTAAGAAGTTAGATATAACTACAGGGAAAAACGATAAATTGGCTCAGCTGTACTTACGAGCATCTGTGAAGGGTTATCGTACTTTTGATTGGTTATATTCGATGGACACAGAAATATATCTGTGGTGAGAAGAGTGTGGTTGTTGGTCTCTAGTGGAATGCCTGGCAGTTAACGGATGGTGGATCTCGTGGCTAAAAAGTTTAGTCAGCTATTCACGTACCATTGGAGCTTCGAGCCATATGTTCATAAGGTCCTCTTGGTAGCTCAATGGATTCAAGTTGAGAATCAATTTTTGGGTCAATTTGAAGTGTTCAAATTGATAAGAGGTAGTTTCATTATATATGATATGATTGAACTTGTTAATTATATAGAATATAATTGACATTGTTTATGAGATACATTATTTAGAGGAAAATGATATAAATATGATTTATATCTAGT
This sequence comes from Benincasa hispida, assembly GCF_027475165.1. Lineage (NCBI taxonomy): Eukaryota > Viridiplantae > Streptophyta > Magnoliopsida > Cucurbitales > Cucurbitaceae > Benincasa > Benincasa hispida. Next base: position 92,874,545 of record NC_143478.1, on the reverse strand, counting down.
GGAGGAGAAAAGACTATGGTTCATATGTTGCATTTGATGTGATATTAAACCATAGGTTAATGAATATAATATGATTATATTTATTATTTAATTTTGACAATTATAGGATAATTGTGTCAGCTTTTTCTCCGTAACCGTGTATAGTGAGAGGTTGTGTTCAATTTTCATAACTGAAGAATAAAATGAAAATCGTTTTTATTTTGCAAAGAGATCAGATATTTGGTCACGTTTAGTGTATACTGCCTATTGCATAGCAAACCAACAGCCTACACAATAGCTCAACATTTCTAAATGATCGTATACACGTGCGCAGTTTACTAAACGATCGCATAGGATTTGCTAAACGATCGTCTAGCTTTTTCCTAAACGATTGTGCGTCCGAGCGTTTACTAAACGATCGTCTATACGATCACGGCCCTTTTACTAAATGATCGTGTACCTTTTCCTAAACGATCAAGTATCGTCTATACGATAGACACCTGCCTTCTCCCACTTGCTTGGTCGTGGTATACGATTGTCCTTCTTCCTTTCCTCTACCAAATCCAACAGAGCCCACACCTCCTGGATTCTCACACCAAGAATACCTAGGGTTCTAAATGGTAGTGTCTACCTTGCTGCCGAGTTCATGAGAAGGTCCTTCGTGTGTAGACGATTTGGTGGACGATTTCTTGGACGTGCTTAGCGAGAGCGAGAGGAGCAGTCCTTAGCAAGAACGAGTTTTCTGTGAAGAAGTGTTATTCAACTGGTATGTTTTCGTTCTCTTTGTTATTTAATTTTCAAAGCATGCATGTAATTTGTTGTTAAATGCATATCTATTCTGTTAGTTGTGAATGCGGTAATTCTATCACAATGAGTTTGGAATGATCTTGCTTCCACTCAGAGATACTCTTTGAAGAGTTCCTTCACAGAAATATATACTTACTCAGTCTAGTGTCCAATGTTTCCATGGGGCAGCTGAACCCTATATTAATTTAAGTTCAGTTTCTTTACCCTATAGTGTCATTTATTCCTACAGTGATGTGACCCTCCTATTCCTAGGTTTTTGGTTTCATATCCTTTTGTGAGATCTATTTACACTCTAGCCTTCTCAGCATGAAAGCTCCACTAGATTGTTAAATTAAGTGACTAATTTAATTTACTAATGTTAACTTTAATTTCAACAAAGAGAATGCATAAATCAAGTTAGTGTAAAGTGCAATATTACTTAAGCCATAAAGACCCTAGGGCATCCATATTGTTGAACTCCTAAAGGAATTTAGCTCATGATAAATGACAAAATAAACATTTCCATTAGATCAGAAACCATTGCTACAATGTAGTTTAATTGAAAAGAAATGAAAGGAATAAAAATAACTACGAGAAATAAATGAAAGAAAAGAAATGCTAGAAAATTGCAACTCCAATGAATTTGAGATAAATCTTCAAGTTCCAAGCCTTTCCCTAGGATAATCTCCCCTTTTCTAAGGTGGAAATCATTCCTCGACACTCACTTCCGTCCTAGAGCTAAAATGTGAAACCTAAACCCTACTTTCCCAATTTAAATATGTTTATTGTTGATATTAGTAAAATGAAGGATTTAATATTTAAGTTAAAGTGAAATTGTAAGGAATTGGGTAAAGGATAAGAAAATGAAGAAGGAACATGGTTAAGTATTGGAAACTTGATTCTCAGGATCGTGCAACTCTCCTTTAAGAACTTGAAGGGGAATTGTTTCCTTGGGAACATGGTTAGCCTAGCAAGAAGAAATTTTGGCTAAGTGTTAGCCGTGAAAATGATGGTCAAGCATCGAGTAAAAACTAGGAAGGCATCTAGTAAACACTAGGTAAGCATCGAGTAAGCATTAGGTAAGCATCGAGTAAAAGCCATGCATGATCGAGGAAAGGATCGTGCATCGAGTATGCATAAGAGAGGAAGGGATCTGCATCGAGTAAAGATCATCATGCATCCAGTAAAGGCTATCGTGCATTGAGTAATGACTATCGTGTATTGAGTAAAGGCTATCGTTCATCGAGTAAAGACCATCATGCATCGAGTAAAGGCCATCGTGCATCGAGTAAAGGCTATTGTGCTTCGAGTAAAGGCTATCGTACAAGCCATCGTGCATCGAGTAAAGGTTATCGTGCATCGAGTAAAGGCTATCGTGCATCGAGTAAAGGCTATTGTGCATTGAGTAAAGGACATCGTGCGTCGGGTAAAGGCCATCGTGCATCGAATAAAAACCATCGTGCATCGAGTAAGGGCCAGGCACGAGCGATCAAGCACTCGATTGCGTGCAAGGATGGGCGCAAGGCGCAACATTTTTAAATTTTGAGAAATTGAGGGATTTGAATGAAATTTTGGGAAATTTGGAAACTATTAGTTCCATCTGAACCAGAAATTGTAAAAATGGTGGAAAGAGGAAAATTCAAGAAGGATAAGATAGAAACGGGTTTTCAATAAAACTTGAGAAATTCAAGGAATAGGCTGTTAATTTGTGATTTGAGGGACAAGAGGTGGGAGATGTATCAACTAGGTGTTGGGGTTGATCAAAATTAAGAGCTGTCAGCTGGAAATTGAAGGTGGAAAGGTAAGATTTGAAGTTCTCGGCCTATAAAAGGGGAAGAGAAGAAATAAGTTGAAACAGGCTCAATTGGAGCAATTCCTCGAGGGGAAAGTAAGTTAAACCTTTGGGAATTATTAGGAGAGAAATTGGGAGAGTTTCGTTAAGAAATTATGGCGGAACGAGCAAGAAAATGGAGTAGCACATTGCTGGTCAGAGGTCATGCGAAATTTAAGGTGTTGTGTAACTTTTGGATAAATTTGTGGACTTGAAGAGTGATTTGAGGCTCCAAATTCAAAGATCAGATACTTGTAGGGTTCCTTAGGAGTTCTGTGGCTTTTAATTCGATTATTTTAAGTTGGAATTGAAGAAATTAAATACTGAAATTTCTCGTCAGAAAATAGGTACCCGTGAAAAGTTTGATCGATTTGAGGCGTTTTGGGGCAAATTTCAAACTTTAAGGTAAGATATTTTAGATGATGAGTAAGGGAATTATATTGGTTAATTAGAGTGGATATGGTTGAATTAAGAGAATTTGGTCGTCGGAGGCTCGTCGAAGGGGCAAGCCGGAAACCTAGAAATTTTGGGCTATAGGGTGAAGAAAGAGTTCACTTATTAGGTTTGACTTCTGCCTGTCATCTTTTGTCCGTCTTTAAAAGCTGGAAAATTCAAAATAAGTCAATTAAGGTGCTTCTAAACATAATTAGGAGTCCAGTTGATATTAATAGGATGCTTCAAGTATGCATTAGAAGAAACTGGGATCTTAAGTCAATTTTGAAGTTAATTAAAGGATTAATTTAAAATAAACCCTAATTAGGGTTATTAGGAAAATTATTCAAAGTTGGACAAACTAATATTAACTAAGGTGTTTCCAACCTTAATTTAAGTTCTAATGAATATCAATAAAATGTTTTAATCTCGGGATTGAATTAGTTTGGAATCTTAAGTTGATTTTAAGATAATTTGAGTATGAAAGTATAAAGTAAACCCTAAAATTGAATGGTATTAGGGTTTGGGAAAAATTAAGTCCATTTAAGCTTAATTTTAGTTCTAATTAAGATACTTTGAGCTTAAATTGGAGAAATTGGAAAAAAATAATAATCAAAAGGATTTAACTACGGGTAAATCCGAAACGATGGGAATTAATTTTCGTTGAATATCAATGTTGGGGATCTTCAAATTAATTCTAAAGTAACTAAATGATCAAATTGAAAAGTAAACTCTGCAATAAATCAAAATAGGACTTTGGGGAAATTTAAGCACAATTGATTAGTTGGCGACTATGTGGAGAATAATTAGGAGAGTATTAACTAAATTTCAAGATTTATCAAAAATCGTGGGATGGGGAGTTCGAAAGCAAAGCAAATTGATGGTGAGTGGTATTATACTTTTTAATGTTTGGATGTATTATATATTTATATCAGTTTGGTAAACTTGGAATGATCTGAAAATATGTTTTCTTGGATTATAATTATTATTCTTTTGTTTGGATGACTGTTTTCGCGAGTCTTGGTTTAGATGTATGTTTCTATTAGTTTGATTGGAAACTAGAAATTGTACCCTGGATATTGTTAGCATACTTCGTGGACGTTTGACTAGAATGGTCAATATATCTGACTAGGATTATCCACGTGTTTCATTATTTTATGTGATGAAATAATGGTAGGGATTGCATTGATGGAAAATGCGTTGAGCATGCAAGTTTTCTCAGTAAGATCTCTCGGTAACAAATGAATTTTTAGATCACTTTGCGGTAACAAATTATCCTCTCTCTGGTTTCGACGCTTCCAACACTCTTCCAAGTTCACCGGAACGATCTCTCGGTATAATCTCCTGTAACGACTCGACTCCCTAGGACTTAAGTTAGGTCATTACTAAATACATGCATGCATGGAATTTAAAATGACACTTTGTTATGGTGAAATAAATGTTAATTAAATTAAAGTAAGTTCAAAAGATTTTCATTAAATTCAAACATTAAAAACAACAGTAGGGTACCCATAAATCATAAATGATAATAAATAAGTTTGAAAACGATTCTTAATAGTAAGTTTTAAACATCAAAACTGAAAGTTAAGAAAAACATGAAAAGAAATCTAAATTTCATGAGCGGAAGCATAAAACTAGTCCCAATGGCTCGATCACGAATTTCGCTTGTCTGTCGTCGGTGCATCTCTATCTTTACCTGAAACAACAACATGAGAAAGAATGAGTATAAAATACTCAGTAAGTAACTCCACTATTGAGGTCAGGTTAGGCATCTATGTTCTCTAGATGCCTACCTCTGGTGGAACATATAAACTGTCCTAGTCTTCATGGGACACATACATACATGAAAAACTGAGTTCTATCCTACTATAGCTAAATATGCTCACTACCTCTGGTGAATCCTGAAGGAGACACAACAGCTGGTGAATCCCGAAGGAAACACAAACTAGTGAATCCCGAAGGAGACACAATATCTAGTGAATTCCAAAGGAAACAAAAACTGGTGAATCCCGAAGGAGACACAATATCTGGTGAATCCAGAAGGAGACACAATAACTGGTGAATCCCGAAGGAGACACAATAACTGGTGAATCCCGAAGGAGACACAATAACTACTGAATCTCGAAGGAGATACAATAATTGGTGAATCCCGAAGGAAACACAAACTTAGTGGGCATTCTAACTAATCAGTAAAATCACTATCATAGGCTCGACATCCTAATTATCACAATATGGTTCTATGACATACATATATGCCTCAACATCATGGCTCTACAACATACACACATGCCTCAATATCCACATATCACATACAACCTCATGAAATTAAATATCATCTCATGCTAGCATTCAAGTATCTATATGTACAAATACATCTTTCAGATCCTCAAGCAAGAACATACATCGGTTATACTAAACTATCAGTTCATTATGTTGTCATTCTACTATAAAATTCATCCATCATGCTAGCATACATCTAATGCCTAGCCCGTGGGCAATTCCAATAGTAAGGTTACTTACCTTGAATTCAAATTCAAATATTAATCCAAGCTAATGATCTCCAACCAAATAAGTCCTGAATTGAGTCCCCCAAGCGAAACTTAATCAATAGACACTCGCAGGATTTCGACTTCAAAATATCCTCTTAGCAGATTTTAAAACTCAATGGATGACGACTTACAACCTTCAAAATACTTAAAATTAAACCATTCTTTTAATCCAATAATCAATAAGTGGCCAACAACCAACAACAAGGATCACAACGCTTACCAAACTACTTGTCAAACAAACTCGAATCTGCTGGACAGCACGTTGTGCACTCTAAAGTACTCCAATCTTGGATCTAAATTCTATATATAATCTGCCTCAACCAAAAAGAAAACCAAAAATTAATGGGCAACCGAGAACCTTCTAAACTCAACCGCTCTTACCCAGAACTTACCGATATTTACCAATTTTCTGCAAAATGAAAAATGGTCTCTAGCTTGATGATCAATGCCTCAAAACTTTCAAATCTTGAATCAAAGTTTCACACTAAAGAAAGGTTACTAATTTAACCTAAAATCAAATGGGTGAATTTCACCTCCCAAATTATAAGGAAAAATAAGTCTTACCCAAGGTTTTTCTCAAGATTTCGACAAAGATCGGGCAATGGCGGCTGATGGCCCGTCGGCTCATGGCTACCATAGATAGGCAGCGGGTATTTCTATCAAACAACATAAATTGTTTAGATTAGCAGCTAGTAATGTGGGTCTTGCATGAGGAGGGTTTGCGAGAGTGAGAGAGAAGGGAAATTTCTAGTTTTACAGATTTTATTCAGCAGCGATTACGAACAAACTAGAGCTTCAAACAACGATCCAATCGTTCAAAATCAAATTCTATATGTCTCAAACAGATTGACCAAATTTGAGCACAATCCAACGGTTTAAACTCCGAAAATCCACAATTTTTTGGAAGCTGTCGCTGAAAAACCAAATTGCTTTCTCCCAATTTTTGGCCTCTTTTCACCCTCATTTAATTTCGAAAACAAATCTCCATTCTTTTATTTTTTCCAATTTTGAAAAGATAAATAAAATATTTTACCACAATATCTCTAAAATCTCCAAAGATTCTATTAAATTTATAAATCAATTAATTTTTCAAATTATCTTAATTTAGGCTTCAAAAACCAAAATTAAAGGGCATAAGATCAATCAATTTGATACAAATTAAATTCTTCCAAATATTTAAATCAATTCAAAACCACATGAAATTAGTTCTCTCTTTAAATTGTTTTTTAAGTTGGCTCTAACATCCAAAATCAAACGGAAGCAAAATTTAATATTTTCAAGATAATCAGTTCGAATATCTAATCGATTAAATTCAGTTTAACCAATAAAAGTTTTTCAATTATTTAAATTTAATCCCAATTTTCCAAATGAAAGGGAAATTTAGACTCGATAATTTTAGATAATTAACTTAAATTTTCCTGAAATTGGGGATGTTACATCTCCCTTCGCTCGCTTTCGCCTTCTAAGTAAAAGAAAACTATGAACAAGACTACTTCTCTCTAAAGGGAAAATTATCTAACTGAACGAACTCTTTCACTGAAGGTGGCCTTCAGTATTTATAGAATTTCAGGGTGAAAGGCTTATTCTCTCTTATGATTGCACTGATGGGATGGCATTAATTCTCTATCTGATGCGCCGAATATTTTTCACCAGAAAGTTGAGTGTACTTGCTACAATAGGTCGTTAACGGCTTGCTAACTTAATTCGAAATCGACCGTCATCAGCTTTCTGTCCCATCGTGACTTATTACGCTTTTCACCCAGATGCGCCCACCATGATGCGCTGGCTCTATGCTGCAACCTTCTTGAGCAGATATTCGCGAGCGCAAATGATCGCATCGCCTTTTGTCAATGCAATCTCTTCATGCGCTCAGACGTTAATTTCTTTGGATCGCATTTCCGCCTTGCGTCAACGCATTTTCTACCCAAAAATACATAAGTTAGTTGTTTTAATGCGATGGACGCATGTGATCGTAATGTTGTGAACTTAATACTTTTAGGCGCAATATTGTATAATTTTATCATTGCAATCCTACATTGTTTTATAACTTTGTGCTGTAATAACTTGCATTTCTACCCGTTATCAAGTATGTCGTCTAGCAGGAATTGTCGACATTTGCACATTCGACAGGTTATTTGGGGTACCGATTCATTGTGATTTGCTACGTAATTGGAGGATTATGTGTTCATGCCAACTTCTTCTCATTTATTAGATTGAATGTATATATTCGATGATCGTATATGCGGTGATATTTCTTTCCTAAAAATGTTCTGAAAGCAAATAATATTTTAGTTTGAACTTACCACTCACTAAGCACTCTCGCTCATGTTTTCCAAATGTTTTCTAAATGTCCCCTCTCTCCCGTTATCAGAAAGAGGGCAATGGATTATGCTTAGAACCAATCGACAGAGTGATTGCGAAAATCATCCCGTCTTGGCAGCTGTATTAAGAGGGTTCGACACATGGTAATAGTTTAATCTTATAATTGATAAACGATAATGTATTGTATAAAACATTTATAACTGAAATAACTCAATTATGATTTGTAATAGGAAAAGAAAAAAAAATCCTAGACAGTAAAAGTTCATAATATCTATAGTTCTCACACTCCCTTTCAGGCCAAAGTGGTGAGCTCGAGAGAGGTGTGACATAAAACACCTTAGAGGAACTCTGTTCGTAAGGTTTTGACTTGAAACATGAAAATAAACTCAAGGTGATGCTGGAAAATGACAGAAACGATAATGGAGAAGATGAGTTTGGCCAAAGAGTTTATTATCACGATCTGCAGGGCTTCCTCCTTTTATAAGCCCTAAAGTGGTTGGAGAAGACCAAATTCAAGTCTTGAATGATTTCCAGGAAAAATTGGAACTAAATAACTTATCGAATCGTGAAAATCAGAACTGCTTTTGACTGGTACGAAATCGAGAATTTTAAGGTCTAGTACTACGACCACATCAGACTACTGCAGGTGCATCAAATTAAAATCCTGCAGTAATTGCCAAAAACTGCTAAAAATTACCAAATTAGCTCCAAATCATTGAATATCATAGTTAAAGTCCAATTAGACCTTCAAGATCTAAATTTTTGAATTAAGCCAAAATTCAAGAGAAAACACATGCGATAGTTCATTTTTCCCAGTAAAAAGTGCATAAGAATGACTTAAAAACATGTAATTCGTAGCATGAATCAGTTATACTTGTGTCACTATAGCCTCCACTCAGGCCAAAAAAAAAAAAAAAAAAAAAAAAAAAAAAAAAAGCAGCTACTTCCAATGTTCCCTCTATGCCTATAGATGGTGTTTCTTTCCACTTTAAGGAGGGTGCCAGCCTGTGAAAGGATGTTGTTAAGCGCAAAATTATGGATGAGAACAAATTGTCTGACCGTAATTAAGAGTGTGTTGAGCTTATGGAGTTGATTCATGGTGTTGGACTTGAATGGACTATTTTGAACTTGGGACCCTACTTCCCAACTTGTTCATGAGTTTTATTGTGAACCTTTCCTCTGGTTTTGCATATTCAACTAGCCCAGATTACCAGAGGGTGCATATTAAGCAGCATCCATTTGTTTTCTCTACTGTTTTGATCATCAATTTCTACATCTAAACATGTCTGAGAATGTGAAGGAATAATGTCCTTCCCTCAGAGATTTAGTATTTGAACTGACTTGAGGAGCCTATTTCACATGGTCACAAAGGGTCAATTGCCTATAGTTGTTTTGAGCATCAAATATGCTCTTCTGCATAGGATTGGCATTTATAATGGGTGCCCCTCCTTTCATGAATCGAGCTTATCCAAGGCTTTTGCAACCTTACTTTATCAAATAGGGACTCAAGCTCAATTTAATTATGGTGTGTTTTTTATGAACCATATTAAAATGCATATTGGGTCCACAACCCTTAAATTGCACATTTGTTTTTCTCACCTTATTTGCGGTATTCTATTGTCCCAGAAGCCTGATCTTTTCTCCCATATAGAACTTGGTGGACCTTCTCCAATCTCTTCTTCATCAACCCAAAGCTTCTGCAGGGATATTATATTCCTTACCTGGACTACCACCACGACTCATCATCTTCATGGTTCAAGCAGAGCTTCAATTAAGTCTTCTTTTAGTAGCCATACCCTTCATCTGCAATCAAATGAATCTCGTGACCTTGAGTTCATGATGAACAGACATCAGTAGAGAAAGACTAAGGTTGATAAGGTTCTACAGATTATGCGGTCTATCTTGTCCAAGGATAGAAGAGCTTCTTCTTTCTAACAAATGAGTTTTTTTTTTTTTTTTTTTTTTTATATATACATATATAGCCAGAAAGGTGGAGTGTTTGATTGTGGTTGTCGTGTTTGACTCTGCATCTGATTTTGTTATTTGATATTTTGTTAAATCTAATCTTGTGTTTGGGTTGGTGCTACTCTGGACTTATGGTTTATGATTTGATTTACTCTGGAAGCCCTTGTTGTTTGGGCTTGTTTTGTGTTTTTGCCGATGATGTTATATTTTTTGTCAAGCCTTTATTTTAGAATTTTTTTTTTTTATGAATGGTTATTTGCTTTTGTTCTTCTTATAAATAAAAATATATAAGCCAAAGGAGGAGTTTGTTGGAGATTTGTTTAGTTGGCTTTATATTTTCTAAGGCGGTGATTTCTACAGATGTCTCAAATAAAGTCTTAACATCTGTCTGTAACATCAGAATATCTTCCAGCAAAATATTTTCCTTATCTAGAAATGTTCGAATGTAATATTTTTTCCGATATTTTCTTTTATTGAAGGGCGACTTTTTTATTCCAAATGGGGATTTGTTTCTTTCTTAGATTCAACTACTTAAAGAGAATTATACTGTCCATTTAGGTTAGCCATATATTTCATTAAGAAAGATGATTTTGTTGCAATGATCAATTTGTTTTTCATTTTGTTCTTGCTCCTTGATCATTATTCCCTTGTGCAAGTTCTTTATCCATTGAAGTGCAACACCTTGAAGTGCATCATGGTCTTATGGGGAGCTTCAGCCATTACTGCTAGAGAAGGAATTCGCAGTCTTAGAAGGAGCCTTAGACTCAACTTCGGAGAAAGAGTTCTCCATCTTAGAAGGATCCTAAGATTCATCAGTGAAGGGAGTTCGCTAACTTGAGGAAAGATATCATCGTTAGAGAAGTCTCACTCATCATCGAAAATCGAGGTGATCAACACTGATATTGTCAAGCTTAGGGAGAGCCTAGATACACTTGAGAGAGAATCTCACATCTAGAAGAAGCCTAAGTGATCAATGAGTTGAGCTCTATGTAAGTCACTATAGTGGTCGCATATTATAGATAAGTACTGAGTTGTAAATTGCTTAACTCTGTAACATTAGTATATTATCTTTCCTGGGTACATTGCCCCCCAGACATAGGTGGTTCATCACCAAACTGGGTTACCAACTTCTATGTGTCTTTACTTATTTACTTGCAGTTAGTATTTTTGTTGTTCAATTGTTGTAAATGCTTTCTATTTAACATTCATATATCAAGTGACAAGTCATCCTAGCACTTTTTCACAAAGAAAATTCGATCTCTTCTGATTCTCCTAGTCACATGCATGAGTTTATTGCTTTACTTAGAAATCCTTGGTGTATCATTTGCTGATGTTAGGGTGCCTATTGGTAGTAATATGACTGATTATAATGCTACTTCTGGTTCTGCTAATGATGAATCTGATTTACCTGATTCTAATGTGTATGTTGAAGAAAATGTTGTGGTTCATGTTACTTTTGAGTTGGAAAATGAGAATTCTTTAGCTGATCTCATTCACAAATTAGTTTCAAAGATGATTGCTTCTTTATCCACAATGCCAGTAATAAATGCTTCTAAAAATCTCACTGAGAATGTTAATCCTATTATTTCTCCTAAACCTATTCATATTGTTGAGGAAGGTGTTAATACTCCCCTTGAGACAAACCCTATGACTGCTCAAGAAAATGTAAATAATGATCTTGTTAATGACCCTTTGTCTGCTGAGAATGATGAGAAATTGAAGGATGTTGTCACTTATGATGTTGACCCTAAAATGTCTGATCAAAATCCAGAAAATCTTGAGCATTCTTCTAGCTCTGTCCATGTTTCTGATGAGGGCATTAATGACAATGTTCCTTTTGTTGAGCTCAAATTGAAGAAAAGTGAAAAGGTTTGCACGAGTGTTGTTGAATCTAATGTTGAGGCTTCGCATGAGACACTCGAAAATGCTTTTGAAAAGTCTTCTTCTGAGGAGGACTCTAACTAGGGTCTATAGAGCAACTTTTACAATGATGATTCTAGTACTGTTGGTGTCACTTATGCAACAACTAAAGGCAAGGGAAAGTAGGTTACTGGGTTTAATGTTCCTTATGTTCCATTGGATGGAGTGTCCTTCTATACTGAGGAGAGTGCCAGTCTATGGAAATATGTTGTGAAGAGAAATATTGTCGATGAAAAAGAATTGTCAAAACGTCTTCAGGAGTGACTAGACCTTAAGGAATTGTTGCTTGATGTCAGATTTAAGAAGAACCTTATTATCCCCAACTGGTTATAGAATTTGTGATGAACTTGACATCTGATTTTGCTAATCCAACAAGCCTTGACTTTCAAAGAGTCCATGTCATATGTAATTCTGTTGTTATATCTCCTGCTATTATAAATCAGTTTCTTCATAGAAATATGCCAAAGGATGTGACTAAACAATGCCCTTCTTTAAAGGATCTTGTATTTGAATTAACAGGGTGTACTCAATCTTCTTAGCTTAGAATGGGTCAATTTCCCACAATAGTACTCAGTGTTAAATGTGCACTCCTCCATAAGATAGACATTTCTAGTTAGTGTCCTTCTTCCTACAAGTCTAATCTCTCAGTCTCTCTCGCTACTTTGATCTATCAGATTGGTACTAGGTCTCCATTCAACTATGGTGCATTTATGTTGATTCAAATTAAGCGGTTGGGCCTAAAGCCTTTCGTTTGCCTATTTGCTACCCGAGGTTAATTTGTGGGATTCTTCTTTCTAAAAAACCTGATCTGATCGCTCCTACAAAACCCTTTGACTCTCCTCCAAATCTGTTTGTTATTCATCACACGCTTCTACAGGGACACCATGTTCCTGACATTGATGTTGCCACCTCGACTCAGCATATTGATGGGTCTGGCAAAGTTTTAATTGAGTCTTCCTTTCATTGAGCCAGAAATTGGGAGAGTTTGATGTTGCACACTAAAGTTTTTTTTGGGTCGTTTTATGTAGCTGCTTTTGTTTTTTATGGAATAGGTACTTTGTTGGTTGGCTCTTGTGGTTTTGTTCTGGAAGAACTTTTTTTTTATTTTTTATTATGTGTTGTGTTGTTGGTTTTTTTCTTCTTATCAAGACTTTATTTCATTCGTCTTGATCTTTATTATTGAATGGTTGTTTTGTTTCTTATTCTGCCTTTAAAAAGATTAAAAGTCAAAGGAGCAGTTTGTTAAATATTTGATTAGTTGGCTTTATAATTTTCTAAGGCAGTGGTTTCTCGCGTTGTCTCAAATAAAGTCTTAACATATGTTTCAAACAACAGTTTATTTTCCTGCACAATATTTTCCTTATCTGAAAATATCCGACTGTAATTTTCAGTTCAATATTTTTCTTTATTAAGGAGCGACTTATCTTTTCCAAATAGGAACTTGTTTCCTTTCTTGGATTCAATTATTTAAGGAGATTTATGTTGAATATTTAGAGATGCTGCTTTTCTAATTAAGCAAGACGTATTATGTTCCATGGCCATTGTTGTGTAACGTTGTGTTCTTGCTTGTTGCTCACTATTACAATGTACAAGTTCTTTATCCGTTGAAGTGTGACACTTTGAAGAAAATCAGGATCTTAGGGGGAGCCTAGTCATTGCTACCAGAGAAGAAGTTCTCCATCTTAGGGGGATCCTAAGAATCATTAGTGAAGGGAGTTCGCTGACTAAGGGGAAGATATCTCAATGAGAGGATTCTCACACACTATTGGAAGCTGACATATCTAACACTAATTACTACAAGAATTTTGGGCTTTAATGTTGGTTGAAAAAAAGTGAAATCGGATGTATAATGTCAGTTTTATTTTTTATTTTTAAAAGCAGATCTTTAATGTTGATTTTAAACCGACATTGTAGGGTACCTTTAATGACGGTTTTAAACCGACATTAAAGACCCGCTTTACTTTTTCCTCTAACTTTCTATTTTCCCCCTATTTTTTTTCATTTCCCTCTTTCTTTCTCAAAATCTTCTTCCTTCTCTTCGCTTTCAACATTCTCACTTTCTGTATTTACTCCATTTCTCACTCCAAAACCTCTCCTCCCACTTCTCCTCAACGGAATCTCACTTCTGAAAAACACTTCCCCTTCCCGAAAAACCCACATTCTTCCAAGCCCTGGCCTATCTTGCCTTCTTATCTCCCTTGGTCTCACTCCCCTGTCCCTCCCCGTTCTTGTGAGGCCTATTTCGGCAATGGCTTCACCCACCGTGTAGATCTTTTCAAGCCTAAACTCGTCGGATGGTTCCAGTGCTGGTATAGTGAAACTCTCAAGAACCGCAGCTGAGGTCAAGGATCGAAAGAACCGTTTAAGCTCTATTTTCAGCACCGTCGAAGCCAAGGTTTGTCTGATTCGTTCATGTTTTTCATTTCTCTCTTAGATCTGTCCATGAAATCTGCTCAAGCTCCGTGTCAATACATTTAAACATGTTTTTTAGGTCTGGTTTGTCTGGTTTGTCTGATTTGTTCATTGTTCAAGCTTCATTCTAGCTTTTTTTTTCGTTCCAGTGTCGTCGTAGCTGAGGTCCGTTCAAAGTTTATTTTAGGTCTGTCAAAACAACTATTTTTAATGGGTTGTTTGGATCTTAAAGAGTTTAGCTATATTGTTTAGATATGAGTGGAAGCCTCTTAGGTTTACTCTCGTTTTCAATCCAAGTCATTTGTTGTTCAAAAGGTGAAATATTCTTTTAATATTTATTTGGCATTTAGTAATTTGAAGTTATTTCAATCTTTTAGTTTTTATTTCAATGATTATGTTTCTTTTTTGTGAAATTATAAATTGGAAAACATTTTTTCTTCATGAAGAGTCAAACCATAAACTAAGGTTTTTTTTTATTCAGTTTCATTTTCGTAAGGCACTGCATAGTCTTGTCACAGGGAAACTTATCTTCCTTTTTTAAAAAAAAAAAAAAATTATGAAGAAGATGACAATGCTAAAGTTAGAAGGATAAAACTAGAAACTAACTCGGACAAGAATAAAAAGATGAAGTTATGAACAGCGAGAATTTTATCATTTTTTTATTTTCTACATAACTTCAGCATATTTTAGTTTATTTTCATTATCTACATTAATATTTTTTCATTTGCATCGTCTGGAAGTCATTGAAGAAAAGGCTGGCAATCAACATAGAAAGATAGGGAGATTGAGGAAGTAGAGAGAAATTCTAATGTAAAGTCATCAAGAAATTCATGGATATTGACGTCTCCAAGCCATTGCTTCAGGTACTCCACACCACAATCTTGTTGCAAAATCTTACGGAGAAAGCAAAATTAAGCCAGGGTATATATTTTGGTAGATAAAGGAAGTCCAAGATGAAAAAGGGAAAAAAAGGGCAAAAGAGGAGTTTTGTTTAGAGTCTCCTAAGCTAATCTCTCCATTGAATGGTTCTTATACATGCATTATATAATATGTAAGTGCCAAGAATTTTAGCGATAGAATATCTATTATACTTAATTGAAACAAAATGATATGCTTACAAGATCAAACACTACAAGAATTTCGGACTTTACGTCTTTGTTTTTCAACTGTCACTCAGTTTGTATCTTCTATTATTTCTTCTATTGTTTACTAAATTTCTCTACTAGTTTTTCAATTCAAACTTGCTCTTATCTGACTCTCATTTTGTTGGCTTATATGTTTTTATATTAGAACCATTCTTAGTTAGCTCTTTGGATATATGTAAACACAGAAGAGAAAATAGGTGTTTATGTAAATGTCTTGTTGTGTATACTCTGATCTTATGTCTTTTCCTATTCATTTGCTTGTTCTGTTGCTGTTTTAACCTTTTTTGGTGGCATTTGAAGAAGCAATATCATTTTCTTCATTGGTGGTGTAGTTTTTTTTTCTCATGGTTACATTTCGGTTTATGGAAGGGGGGCCAACTTTAATAAAAGATTCTAATGGATAATATGCAATAACAATTCAAACCTTCATGTTGATTGAAGTTGCCTCACATTTGTATTCTTTCAATCTCTTCCTCTATCATATACTTTTAATGATGTTGTTTGTGTGTTTTTAGGTGTTTGGAAGGGGTGGGGAGGAGATGGATTTCTTGCAACAACAAAGAATTCACGTAAAAATTGTTCCTGGTAAGTGCATTTTTTAATGCTTGCAGTTTTAAACACAATTTCTAAGTGTTTTCAAGTGACTCTAATGATATGGAAATTCCTGTTTGAGAAGTTATAGTGTGCTTATTTCTCTTTGGACCATATTGGATTAGAATGTAACACCCATTTATGACTCATGGGTACTATTTATTTGTAGTTTAGATTTGATTCAAGGTGCTTGATTTTGTGGATTGCATTATGGTAGTTTGTGGGTTATTCATGCACTATGGTAGTTTTTGTTACAACTTTTGAGATTTGAAGTACATTGTGAGCTAAATTTGCTTAATCAGTATGTGTTCTTGAATATTCATCTTTTGGAAATTCTGATAGTTCTGTTGAGAATAAGTGGTTGTGAAATATTTTTGAGAGTGTGTTTCTTTGAACAGGTTCAAGGTAAATTTTTGGTTTTGTTGTGGTAGCATCATTATGCTGTCGAAAATTTTGAAAAAGAAGATTATTGAAAAAGGAGTAAAGATTTTGAAAAAGAAGATTCTCTCATTTATTCAACTATTGAGTTTTCTTGTTTTGCAGGTGCAACCAGGAGTAAAAATTTGGTATCGCAGCCTCTTTATGCTTTTTCTTGGGGAACTCTAGATCCAACACGTTCACTACAAGAATTTTGCCTTATGCACATTCCCAATAAACACAGTTAGTTGAATTTGTCACCAAAAACCTTCCCCGAATTCTGATCATATTTTCACTTTCAATCCTTTGTCTTAAACCTTTTTTGTTTGTGATCCTTTGAACAACAGTGGTCAGACAAAGATGCCTATAACTAGACACTACTGAAGCTGGAGGGGTCTGTTCAAGAAGAATTATGAAGGGATCCATACTTACCAAGTGGAGAGGGATAGTAAACTCATAATGTTTGTAAAATCATAATGTTTGTATTACTTGTAATTTGTGTTTTCAAGGCCTGAATTATTGTACGGTCTTTTAAATTATAATTTTATAGCAGAGTTTGTGGATTAATTGTAATAGATTTACAATCCATACATGAATAATATG
Organism: Benincasa hispida; assembly: GCF_027475165.1. Lineage (NCBI taxonomy): Eukaryota > Viridiplantae > Streptophyta > Magnoliopsida > Cucurbitales > Cucurbitaceae > Benincasa > Benincasa hispida. Next base: position 92,857,593 of record NC_143478.1, on the reverse strand, counting down.
TCATAGCCACAACGTTCGATGATGATGTGTCATGTTATACTTTTTGACCAAAAAAAAGGATTCAACAACGAAATTTTAAAAAAAAAACGGATATATTCGGGCTTCAATGTCGGTTAAGAATTAAAAAAAAACACAGGCTTTAATGTTGGTTGATACCGACATTAAAGACCTTTAATGTCTATTGGAAATTTCACTGAAGGTCTTTAATGTCAGTTGGAAATTTCACTGAAGGTCTTTAATGTCGGTTGCAATTGACATTGAAGGTTGTGCTATTGAAACTCAAACCGACATTAAAGGTAACCAACATTAAAGGGCTTTAATAACACTATCTTTAATGTCGGTTGTCAACCGACATTAAAGCCTGAATTTCTTCTAGTGAATATTATCAAACTTAGGGAAAGCCTAAATACACTTGAAAGGGAGTCTCACATTTGAGGGGAGCCTAGGTAGTTAGTGAGTTGAGCTCTACCTGAGTCACTATAGTGATCGTGTATTACAGACAAGTACTAAGTTGTAAACTATTTAATTCTTTAATATTAGTAGATTATCTTTCTTGGGCATACTGCCTTCAGGACATAGGTAAATTATCATCGAATTGGGTTACCAACTTTTGTCTGTCTTTACTTGTTTACTTGTTGTTAATATTTTTGTTGTTACAATACTTGTCAGTGTTTTCTGTTTAACATCTATATTTCAAGTAAGGACTCATCCTATTGCTTTTTCAAAATCGGTCCAAGTCTATCATTGATAGACACTAATAGATCTATCAGCATCTATCAGTGATAGAAACTGATAGAAGTCTATTATTAATACTATAGTTTGGCATTTTTCCTATATGTGAACATTTCTGTAAATAGTTTGATTTTTTTCCCATCGGTGAAAATTTCTCTTTTTTCTTTCTATTTAATTTTAGTGTATTTTAATTTTATTTATTTTCAATTCTCAATTTAAAATTTTTCCCCTTACTTTTTATATTATTATTCTATATTTTTTTTTATAGAGAAGAAACCAACTAGGTCCTTATAATAACAGAGCTGCAAACTCATTTCTTATATGAACAAACCATAAACTAAAAGGTAAAAGTACTAAAATAAGATGGAAACTTGATAGGAGACACAATTTGATAGCCTTTTTTAGTTTCCTTTACTCTTTCATGCTAATAAGCCCTATATTTCATCAACTAATATACATCATTAAATTTTACGTACATAATATATTAAAAAAGTATTAATGACAACAATAGGAGATGCTTTCAATGAAATCTTGTTCAAAAAGAAAACTTCAAATAAGAAAAAAGCCTTCATTTCAATCAAAATATTCATTGAATTTACTAATATTACTTCCGATATATGGGATAGGAATTTAAACCATACAATTACTAAAAGCTAATAAGTACAAATTAAAACAAAAAACAAAAAATAGTGGTTGAATCATTAAAGAGATTGATCACTTCTACATAAACCTTAGCCAGTTAAGGTATCATCGATCAATCAGAAATGTCTGAAATATTTATAGCAAAGAAACCAAAAAACAATCAAATCAAATGGGCACAAAGAAGAAACAAAAAGCTTTGGATTGAAAGATATTGAAGTGATCCTCCCATAAGTCTTCGTTATTCTACATATGTTTTGAAAGGTCCTCTTGAAGAAGCTCGTTCATTATTGGCTCAATGAGTTCATCTCTGATCTCTTGACTTCTGTTTTCTTCATTATCCTCAGTCTCTTGCATGATTCAATGAACATCCTGCAAATCAATCATGAAAATTGAGAACCCAAAATTTATATGTAAAATTTCAAATATAAATGTACAACAACATAGTCTTTTTATAGGTTCCATTTCATAACTACTTAGATCCCGTTTGGTAACTATTTTGTTTTTTAAAATTAAGTCTATCGATATTACTTCTACATTCAAATTTATAATTCCTTTGTTATCTACTTCTCATCAATTGTTTAAAAAATCAAGCCAAAGTTTGAGAACTAAAAAAATTAGCTTTTAAAAAGTTGTTTTTTTAAAAAAAAATTGACTAAAAATTCAACCATTGTATTTAAGAAAGATGCAAATCATTTTAAGAAATGTGGATGAAATAAGCTTAGATTTCAAAAACAAAAACAAAAAATCAAATGGTTATCAAACGAGGTTTTAATTTTTTTTGTTTTTTAAAATTAAGCTTATAAATACTAGTTCCACCTATTAATTTCATAGTTTTGTTATTTATTGTTCATGAAGATGTTTAGAAACTCAAGTCAAGTTTTCAAAACTAAAAGAATAGTCTTCGAAGACTTTGCTTTGCTTTTTTTAAAATTTAGTTTGCTAATAATTTAAGTGTTTAGTTAAGAATAATGAAAATCATAATAAAAAATATATATATATTTGGATGCATCCATCTCAAACGTAGTAAACTTTTCTTTTTTAAGAAAATTAGATATTAAAAAAAAATCTTAATAATTAGAGGGCATATATGATAACTGTAGCCTAGGCTCCACCCAAATATTATTAAACTATATAATAAAAAAGTGGTAAGAAAATAAATACAATTTTCAAAAATTGAAAACAAAAACCGAAGTGACAAAACATTAACGTTTAACGTTTAAGTATACATAGAGCATGAGTTTGAAAGCATTGAAATGGAAAGAAAAAGTTATTAGGGTTTGGAAAAGAGACTTACTTCCAAGGCACATCCCCAACCAGCATCCAATCACCATCTCTATCTTCATAAGTGACAGTATATTCAGAGCCACCAATTGAACTCCCAAACAGCTTCTCCATTGCTCGAACAAGATCCCCATATCCCTTAACCATTCCCAAATCAACTTTCCTCAGAAAAGGTGTCCCTTCAAAGCTCACTTTCACATACATCTGTTTCTTCATCCCCATTATTATTCCTTCACTTTTATCACATTCTCCCTTTCCCTTAAAGCTGTTCCTCTGCCGGAACGAGCACACCGGCGGCCACCCCACCACCTGCTTCCTCCGTCCCTCGTCTTCACTGTCTCCGTGACTCTTATCTTCCACTTCCACCTCAGAGAAAACCCTTTTCTTCTCATTGTTCTTACTCGCCGAAATTAGACCGCCACCGCCGGGAAGTCCTAGCCGGAGCTCGGTGATTTCGAGGCCTAATCCCACAGCTTCCATCTGGGTCTTCCTTGGATTTGGATTTGGTGTAGTGAATATTATGAAATGTGATGGTGATGATGATAATGTTTTTGTAGGAAAATGAGAAGGGAAGTTATTTATTTATACATATGGAAGAAAATGGGGAATTTGTGGAGAGGACAGAGAGGAAACAATGGAAGGTTTTGTAGGGTATAGATGCTTAGAGGAATGTGGGACAGATCGCAGGGCTGATAATTGTTTGAGATTTTGGTGGGATTTGATCACTGCCGTTTGATTAATTGTCTTGCTTTTTTTGAGCAAAGGCCATGTGATTTTGCCTTATTGTGTTGGTATTGTCACACGGTTTACTGTTTCTTTAAAATATATTATATATTATGAACATTTCTGTATGTTGCTCTCTTGTTTGTGTTTGTGTTTGGTTTAGAATAATGGACCCTCTTGACAGAGAGGATGAGTTCCTCTTGATCTGTCAAGAACAGAAACTCCCATCACATCAAAATTTTATATCTTCAGTACTTCATATCTCATGACAGATCATGAGAAACCTCCCTATCTTTTCTTAGATATCTAAGAGTTTGTTTGGTATGCAATTTGAAAATAAGGGATTCAAAGAAAACGAAATTCTATTTCATATTTTCATATACATATGTGGTAGTAGATTCAAAACTTAAATTCTAATTTAAATAATTTTTCAAAATGTATTTAAAAATATATTTAATTATTCATTACATACTAATTAATTTATGAACATTTTTGTATAATTATTATTTTGTAATGTTATATAATATAGATATAATATGTAATATAGTACATGTTTTAGTTTAACAAAAATAACGGAGTCTATAACATGAAATAGCATATATGTTATTGTTTTTATCATTTTTAATATAATTTTGTATTTTAAAATCTTGAATTCAAAATCTGGATACATTGAGAATATAAAAAAAATTATTTTTAGAATTTGTACCGTTCGGATCACAAAATCCAAAAACAATTTCAAAAACAGAATTCAAACTACCAACCAAACACATATTACCTGAACTTAGTAAATCTGTAAACATAAAACACAATTTGAGTTCCTTACAAAATAAGCCCTAAGTTATTTTTTTAATTGTTTTATCATATAATCTAATATAGTATCAGAGTCCATAAAATCAAATGAAATTCTGTGCAAATAAAATAAAATTCGACCTAAAGAGACACCAATTTGAGACGACATATTGAGGATCTGGAAACACTTTACATTTATAAAACACGAATCTGATTCGTACGGATTCTTCCTCCAACTAAATAAGAGATCTTGGCAGAATTGCCACATATGAAATTGAGCACAATTTTGCAAAGAAATAGCCCACTTGTTTTTCGAGAAGAGATGGAAAACATGCTCAATCTCATTTGATTGAATAGTTGACCCAGCTCCTTGTTGTTTGAAGAAACCCTCCATTTCAATTGGCATTTTTTCACGAAAAGCAAACATGGGATAACAAATCCAGTCTTTCACTAAGATTTCGAATAACTGTTCCGAATTCAAGTTGATTCGACTACTCTTCTTCAAGCCAATTAATCTGAAAAGGAAATCCCATGTTATTTAATTAATCTGGAAAGGAAAACCCATTTTATTTAATAGCCTTTACGTAGGTTGTGGAAAACTAGATGAACTCGACTCCTTTTCTTTTTGTGCATTTAGTTTTCAGGGTTTAATCACAATTTTTGACTTTATGATTTGTGCAAACTTTTAATATAGTCTGATTTAAATTTTGTTTCAATTTAGATTTCATGGATTGAAAAGTTCCAATTTAAACCCTATGATTTACCAGTTTCAATTCGGTGCTAAAAATGGTTTAGCCAAACTCCAATCATTTTTGCATTATCTATATATGAATGGATTGAAGTATAGGGTTGAGTAAAGAAATAATTGGAGAAAAAACTTCGTTACTACAAATGTGGATAAAACATATAGAATTAGAGATGACTCGTGAAATATAAAAACCAAATAAGAATTTCATAGAAACAAATATTGAAAAACTTTTAAAACTTTAAGGATTAGTTCTTGAAACTTTGCACAAACTTGTAGAGACAAATGTTGAGATAAATGTTTAAGGGTTTGTACATTACATTAAAACTTTTGCACATACTTATAAATGTTGAGATATCCGGATGTACTTTCTGATCTCTTTTATCTTCTATATATTGTTTAAATTTTTTTAAAAAAACTATGAAGCTAAGTCCAAACCATATAGATGAAATTAAAATTTTTAAAATTATAGGAAGTAAATTGAAATTTTGCTTAAATATTATAAGAACCAAAATTATAATTTAACTTAATTTTTATTTGATAAGAGGTATTTGCTGATACATTTCTCTATTTATAGTTGTTAGTTATGTGAGAGGGAGGTTATTTTGAAAAATGGTAAGAAATAGCATGTTTAGGTTTTTTTCTTAGAAAATTAGTACACTTTTTTTAAAATTCATAAAAATAGTTTTTCTTGGTTCATCTCGGGTTAGATCGATCACCAAGAACTAGTTAAAAGAAATTTTGAAATTTTTTCTAACTTATCGATTCTTTTGGACCTTCTCGGTCATTTCACCTTATTACATACCGAGATTTGCTAATTTTTTTTACGTAATCTTCCTAAATCTTATATTGTTTTCAAATTTTCTCCAAATTCGGTTATTTTACTAAATATTATATCAAATTGTTATGTAATTTTTCAAAATTTTAGCATAATTTATGTTTTTACAATTATATGAATTTTTAAAATTCCAAAAGGGTTTTCCGGTTATCAAAATAGATTTTTCAAATTGATTCAATATTTTTAAATTTTGGGGAAGATCAAATTTTTCAAAAAATTGTGTAAGATTTGGGATATATATTGAATGTTGGTGCTAATCCTGCCCGAGATTCCACAAAGAAAACTCAAATATATGAATTTCGATGTTAATTATATTTGGAATTTCACCGAGAAAGCTCAAGTATATAGAATCTTGGTGTTATTTTGCCCAAGATTAATACCGAGATGCACATAATCTTGGTGTGTAATCTTGCGAGATGTATCGAAAAAGTCCCAAACATCGATAATTTGAAAAAAAAAAATATTTTTAAACTAAAATCCTGTAGTCGATCTAACCCGAGATGGATAGAGAAAAACTATTTTTACGAGTTTTTAAAAATATGTTAGTCTTATAAGGAAAAAAACTTAAACGTGCTATTTCCGAAAATTTTCTATTATTTTTGCTTGGAAGTTGAAATTATAAGCTTAAATTTGGTTACCAAATTAAGTTGATTATTTGGCAGAAAAAAAATAATAAATAAACTTGATCTATGAACCGGTGATTTTATAAAACTCTTTTTTTTTTCTTTTTTTCTTTTTTCATCGATTCATCGTAGGATTCAAAACTCCTAATTTTTTTAGCCGAAATTGTATACCTTAACCTGTTAAGTTATACTTACACTAGCAAAGGACCTAAACACTTTCCAATAAACAAGACATGTTAGTAAAAAGACATTTTAGTGAAATAGAATTGTTGAATAGATATTTTTGAATCCTATATGAAACTAGCTCATAGCTCTTTTATCAAAGGTCATTTTGCTTAGATTAGTTCATGACCTATGGATCTAACTATGTCATAAGCAAAATCAATATTTAAAAATTTGTGCTTTTTTATGTTAAGAGGCTGTCTAACAATTTATTTGACTATATATGTACTTTAAACCCACTTGTACAAAGAGAAAGTTACTTAACAATTTTTTTCTTTGAAAATAAAAGTTTGGCTAACAATTCTTTCATTTTCCTTCCTTCAAAATTAATATACACACACATGCACATTAATTAGGAGAAAAAAAAAATTAAAGGTCAAAATTCCAATTTTTTGTGATGTGATTATGAATTTGTTAAGTGTTTAGTGTAAAAAAAAACATATTTTTGCGCCCTTAAAAAGTGCATAACTAAATTATTGGTCTATTATATGATTTTATTTTTTAGATGTGAAAACAATGTATTATATAGTCAAATTGTTTTGTTACACTTTTGTTAAGAAAAACTGTTATTTGTTATGCAATTCACGATCTTCACTTATAGAAAAAAAAAAAAAAAAAGTCAAATTATTGGTTGAATTTGTTAAAAACCACTCATAGATACTGTTATCAATCTCTATATCAATGATAAACTTCTATCAATCTTTGTCAATAATAGATTGTGATAATTAAATTTTGTTATTTGTGTAAATATTTTTCCTTATTTTTTTATTTTTAAAAATCCTCTAAAAATAAAATATTAAAATTTTACTCCAAACAAATCCTAATATGCCCAAAATAAGACGTGGAAGGAAAAGAACTCACCGTAATAAAACAATAAATTAATTTAATTAAACCATTCATTCTAATAGATATGCTACAACTAAATTGAAATCTTTTGATAGATCAATGTGATCTTCTTAAAATAATTAGTTGATCACTTTTGCAACATGAGAATCTTCTTTGTATTTAAAAAAAATATTTAATCTGTATTTGCAATTCACCATATACTAATTATAATCTGTTAGCATGTGGTGTGGAATATTTGCATTGATATTAAAAACCTAATTAGTACTTAATACATAAATGATATATTTAGATTCTTCAGTTCTGGGAACCTGGTCCAATATATTATTTGGATTTTAATATCTCTGCTTCGGTTTAAACTTAATATATAATAAATTATATGATTTTCTCTTTCTATGATAGTACGCCTTATCATTTGGTGCCTGATCTCATGTCGTGTCGTGCTTAGCTTATCACATTGGTATGACTTAAATATATGGAATAAAATTCAAACTTGAAAGTATACTAAGGTCAAAATTTTAAAAGTTAAAAGAGAATTGGATTAATCCGATGTCAAAATTTTAAAAGTTAAGAGAATTAGATTAATCTATCGTCAAAATTTTAAAAGTTAAGAGAATTGGATTAATCTATGAGCAAAGTACGATGATTAAGACATTCATTACTATCTTAAAGATTTGATTGATGGTTCATTCTTCATACTTCTAGAATGGTTGAATTAAAATGTTTTTTAAAACAAAGGAGGAGAATTGAAATAAAACAAAAGAAATTAATTTAAGAACTAAAAACTAAGAGCGTAGCTAGCTATGTACAAAGTCTTTTTTTTTTGAAAAATAGATACATCATTGATTTAAAAAAAATTAATCGATGGTATTGAAATGTTTTGAATTTGTTATCTGACGTTCTGAATAATCAAGCACGAGAAGTCTCGATGACCAATCAATGAGTCAGGGTCTAGGAGTGAATCACTCCTAGTAGGTACTTGAGGGCAATGTGTCGCTAAAATCTAAGTTATATAGAGATTATTATTGATTAATTTTCGTTTTGAGGTTTTTTTTTTTGGCGTATTATGCTTTAAAGAGTCTAAGATGTCATATATATAAACTAACAATATTTACCTGTACATATGCATTATGTACCTTTTTTAGTGCAACAATAGGAAGTTAGATGATTCAACCATAGACCTCTCATGATTGTTAATGTATAGAGTGTAATGCTCAGACCTAAAATTTGGATCAAGATTCAAAATTCATATTTGGCACCTGATGGCACCCCGACATTTTTCTATGACTTGGTCACGTCATCCTTAGTTATCTTGAATTTTTAGTTGTCTTGACTTTTTATAAGAGTGAAAATTGTCCACACAAACCAATGCAGGTACTTTCAGCATGTTTTTTGTCCTCACTGACATGCTTCCTAGAAAAATTCTGATGATTTCACCCAACATATAATTGCTCCATGCTAAGCACGCTTAACTTTAGAGTTCTTATGATTCAGCCACCAAAAAGGAATGTGCAACTTGTTAGAGTTCATGTCTTCAAGATCTCTCTCATTTGGATTTGATCTCGGTTCATTCATGTCCCCTTCCTAAACTCAGATTGTTACATACAGTATGCTAATTGAGTCATATTTGTTTTGGCTACTCTTTATATACTTGGTTTCTTCTCTAGATATAAAATAATTTATGTCTCTATCCGTAAATAATAATGTAGCCAACACACCATCAATGAATTATGTAAATCTTATATTGATTTTCTCCTTGTTTGATTCTTTGCTTGTCGATTATTTCTGGTATAATATATGGTTCAAATCCCCACAATCCCATAATTTTTTAACTGAAATAAAAACTTAAAGACAAAAGAACTATAATTAAAAAAAAAAAATTGTAAGAACCAAAAGTTAAAAGTAAAAGTTAGCCAACTTCTTGAGATGTCGAGATGCACCTACTGATTCCTCTTTCCCATTTGTTTCTTATTCAAAATAAATAAAAATGGTTAGATTTTCTCATTCTTCAATGCAGGATCTTCAACTACTCTCAGCTCTTCTCGAGTTACAACCCAACCATGATCTCCTTTAATTTGGATGCATTTATGTAATTATCTGTGGCCATTCCCCTAACAGCTTTTCTCCAGCCACCCCTTTTTCACTTTGTACTTTTCAGCTATCCGACAACTTCCTCTATACTCTATTGTTCTTACGAATGAAATTAGAGTTGGGATATGATGAAGGTGCTATATATGTGCCAACTTAGTTGGGATATTTTAGTACATTTATTGATCCACATACCTGTCGTATCTTTCCGAAAAGGAAAAAAAAAACATGTCCAACAAAATAGTTCCTTCCGGGTTCATTATGCTTGTATCATATCTTTTTTTATAGTGTTTTTTTTTCTTTTGTAATACCTACCAACTTTTATTCGTTCATGATAAACTGAATAATCTAAATCACACCTATGCAGACATGGTACAATTTTGGATTAACCATATTTTGATCATATCTTAATTTATTATTTTTTTTTTTTTTGACTAAATACTCATTTAGGTTTTGGACTCTAATACCATATTAGATAAATGTGAGGTTTATTTCATCTTAAAACCAATTATCTGGGGAGAGATAGTCTATTTATCTTTTAAAAATCATGAAGTCTCTTCATTTTTACAATGTAAAATCTTCGGCATGTATAAAAATATTATTTTGTAAGTCTTGACGAATAGTTTTACAAACAATTTCCGTAACATTTCTACTCAACTTTGATCAAGGTAGACAAATAAAAAATTTAGTCTTGAAGATAAAATCAAATTCTCCTCGATCATGATTCATTCATATATTAATTTAGCTTTCTTTAGCTTTCTTGTTTATCATCTAGTTTTTGGATTTATTACTTTTTCAAAACAAAACAAAAAAAGGTTATGGATTTATTTATTCTTGTGGGAGGTCACCAAGGAATAATGAAGTTGTTGGGCATAATTGAAGGCAGGTTTAGATCTTTCTCTCTTTTTGTTGAAGGCCATGGACTATCTTAATAAGATGCTTGTTTGGAAGAAGCAGCTTAGGAACATCCATATACTTGGCAATTACTATTTTATTCTAGTAAAGATAGTGTTGTATTCAATTATATGAGGGTGTTAACATTTCCATAAAATCAATGGTCTGTTCTTTAAGATTTATCTAATAAATTGAAACCATAATAATTATCATTGAAGAAATATACTTTTTCTAATTAATTGATTTTTGGATGCAAAGAATTTTGAGGCCAAAGATTTTGCAAGTGTTATAGCTAATTCCCTTTGTACTGATTATTGTCAAACTAAACATTATACTTGAAAATCTCAAGATCATGTGTAACGACTCGACTCCTTAGAACATATACTACGTCATTACTATATGCATGCATACATTTCAAATCGACACTTTTCATGATTTGGTAAAAACTAACTAAATACTATTTTTAAATCTATTTTATCTAGCACAAGAGATCTAGCCATAAAGCTACCTACCTCATAATATATGCCTCTGCCCAATCATCCTCTTAATATATCCCATAAAACTCTAAATCATGCTCATACATATAACATACTTGATATATATATATATCACGTGCTCTATATCCTTTCTAATAAGTTTATACAATCTCAGAACCAACAAAATTATCCTTAAATTTGTTACCCGGTATGGAAGCGGTTCCAATAGTAAGATTACTTACCTCAAATTTGGTCATGAATATTAGTCCATGAAATTAATCTTCTTAAAATCTTTGAAAAACTTGAATCAATCCTATAACATAAATCACCATTTAATTTAGTAACCATGGCCTAGAATAGTGAATCCAAAATCTTAACTAATCCTTTGAGTCTAAATCCAATTAACCAAGTTGGTCCAAATGTCCCCAATTTTAACTTATCGAAAATGTGGCTCGGTCCAAAATAAATTCCAAAACTCAATTCAATTGGCCAACCAAATGTTAATAGTTCTGTGCCAAAAATTGGTCTCTTCCTTGATGAGCAACGTCCCAAAATCTTCCAAACCTTGAATCTAAAGTCCGAACATAATGGGTAAATTAAAATCCAAGCCAAAACTTAATGGATACTCAAGAATTATAAACCCGCCCACCGTGGATGAGATATACTCATATAAACTGGTGAACCTGACCCGAAGGCGTACATAAAACTGAATCAGAAGTATACATGGCTACACGTAGGAGGGAGATTGTCACTAATTTAATCTTTCAAGAAACATGCAATAAAATGGTCCCTTATCATGAAATCATAACATAACATAAATCCATGAGTTCTTAGCATAATATCCCATAAACTCATAGTATGGATAACTGAACTCCTTTCAACAATGAGAAGATATCTTTTCTAACAACTGTCTGGCAAAAACCCAAGATAATATTTTTAAATCTATATTGTCCGGCACAAGAGCAATTCCAACAATAAAGCTACCTACCTTAGAATATAGACCTCTGCCCAATCATCCTCTTAATATATCCCATAAAACTCTAAATCATGCTCATACTTACAACATACTTGATACATATTTATTACGTACTCGTATATCCTTTTTAATAAGTTCATACAATCTTAGAACCAACAAAATTATCCTTAAATATGTTGTCTAGCACGAACGCGATTACAGTAGTAAGATTACTTATCTCAAATTTGGTCATGAATATTAGTACACGAAATTAATCTTCTTAAAATCTTTGAAAAACTTGAATCAATCCTATAACATAAATCATCATTTAATTTAGCAACCATGACCTAAAATAATGAATCTAAAATTTTAACTAATCCTTTAGTCTAAATCTAATTAACTAAATTGGTCCAAAATAAATTTCAAAATTCAATACAATTGGCCAACCAATTGTTAACAGTTTTCTGCCGAAAATTGGTCTATCTTTGATAAGCTAAATTAAAATCCAAGTCAAAACTTAATTGATACTCGAGAATTATAACAAACACCCACAAAAATTACCAAGAATATCACCCAAAACAAGATTCTGGCAAGACAACAGCAGTTCATCGGCGGCTGGACGGTGGGCGTGAAGAAGAAAACGGCGCGGTGGCTTCGGGCGGCAATGGACGGGGCTGGACGGAGACGGTGACGGCGTCTGGAAGAAGCGGCGCGGCGGCTAGGCGTGAAGATAGCGGCGGACGACAGATCTGACGGATAGCGTCGAGCGGAGCTAACGAGCAGTTAGCTTCGCGTTTGATCGGCGGCGGGCTAAGGAGGCAGACGGAAGAATACTGTCCGCTTCGACGGAGGAACGAGCGGTGCCGTCGGCTGGTCTCGGTGACGGGTGCGGCTGGTGAAGCTAGTGCTGGAGGCGGTCTGTGCGAAGAAGAAAAAACCGAGAGAGGGGAAGTACGAGTTACGAGGGAGAGAGAGAGAGATGGAACCTTTTTTTTTATTTCTTTTTATTTTCTTTATCTTCTCTTTAAAACTAATAACTGTAACTCCAAACTTGTATATATATATATATATAAACATAAACCATTTTGCTTCTCCAAATCCAAATCTTTTTTTATTTAAAATTTCAAATTCTTTTAGAAAAATAACCTTCAAGACTCCCAATTTTAATTAAAATTGAGATAATGGCATAAATCTCAAATTTTCTTTTAATCAAATTTAAATTCCAAAATTCTTCTTTGAGAAAATATTAAAATTGAATTATCTTTTTACAATAATTCAATTTAATCTTTAAAAATCAAAATTATTCTTAAATAATTGAATTTAAATTTTTAAAAAAATAATAAATAATAAAAAAAGTTCGAGAGACCACACCATGCATCTCTTTATATGTATAATTTGTATAGAAAGAATTGGATAAAATAGAGACACAACTTCATTGACATTAATATTAGTGAATTAATTGTCAAATTAGACAAGAACACACATTAACACATTTTCCTTTTCAAGTTAGGGTATGATCCATGTATATATATATTATATGTGTATACATTTTCAAAAAAGCAAAAAAGAAAGTGTTTATAGTTCTTTTGAAGAACTACTACTTAATGTTTCAGTTGGGACATGAATCTCAAATCCTTTAGCTTCAGATCTCTTCATTATTCTCAATCTCTTGCATGATTCAACGAACATCTTCCATGGGACATCGCCCACGAGCATCCAATCACCATCCCGATCTTCATAGATCAAGACAAAGTCAGAACATCCAATTGCAGAACCGAATAGATTCTCCATCGCCACTACAAGATCTGAATATTCTTTATAGCTTCCAAGATCAACTTTTCTAAGATAAGGAGCACCATCCATACTTATTTTCACGTACATCTTCGAAGTTTTCGTTTCATATAGATCTTTATCATTACCACTACCGCTACTCCTTCTTCGGTGAGAGCAAACTGGCGGCCACCCCACAACTTGGTTCCTCTTTGGGAATCGTCGGTCATCATCGTTGGTGCTACTCTCCGAGAAAACCCTTTTTTTCTCATTTTTTGGACTCGGGGTATGATGGCCGCCACTTCCCGGAAGCCCTAATGTGAGCTCAGTGATCTCAAGTTCAACTCCATTGGATGCCATATTCTGCAGCTGAGATTAAGTGTTTATATCTAGATATTGTGAGAGTTTTTGTTAATGGTGTAAGCATCAAAATGAGAAGTTATATATAAATAGAAGAGAAGTAGATGGGGGAATGGGAATAATAATGAGGGATGAAAGTGAAGGGCATAGTGGTCGCCGGCCGGTCGGAGACAAGAGGAACAAAAGTGGGACTTTGTGTTTTGATTAAGCTAAGGAACAGTTCAATGAAGGAAAATATGTATATAATAAGGGGCGTTGGTCGGGTTTTTCAGATTTGGTGGGATTCTCCAACATCCATGTGAATGCCCATTTTCTCTGTCGAGTATTGGATTATGTTCTTTCAGACCAACTTTAAAACAGTGTAAATTATGTTTATTACTTTACATCTTCTAATTCTTGATGATCTTATGTTTTTTTTTTTTTTTTATGTAATAAACAATTATTTATAACGATTTTGGTACTTAAATAAAGCCAATGTAGCATTTCAATATATTTGTTTTGGTTACTTAATTTGAACTTCTACACTTATTTTAATTTCTCCCCCTTATATTATAAAGATTTGTTTTGGTTAGATTAAAAGTATTATGTGTGTGGTTTTTTTAAAAAAAAACATTCAATTTTCTTTTTCCAAGAATATGGTTAATTTTGATGGTACCTTTGAACTTTTAAAGTTTGAAGTTTTTTTTAAGTAATCTATTAAGGTTTTTGCTGTTAAAATTTATAGACGAATAATCTGTATCTGTTTATGTAAACAAATATTAACAATTACATGAAAATATAAATTTAATAAAGACACACATATGGTGTATTGTATGAACATCATATAGGAGTTGTTGTCTTCCACCTTTCAACCACATATTCCATTTTTTTTATTCTTTCATTTATATGATTTTTTTCCCTTACGTTGCCCTCAAATTTACTTTATGTCTGTGTTTAGATGTGTTCACTTTAACAATATATAAGTTGACTTAAATCTTTTCGTCCATCACTTTAATGGCAACAGCCTTTAATAGTTGTGTTATTATTATTATTATTTAGTATCAAACTTTAAGAGTTAGTATGAAACTTTTCAAAATTTAGGAGTGTAAATGAAGTAAACCTCATAGTTCAATATCCTGACCCGTTGAAGTTGTGCTTAAATTAGCAACTCTTAAATTACTTATAGATATATTATTGTAATTTTTTTTTCCTTAAATTGTGCGGTGGGCAACATTTTAGAGAATGAAAGAAAGTGTTATTACTAAGTTAAAGTATATACTTACATAATAAGGTCGCATTTAAGGAAGATGTCAGTGTCTCTGTTGCATCTTGATCTTCAAAATCAAATGTTTGTTGATTACTCCTATTCGATGATTTAACAAACATCATTACATACTAAGATAGTTTGTAGTCCTTAATGTATATCCTTGAATATAGTAGATCGTATGATATTATAATCAATTTGTATTTATATATTTCAAGACAAAATAGAAAAAAAGTTAGATTATTATCAAATAATGTGCATCAAAATAAGAAAAGTGCCTTAGTCTTACCGTTGTGCTAAAGATTATAAACATAAATAATTAATGTGTATTATGAATATCATTTTATATACACAGGGTTATATATATCTCTACATATATATTAAATACAAATAATGCAATATTCCCTTAATCACATGCAAACTGATTGATCATTTGACAAGTTATATGTTAAGTGTTTAGTATCAAACTTTGGAACAAAATCAAATTAATAATAATCATCATAAACCTTAGAATAAGATTAAAATCAAATTAATAATAATCATCATAAACCTTAGAATAAGATTACATAAGTAGATCTTTTGAAAGATTTGCAAGATGATATGATTGATCATTATTTCAGTTTATGCATCTCTTTCAAATATTGATACAAATTAATTGAGCAGATTAAATGGAGTCAATGGAGGGCACCAAATAGACTTCTCACTAACTTTGTCTAATAAAATAATATTATCATTGAAATGAACTGTATAATATATGATTAGATTATAATTATGTATTCAAATAATAATTACTTGTCAAAATATTAGATGGGTTACCTAAAATATTTGATGATCTCGACTTATAGTTTCTTGGGAGACATATAAATCCATTATTAAGTAAGCACTTTATACTGTTGCTAATAATTTTCTGTCAACCTATGAATATTATTTCAGAGTAGTTTGATATTTTATCAATAATTTTATTGTTTTCGAAGATAAAATAAATATTTCACATATGATTTGATCCAAAAATATTAAAAATATAAACCATATTTTGAACTTTGTACTTAATATTTGGAAAATAAAAAAAAAGAAATTTTAACAAAATAAAAATTTTCAAATATCAATTGTTAAAATTTGACGACAAATTGTGATTTAAAGTAGTTTGATATTTGATTAATAACTTTATTATTTTCATAGATAAAATAAATACTTAACATATGATTTGAGCCGTAAAATATTTTATTATGCCCCTTGTTAAAATTGGATAACAAATTGTGATGTCACTTTTAAGTTTGTATTTATCTACTTGATTTTAGTTTAAAACCCAATTAACCTATCTCATTCAACCCAACAAGGTATAATTACACTACAATTCAAATGTTATGTCACGTCATTATTTCATATATTATTCAATTCTAGTAGTATTATTAAGTAAAAAATCAAAATGAAAAATTTTAGAACATTGAAAACAAAATACCAAATGTAACCACTATGAGTAGAGTTTGACTTAAAATTTTGAAACAATGAGAACAAAAGGCAAAAGTTCTCTCTCTTCCTAAAAACAATTATTCAACAAAGTTGGTTGTCTCTTAATAACGGGTTAGATATAGATTCAAAAATTTGTATCCCTCCTAATAGTTAACCACGAGATACAAGTCCAGGCATCTCTTTTGCTATTTCTCTCTTGTATACATCCAACAATTCAAAACTGTCAGTCACATTGTGGCAGCTTCTTCTAATAATTTCTCCTAATGTTTATCTCTTTCTTCATCATTGTAGTATACACATACAGTCATATATATATATATAGACGTATCTATTGATATAAAGATGCAACCGAGCTATGTGGGTGACCAAATTAAAAAAAAAAATCAAAAAATAAAATAATGTTTCTTCCCAACCCAACACATGCTTTCATTAGTTTGAAAAAGTGCAATAAAAATTGGAGACAATAGACATGTCAAACTCCAAGGCTCACGTGGTAGATTTTTGTTTGAGAAGGGACCATAAGGTTGTTCCTTGTCTTTTGGGTTGTGATGAAACATAGACAAACAATTATAAGTACCTTGAACAGATTGGCAAACCAATTTTACAGAGGCATCCGTCATTAAAGCTTTGAGTCGGTGGACCTTTCTTCCTCTATGTGTTGTTTTAATTCAGGCAAAATCACAAGTTCTTGATTCAAGATTCAATTTTTATCGCTTTTTGTGTCAGTGAGATTCTTGTTTATATATTAGTTTCGAAAGCTAATCTTTCAAAGAAATAATATCATGAAATAATTTGAAATAGCTTGAAACAAAGAGTTATACACATCATTATATGTTACATTTTACAATATGGTCTTTAGTTATGATTACAATATGGTCATGGAGTAAAAATTCAATTAATATGCCAAAGAAATTAACCACGAAGTTTATATCAAGTTATCAAGTTGGGATGATTATTTATTTTTCTTTTAGAAAACGGAAGAGATCCAGAACAAATAGAAACGTCTATTTGCATAGACAAAAAAAAAACTTAAAATATCTCAACTAATATAATACATTCTTAACACAATCATCATATTCACTCTCATTTCATTAGGGCTAGAGAGAAGCCCCACCTATAACGTCCTACATTACAAAATTAGGTTAATTTTGGGATAAATTATGTCATTTCACCTCCTTCAACCCGTTAATTTTAAATAAATGGGACTTCTTATTTGACGTAAAATGTAAAATTAGAATTTTTCATTTAGCTTCTTAATTTAACAAAATTAGATTTCCTAAAGTATTGAAAAGAAAAGAGTTGTCTTAGTTAAAATATTTAATTTTAAGATTTTGGAAGTTAATACTATATTCCCTAATCTTTTAGTTCTTTACTTTGGGGTGTCAATTTTGGGAAATTAATTAATTTTCTTAAACTTTCCTTTTATTTTGTTAGAATTTTTTTTAAAAAGTGAGAAAAAAAAAAAAAAAAAAAAAAAAAAAAAAAAAAAAAAGAGAGAGAGAGAGAGGAGTTTTGAAACTCTAGTCTCATTTTCTTCTTTTCCTCTCCCACTCTCTTCCTTCCTCTCTTTCTCCCTCACATTACCCACACAGCCCCTCCCCTTGTGCGTATTGCTGCCGTCCGACGAACAGCCCATTACCTGAAGTGACCGACGTCGATACAACACCATCAGTGAGTGCCCACGACGGCACTTCTCCGACCAGTCACTGACAACCTCCTCTGCATGAGAAGTGGAGTGCATCCACGAGCTTCTGCCAACGTCACGACGTCCACGACCTCTGACGACACTCATCGTTGTCCCTTCGACCGTTGTACAGCATTGTTGCCGTACGGATCACGCACAGCAGCAACCCGGCCTAGACGCTCTTCATGTGTAGACCTTCGACGGCAGAGAGAGCTTTCGACGAGCATACGTCGACACCCACGAACCATCAACTTTCCAACAACATTTTCCCTCTCTTTTAGCAAGGTTTGACACTTACCCATTAGATTTCAATGTTAGATTTGAGTTATCCGTTGTCTAGTGATTCCAAATATATAGGATTAAGTCTATTCGGACTCCAATCGACGAGGTTTTGAGTTCTTTTAGGTAAGTTTCTGTGGGTAAGAATGCTCTGAACTCCGTTTCGATCTAGCTTAAGATTGTTTGGACTTTCCTCTAACATTCGAAATCCCATATTTGTAGATTTGGAATGGTTTTAGAACTTGTCGGACACCTTGCAGCAAGAATATGAGGTTGTCTTGGTGAGTTCTAAGTTTTAGTGCTTTGTTTAGAGCCCTTCGAATCGTTTTAGATACTGTAAATTAGTTTATAACTTATGGGTGTTATTTAAATGTAGTTTCAACTTCTTCCAGGGTGTCCGAACTGAGGTTTAAGGTCACTCTAGATAAAATTACTCATTCGGATTAATTATTGAGGCTCTGAATAAGGTTTTGAACTGAGTTGTAATCCTTGGAACCTCGACTTCATTATTTCAGGAGTTTCTTGTTTAACCTTGAAGCATTTTAGGACGCTTAGGTAAGTAAAATTCTATTTGTTAGATCTGTTTACTTGTATGCTAACATGTTGCTTGATTTACTTTTGTTATGTATACACATATGACTTATGTTGTTTTGAAATCTGTATTGTGATTTTGATATGGTTAGGCACGTTTGGATGCTCGTTGTGTTGTTTTGAATATGTATAACATGTTGATAGACTATCATGTGACGTGAATAAGCATGTGGATGGTCTGCTTCTGCTAATTACATAGGTGTATGTTTACATGTATGAACCTTGCAATATTGAATCTAAAGCGAGCATGCTCTAAATAGTTGAGTATGTCTTATTGTTCGTCGTGATGGTTGCATCCTAGAGGAATGTATGAATAGTAGTTTACCGTGATTAGCATGTTGCATGTTGAGCATAACATGTGTGAGTTACGGAGCATAACGCGTAAATCATGTGAGGATTGCAGAGCATGACGCGAAAATCATGTGAGAGTTGCGAGCATGACGCCTAAATCATGTGAGGGTTGTGGAGTATAATGCATAAATCATGTGTGAGTTGTGAGGCATGATGCGTAAATCATGTGTTGTGCGATGTTGCATAGCATGGTAGGATAAATCATGTACTAGTATACTTAAATGTACTTGTTCTGTGTTAAACTGAGAATGTCTCGTTGCTTTGCATAATATGATGGGTAATTTATTCTTGTTTGAATAATTATGTGCTATGTGTGTTTTACGTAGGGCTACCTGAATTATGAGAGTGGCATGATTTGGTTGGCATTTATAGTTGTTGTGTATCTCTGTAATGTTTGTATGTTGTTTGGTGGCCCTTCAGCTATGGGCTTCTTACCAATAAAAGTGTCAACTGACCCCTACCAAATTTTATAGGTACTGACGAATGTTGTGACCTTGATGATGTCGAGGAAGGAGCTTGAGAAAGATATGCTTTTAAAGTTATGTTGTCATTCTTCTTTTTAGGAGTTTACCTTGTGTTAAATTTCTTGAACTTGAAACTTTATATTAGCATTAAGTAGATTTCATTTAGTTTGGAGTAAGATTTTGTAATAGGTTTTGATAAGTTTATTTTACTACATCTGACATTAATTTCAGTTGGTTAGCTTTCAGTAAGGTTGGTTGAGTTGTTTAAGTAGTTGGTTGGATTATTGGTGTTTTGGAAACACTGGAAAATGTGTTGAGAAGAAGATCTTGATTTTAAATGTGATTGAGAGTGTGTTTATTTGAAACCTTCAAGAAAAATTTGGTTTTGTTAAGTTTACGTCGTTATGCTATTGAAATTTTTCCAAAGTATAAGAGTTGTAAGTTAGTTTAGGTTACATTTGGGTAACGGTCCCTATTTACACCACCACAGTCAAAGGGGGAATAAATATTACACGAAAGTAACAAGATTAAAGGAAATAGTAGATGGGCTATAATTTTTTAAAACCTTTGACTAGTGGTACCAGTAGCCTACCAAGGAACAAATGCTTTCCATAATTTAACGTTGCTATTAGAAGACTCATTTAAAGTGCGATTATTTCTTTCCAACCAAAATAGTCCAACAAATAGCTATTGAGAGGATTAGAAATGATAATGTTCTTTGTTGTCCCAGATGACAAGATCTTCACATTAATAATCATAAAACACTCAAATATAATGATCTCTAACAATTCAAGAGTCGGGAAGATAGAATGTTGAAGCTTCAAAATCCTTCTTGAAGGAACTCTTATTCAAGAGAACCCATGATCGGAAGCAAGATTTTTCCAAGCCCATTGTGATAGAATTAAAGGCATTCACTAACATACAAAACAGTTATGCATCTTCTAAAAAATTACAGCATGCTTTAGAAATTACATACAAAAGGAATGAGCGACTTACCTTTGAAGAACATTTCTTCTGAAGATCTCTCACTCTCGTGATCATTGGAACAGCAACCCCTTGCTCTCGTTTAGATCTTCTACCCAATTGCATGGTAATCACTAACAAACTTCTCCACGAACAAGTACCCTTAGTCACCACCACTTGGCAACCATGGTATTCTCAGAGTGAGAATCCAAGAGGTATGAACTCTGTTGGATTTGGTAGAGAGATGGAGGAAGGCAACGATCGAACTATACGATCAAGCAAGTGGGAGGAGATACTGTCTATCGCATAGACTGAGATGCTTGATCGTTTAGTAAAACTCGTTTGGTACACGATCGTTTAGTAAAACACTCTTGATTGTTTACACCATCGTTTAGTAAATCTCGCTTGGCACACGATCACTTAGTAAATCTAGTAAATCACTTTACACGATCGTTTAGTAAAAGGTGCTAGTATACGATCATTTAGAAAATCACTTGAAGGCTATCGTGTAGTCTCTCGTAAGCTAAATGATTAGTAATGCACACAATAAAGCAATGTGTTGACAAAAATGAAACTCTTTTCATTTTATCCTTCAGTTATGAAAACTGAATATAACCTCCCACTTTCACGCATAATTAAAGAAAAAACTACCCATAATTATCATATAATTGTTTTAATTATAAATAAATATAATAACTAACTTATCATATTATATCTATAACCTATAGTTTTAATATCACATCATATGTAACTTTTAAATCATATTTCTTTTCTCCTTTATTTAATATAAATCACATTTATATCAAAATCCTCCACTTAATGTATCTCATACATTATATCAATTATATCACATATAATTGAACCAGTTTTATTGTATCATATATAATCAAACTCCCTCTTTTTAATTTAAACACTTCAAACTAACCCAAAAACTGATTCTCAGCTTAATCCATTGAGCTATCAAGGGAATCTTATGAACCTGTAGCTTAAAGCTCCAACCGTACATGAATAGCTGACTAAACTCTTTAATCACGAGATCCACCATCCGTTAACTGTCGAGCACTCCACTAAAGATCGACAGCTGTACTCTTCTCACTACATATACATTTCTGTGTCCATTGGATATAACCAGTCAATAGTACGATAACCCTTCACATATCACTCATAAGTACAGTTAGGCCAATTTACCGTTTTGCTCCTGTAATTACATCTAACTCCTTAAGTACTATTGATTCCTCTAATGAACAATACATCATAGTCTTACTATAAGTGGACACCTCTCGAGCTATGAGAAGGTGTGTGGCACCACATCGTTCAAGACCCAAAATCAACCTTTAAGATAGCAATCTATCTACTTACCCCTGCTTCGGGGAATAAGTGAATTTCATCTTGTATAGCTGAGTTCCAGGCTCCCCAATCAGACGAATCCCCAAAGTGATAAGTTTGAGTCGTCAATCTGGCCACTCGCATCCATGCAAATCAAAGGACTGCCCTCATAGACAGGAGTTTCTAACTCACTCAGGATTAAGGTCTAAGGTCATGTTACCTATGGTCATCCTAGTGAAATGAAAATCTCTGTCATGAATGACGTTATATAACGAGACTAAATATTTCGTGGTCCGGTCTTATACAAACTCCTTTGTATAGGACACCCCTGCTCGCATGTCTCCACATGAATGATCAGGATCAGACCATCTGTAGCACTTTACAACACTTGTAACATCTACAAAGTGGGTCGTATCCGTAGTGTCACTAGGATAAGGTTTTTCTCCTTTATTCATATACTACAGACCATTTAGGTTATCACTGTTGGCTTTTTGGCCCTTAATCTCAAATTAATTAATTTTAATTAATTAATTAATCAATATTTTGATGATAACAAACTCAATTTTTAATTACTGAAAATCTTAATGTTTTAGTATGTCCATAACGTAGAGCTCGGAACAACGATTCCAACACCTCTTGAATCACTCAAATCAGAGCTAAAACGAAGATGATATGACCGAAACAAGTCTATAGAGAAAATACTATGGTGGATGACGTGGCATAACCAGACCATCTGCGTGTAGACATGTGGCAGCATATTGGTTGGATGATGGATCATTAAGAGATTAACATATGATGAACTTTTGATATTTGGATTGATTTAAAATAAAAAAAAAATTGAAATTTAAAAGAAATTTAAAAGGAAAATAAATTTAATATTATTTTATATTTTTGTCTAACGGTTAGTTTTTTTACACATGATATGTTTTTTATTTTTGGATTGACTTTAAAAAGAATGAATTTAAAAAGAAAATGAATTAAAAGGAAAATGAATTTAATATTATTTTATGTTTGTGTCTAACAGCTAGTTTTTTACACATGGTATGTTTTTTTTATTTTTTGGATTAATTTTAAAAAGAAATGAAGTTCAAAAGAAAAGGAATTTAATATTATATTTTGTTTGTATCTAACGACTAGTTTAGTTTAAAATCTCCACCATTGATTTTTCTTTTCCAAAATCCAATGGTCCAAATTAATTGTGGTTTTTAAAAATTTTTCCATCTCTGTATAAACCATCTTCCTCTCCAAGTTTTAAACCAACAAATTTTACATTTCATAATCCTCCAAAACTCAAAAGTTCCATTGTTGCTCTCTCTAAGTTCACAATTTTTTTCCATCTTATTCTTGAGAGAGTGTTATTGTATTGTAAGGATAAACTTGTTGAGTGCTTAAACTTGTAAATACACTCTAGTGAGAGTTGTATTGTGTTTTTCAAAAATTCCAATATTTGTAACGGTTTGATCCCA
Organism: Benincasa hispida; assembly: GCF_027475165.1. Taxonomy (NCBI): domain Eukaryota; kingdom Viridiplantae; phylum Streptophyta; class Magnoliopsida; order Cucurbitales; family Cucurbitaceae; genus Benincasa; species Benincasa hispida. The sequence goes on along the minus strand of NC_143478.1, from coordinate 92,833,775 downwards.
AACCGTGGAAAGGATCGGGTTTACTCTTGAACCCATAAAAGGAGTGGTGGTGTAACGGTTGGGCTCTAATCCGTGGAAAGAGTCAAAAATATTTTATTCAAATTCCAAAGAGACGCTTGGGGAGTGGAGTAGGTCGAGTTTGACCGAACCACTACAAAAATTATGGTGTCTTCTTCTCTAACTCTTTCCTTTTTATTTTAGCAATTAATTTAAGCAATTTATTGTATGTTTTAGTTTGTTCTTATTTATTTGGTAAAATTTGATAGAATTAAATTATCACATTTTTTGTCATCTTATTTATTGCATAAATTGAATTTTTCTTATTATTTATAAAAAAAAGTGTATTAATTAGTTTAATTGGGTTAATTTAGAAAAAAAAAAGTTTAATTAAACCCTATTCACCCCCTCTAGGGTTGCCATATCAATCCAACAATTGGTATCAGAGTGGGTTGCTCTTCTTGAAATATTTATTTCTTGATAAGCTTAATTGTTTTTTAGCCATGGCAACTTTAGGTTTTATCCCTTTTACCGATAGTCAGTCTATTACAAAGCCTCCTTTCTTTAATGGTACTAATTATAGTTATTGGAAAAATAGAATGAGATTTTTCTTGCTTTCTATTGATTATGGTTTATGGGATATTGTCGAGGAAGGTTTTAAAATTCCAACAAAAGATGTTGATGGTGTTAGCACTATAAAACCTAAGGAAGAATGGTCAATAAATGAAAAGAAAGCATGCTCTTTAAATGCCAAAGCTATTAATTGCTTATTTTGTACTTTGAATGAAGTTGAGTATAATAGAATGTCTATTTGCAAAACCGCTAAAGAGATATGGGATAAATTAGAGATTACTCATGAAGGAACTAGTTAAGTAAAAGAAACAAAGATTGACATGTTAGTTCATCAATATGAAATGTTTAAAATTGATGAAAATGAAGTTATTTCCTATATGTTATTAGATTAACTAACATTGTCAATGCTTTAGAAGGACTTGGAAAAAAGTACTCAAATTTTGAGAAGATAAAGAAGCTATTGTGGTATTTGCCTAAACAATGAGAGCCTAAAGTCACTGTCCTTCAAGAGGCAAAGGATCTCAAATCTCTCTCCATTGATGAACTCATGGGCTCGTTGTTGACGCATGAGATAAAGATCAAGAAAAACATGGAGGATGAAAAGAAAAAGAAAGAAAAGAGTATAGCTTTAAGGACCATCTCTTTAGAAGTTGACTCCCAAGATGAAGATGACCTTGATGAAGATGATGTTGCCTATCTTTCACGTAAGTATAAGAACTTCATCAAGAGAAAGAAGCAATTCAAGAAGCATCTCTCCAACCAAAAAGAGTCAAAAGGTGAAAAGAGCAAAAAGGATGAGGTAATATGCTATGAATGCAAGAAGCTGGGTCATATTAGAACCGATTATCCTTTTCTCAAATCATCCAAGAAATCCAAGAAGAAAGCAATGAAAGCTACTTGGGATGATAGAGATGAAAGCGAAAGTGGGAGTGATAATGAAGAAGCAGCCAATTTTTGCTTCATGACTCATAGTGACAAAGAGAATGAACAAAATGATGAGGTAACTCTAGATCCTCTTTCTTATAATGAATTGTTTGAAGCTTTTGAAAATATGCAAAATGATTTAGAAAAACTTAGTTCTAAGTATGTTGTGCTTAAAAAGAAATACAATGTTTTATCTAGTAAAAATAAGTCTTTATTTGAAGAAATTGCTTGCTTAAAAGAGAATGAGCATGATGCTATGCATATTGATGAAATGAATATCTCTTGTGACAAGCATGCTTTTGAATGTGATGAGAAAAATGCCTTGCTTGACAAAGTTAAATTTCTTGAGCATGATAGTTGTGAAAAAGATAATTTGATTAAATTACTCAAAGAAAAGGAATTTAGTGTTTTACAAGAACTTGATAAGGCTAAAGAATCTATTAAAAAGTTGATAATAGGTGCTCAAAGATTAGACAAGATAATTGAAGTAGGCAAGCCTTTTGGTGATAAAAGAGGTTTAGGCTATATGATGAATGATCTACTCTTTCAAGTTCTAAAACTATCTTTGTTAAATCATCTCTTAATATGCCTAAGCTTGTATCTAAGCATGTTAAATCTAACTTTGTGCCTATATGTCATTATTGTGGTCTTAAAGGCCATATTAGACCTAAGTGTTTTAAATTGAAATATGCTCATACTACTTCTCCAAGAATAAATTTTTCTCAAAGGGCAAAGTTTCACAATGCTCCAAGGAATAATTTCTCCAAGAAAAGTAGAGTGCATAAATTTGTTGTAAGAGATAAATCTTTGCATAATGTTGTTTGTTTCTCATGTGGCAAGTTTGGACATACAACTTATTCTTGTTACTTGTCTAAATCCAATGCCTTAAATGTCTATGCAAAAATGAAATAGATTCCCAAGTTTGTCAATGCTAGCCATCTAGGACCCAAACAAGTGTGGGTACCAAAGAATCAAACTTGAACATTTGTGTTTGTAGGTTTGTTTGAAAGCCTCTAAGAAAAACAAGTGGTACTTGGATAGTGGTTGCTCGAGGCACATGACGAGAGACCCATCCAAGTTTGTCTCTCTCCAAAAAGGATGGAGGTCTTGTAACCTTTGGTGACAACAAGAAAGGTAAAATAATTGGTAAAGGTAGTATAGGTAATGAATCTTCTATTTTAATTGAAAATGTACTTTTGGTTGATGGTTTGAAGCATGATTTACTTAGTATTAGTCAATTGTGTGATAAAGGCTTTAGAGTTGTGTTTGATAAAAAGAATTGCATCATTGAAAATGCTAGTGATAGAAAAGTTATATTTGTTGGAAATAGAGATGAAAATGTTTATACTATTGATTTGAATGATTGTCCTATTAATGATAAATGTTTATCGGCTTTGCATAATGATTCTTGGTTATGGCATAGAAGACTAGGACATGCTAGCATGCACTTAATTTCAAATATTTCCAAGAATTCTTTGGTTAGAGGTCTTCCCAAATTTAAATTTGAAAAAGACAAAGTTTGTGATGCTTGTCAAATGGGTAAGCAAACTAAGTCCTTTTTCAAATCTAAAAATGTAATCTCTACAAGTAGACCCCTTCAACTATTACACATGGACTTATTTGGCCCTTCTAGAATTGCTATTTTTGGAGGGAAATATTATGCCTTTGTGATAGTTGATGATTTTTCAAGATTTACTTGGGTTTTGATGCTAAAACGTAAGGATGATGCTTTGAAAAGGTTTTCTAGTTTTGCAAAAAGAGTTCAAAATAAAAAAGATTTTTTGATTTCTAAAATTAGGAGTGATCATGGAGGAGAATTTGATAGCAATGCTTTTGAAATATTTTGTGAGGAAAATGGTTTTTCTCATAATTTCTCCGCTCCAAGAACTCCTCAACAAAACGGTGTAGTTGAAAGGAAAAATCGTATTTTGCAAGAATTTGCTAGATCAATGTTGCATGAGTATGGTTTACCTACATACTTTTGGGCAGAAGCCGTTAACACCGCTTGTTATGTTTTAAATAGAGTTTTAATTAGATCTTCTTTGGATAAAACTCCTTATGAAATTTGGCATAACAAAATTCCAAATATTGGGTATTTCAAAGTTTTTTGTTGCAAATGTTTTATTTTGAATAACAAAGAAAAACTTGGAAAATTTGATTCTAAGACGGATGTTGGTATTTTCCTTGGCTATTCCTCTACTAGTAAAGCTTATAGAGTTTTCAATAAAAGAACTTTAGTAATTGAGGAATCTATGCATGTAGTATTTGATGAATCTTGCAATGTTATTTCTAATGAGCCTATTTATAGTGATGTTTTAGAAGGAAATTTTAGAGATTTACTTGTTAGTGACAGAGGCAAGGAAATTGTTTCAAGTAAGCAAGAGGTGAGCTTAATCGAAAAGAACGAAGTTGGTTCTTCATCCATGCCTAAAGAGTGGAGGTATGCTTCTTCCCATCCCAAAGAATTAATTCTTGGTGATCCCGAACAAGGTGTGAAAACTATTTCCTCTCTTAATATGTTTAATAATCTTGCTTTTGTTTCTCAAATTGAACCAAAAAGTTTTAAAGATGCCGAAAATGATGAATTTTGGATTTTAGCTATGCAAGAAGAATTAAATCAATTTGAAAGGAATAAAGTTTTGAAGTTAGTCCCTAGGCCCTCTCATTCTTCTATAATTGGAACTAAATGGGTCTTTAGAAATAAAATGGATGAAAATGGAAATATCATTAGAAATAAAGCTAGACTTGTAGCTCAAGGTTATTGTCAAGAGGAAGGAATAGATTATGAAGAAACTTTTGCACCCGTTGCTAGATTAGAAGCTATTAGAATGTTGCTTGCTTTTGCTTCTTATAAGAATTTCATTTTGTATCAAATGGATGTGAAAAGTGCATTTTTAAATGGTTATATCATGGAGGAAGTTTATGTAGAACAACCTCCAGGTTTGAAAGTTTTGATTTTCCTAATCATGTCTATAAGTTGAAAAAGGCTCTTTATGGCTTAAAACAAGCTCCAAGAGCTTGGTATGATAGACTTAGTAATTTCTTGCTTGATAATGGATTTAAAATGGGTAAAATTGATACTACTCTTTTTATTAAGACTAAAGAAAATGATATGCTTTTAGTACAAATATATGTGGATGATATTATTTTTAGTTCTACTAATTTATCTTTGTGTGAAGAATTTTCTAAGTGTATGCATAGTGAATTTGAGATGAGTATGATGGGAGAACTTAGCTTCTTCCTTGGACTCCAAATCAAACAACTCAAGGATGATATTTTCATAAGTCAATAAAAATACACATGGGATTTGCTCAAAAGGTTCAAATTCAATGAAGGTAAAATTGCAAAAACTCCTATGAGCACATCCACTAAGCTTGACAAGGATGAAAAAGGTAAGTGTGTAGATATAAAAACCTATAGAGGTATGATTGAATCTTTACTTTATTTAACCGCTAGTAGACCCGATATTATGTTTAGTGTATGTCTTTGTGCTAGATTTCAATCTTGTCCTTAGGAATCACATTTACATGCCGTTAAAAGAATTTTTTAAATATTTGCTTGGTACTATTGATTTAGGCTTATGGTATCCTAGAAATGTTGAATTTAATTTGGTAGGATATTTCGATGCGGATTTTGTGGGTAGTTTACTTGACCGTAAGAGTACTAGTGGGATTGTCAATTTCTTGGTAGTTCCTTAGTTTCTTGGTTTAGTAAAAAACAAAATTCAGTTGCCTTATCCACTACCGAAGCGGAATATATTGCAGTTGCTAGTTGTTGTGCTCAAATTCTTTGGATAAAACAAACTCTTTGTGATTTTGGATTAAAGTTTGATAATGTGTCTATATTTTGTGATAATACTAGTGTTGTTAATTTGACTAAAAATCCTATACATCATTCTAGGACTAAGCATATTGATATTAAACATCACCTTATTAGAGAGCATGTGCAAAATGATAATATTACTCTTGAATTTGTAGGCTCTAATAATCAATTAGCGGATATTTTTACCAAGCCTTTGAATGAAGAAAACTTTTGCAAAAATAGGCTTGAGCTCGGTATTATTCGTTGTGATGCCTCTTGATTTTATAATTTTACTTGTTAAATCTTTTAGAAGGCATTTTGATAGGAGAGATATGGAAAGCATGTGTTAATATTCTTAGGGGGAGTTGTGCTAAATTTATATTCATGTTTTTAAGGGAAACATTTATGTAGTTCTAAATTTTTCTTAATTATTATTTTTTTTTTTTATGATTCCAAAGGGGGAGAAGTTTAAGAAAATTATGCTATAAATTTGTTATGATTTTGATTGTATTAATTAGGGGGAGAATTTTTTTTTTTTTTTTTTGAGTGAATTTCAAGAAGTTGAAGAAAAATATGCTATAAATTTGTTTTGATTGTATTCATTAGGAGGAGAATTTTTTTTTTTTTTTTTTTGAGTGAATCTCAAGAATGATCTTTATGGTGATATGTTGAATTTTATTATGTGCTACATATGGTTTACATGTATTTTAAGCTATTTTTCTTGAATGGTTTGTCATCATCAAAAAGGGGGATTGTTGGCTTTTTGGTTCTTAATCTCAAATTAATTAATTTTAATTAATTAATTAACCAATGTTTTGATGATAACAAACTTAATTTTTAATTATTGAAAATCTTAGTATTTTAATATGTCCATAGCGTAGAGCTCTGAACAACGATTCCAACACTTCTTGAATCACTCAAATTGGAGCTAAAACGAAGACGATATGACCGAAACAAGTCAAAATACTGTGATGGATGATGTGGCATAACCAGACCATGAGATTAACATATGATGGGCTTTTGATTTTTGGATTGATTTAAAATTTTAAAAAAAAATGAAATTAAAAAAAATTAAAAAGAAAATAAATTTAATATTATTTTATGTTTGTGTCTAACGGCTAGTTTTTTTCCACATGGTATGTTTTTTATTTTTGGATTGACTTTAAAAAATTGAATTTAAAAATAAAATGAATTAAAAGGAAAATGAATTTAATATTATTTTATGTTTGTGTCTAACGGTTAGATTTTGACACATGGTATGTTTTTTTATTTTTTGGATTAATTTTAAAAAGAAAATGAATTTCAAAAGAAAAAGAATTTAATATTATATTTTGTTTGTATCTAACAACTAGTTTAGTTTAAAATCTCCACCATTGATTTTTCTTTTCAAAATCCAATGGTCCAAATTAATTGTGGTTTCTAAAAATTTTTCCATCTCTATATAAACCATCTTCCTCTCCAAATTTTAAACCAACAAATTTTACATTTCATACTCCTCCAAAACTCAAAAGTTCCATTGTTGCTCTCTCTCTAAGTTTCCAATTTTTTTTCATCTTATTCTTGAGAGAGTGTTATTGTATTGTGAGGATAAACTTGTTGAGTGCTTAAACTTGTAAATCCACTTTAGTGAGAGTTGTATTGTGTTCTTCAAAAATTCCAACATTTGTAACGGTTTGATCCTAAACCGTGGAAAGGATCGAGTTTGTTCTTGAACCCGTAAAAGGAGCGTGGTATAACAGTTGGGCTCTAATTTGTGGAAAGAGTCGAAAATATTTTATTCAAATTCCCAAGAGGCGATTGGGAAGTGGAGTAGGTCGAGTTTGACTGAACCACTATAAAAATTACGGTGTCTTCTTCTCTAACTCTTTCATTTTTATTTTGCAATTAATTTAAGCAATTTATTGTATGTTTTAGTTTGTTCTTATTTATTTGCTAAAATTTGATAGAATTAAATTATCACATTTTTTGTCATCTTATTTGTTGCATAAATTGAATTTTTCTTATTTATAAAAAGCGTATTAATTAGTTTAATTGGGTTAATTTAGAAAAAAAAGTTTTAATTAAACCCTATTCACCCCCCTCTAGGGTTGCCATATAGATCCAACAATCACTTAAGGCATGATCCACTTGTATGTCTCCACATATATGCTTAAGTTACAACGAAAACCAAGGATCTTAGTTTATTGGTTTGTGGTAAATGCAACTAAAATATCTCATATTTCATAGACAACAGTGAAAAAAATATCTCATATTATTACATCACAATCATTTGTTCATACAGGTGTTTACAGACTACAAAACCCTACGAGATTTAGGGCATCAACCCCAATAATCTCCAACTTGTCCTAAAGCGAGTGGGTGTACAAGATAACAACAAGTACAAAACAATAAACTAGGGCACTAAGGCCCAGTACAAAAATCTCCCACTTGCCCTAGTCCAGCCGCAGATAGGCCCGTAGACCCATGCTCTGTAGGTTACCCTAAAAAACTATAGCCGTGAGAGCCTTCGTAAACGGATCAGCAACGTTGTGCTCCAAAGTGATCTTCATGACTATCATGTCCCTTCGATGCACTATCTTGCAGATGAGATGATACTTTCGCTCTATATATTTTCCGCGCTTGTGACTCCTAGGCTCTCTGGAGTTCGCCACAGCACCACTATTATCACAATAAAGGGTGATGGGCCTAGACATATCTAGAACAACTTCCAGATCAATCAGGAACTTCTTGAGCCAAACGAGCTCCTTAACAGCTTCACAAGCCGCTACATACTCGGCCTCCATCGTGGAGTCAGTGATGTACCCCTGCTTAGTTCTTCGCCACACTACAGCTCCTCCATTAAAAGCGAACACTGAGCCTGAAGTGGATTTTCGAGAATCCTTATCAGTCTGAAAGTTAGAGTCTGTGTATCCAGTAAGGATCAAATCCTTAAATCCATACACGAGCATGTAGTCCCTCGTTCTCCGAAGATACTTAAGGAAGTTCTTGACGCCGGTCCAGTGACCCTGTCCTAGATTATACTGATATCTACTGACTATCCCCATAACGTAACAGATGTCTAGTTTAGTACACAACATCACATATATCAAAGATGCATAAGGGACCCGTCTCATCTCCTTAATCTCTTGAGGTGTCAATAATGATGCTAACTTGACTGCCCTCATCGATGCGGGACCTATTCATCTCCGCCACATTGAAGTAGACCATCATGTTCAGAACATGTTCTCAAACAAATGTACCCTCCTCCCTTTTGGAGTTGAAGATGCGTTTCAGAGCTTCGTGCTTGAGTTGTTCAGATGGTTGTCCGAACTGTTGGAAGGTACCAATGCACAGCAGAAGTAACTAGGATCCATAAGCACTCTAATTCATAAATTTTGGAAGAAAAAAAAACATGCTTCAACAGAAATAAATGAGTTTCATGACATACCTTTGAAGAACTTCCTTTAAGCTTTAAACCAACTACAACTCTCCACTGAATCTTGTAGTAGACCACCCCAAGATCTTCCCTACTATCCTCTTGGTGCTCAAGATTGAGTAGTGGAACTCAAAATAAACTAGAACTAAGGGAATTTGGAGAAGCTCACAACAGCAACCTAGCAAAAGAACAGTCTTCTTCTCTCGAATTTTTCTAAAAAATTTGTTCGGTTGCATTCCCTTTAAAATACTCCAATTTCTTCAATATATTGCAAACATTCATGCAAAGAGATTTGTTGCATGAGATGCAGCTCATGCTTGGAGTTAATGAAGACTTTAAATTGGATTGTTGGTGAGCTACTATATGAAGACTGGAAAAACCCATTTTTCCAACTTTGTGTTTTTCTTATCTTTTTCAATTGTATCAAAAATGATTTCATAAATCAATTTTATTTAATAAAACTGAAAATATTATTAATTTTATAAAATTAATTTCATAAATTAATTTTCTTAATAAAATTAATAAATAATTATTTAAACAATTTAAATAATTCTAATTAATTTAATATCAAATATTAAATTAATTTTTACATAATTTCTTCTTCAAATATTTAAATCATATTTAAATATTGTTTTTCCAATTTCATTTAATTCTAATTTGAACACTTCAAATTAACTTATCACGCTATTTTAGAGCTAATCTATTTACGAGCTAGTAGGGGGACCTCGCGGACCTACAGATCATGGGCTCCAACAATCCGAGATTAATTGGCTAAACTCATTTGACCGATCTAACTCTCATTCGTTAACTAATGGGTGATTCCACTAAAGCACATAACTGAACTCCCACTGTAGATATATTATGTCCACTCGATATAACCATGATTAGTAAGTTAACCCTTCACAAGTTGCTTGTAATAACAGCTGGGTCGAATCTATGTTTTACCCCCGAAATTACATCTTATTCTTTAAGTCCCACTGATCCCCTAATGAACAATTGATTTGTGATCCAATCAACAAATCGAATCCCTCTCAGACCAATGAGAGAGTGAGGTCTCTTGTTCAAGACCCAGAATCAGCACTTGAAAGGAACAACCTCTCTACTAACCCTAATCGGGTAGGAGTGAATTTCATCTTGCACCCTATGTTCCTAGCTATTCATCCAGTCTTATACCCAAAATGGTAAGCATATTGAGCAGAGGCAGTTGGTCTACTCTCACCGTTTGCAGATCAAAGGATAATTCCGAACAAACAGAAGTTCATAGTTAGCTCAGGATTAAGGTCAAGTTACTTAGGTCATCGCTTTGAAATAGTCAGTCTTAAACAGTAAACAACGTTATAAAATAAGAGTGACTGGTTTCGTGGTCCGATCATGTACAAAACTCATTTGCACATGACACCCCCACTCTTCATGTCCCAACATGTATGAATTAGGATCACTTCGTATGTAGCACTTTACAACTCTTTGTAACAACTAAAGAGTAGGCCGCATCCAATAGTGTTACCAGAATAAGGTACCCAATTTTATTCATATACTATAGATCATTTTGACTATTTACTTGAACCTGATCCACTTGTATGTCTCCACATAAAGTTCAAGTACTCATATAATAGTCAAGAGACTTTAGTTTATTGGATTTATAAAAAAAAAACAATATATTCAATAACAACTTTATTGAATTTTTAGAATAAGCTCTATTGTTTACAAACCACGAGTTCTAGGACATAAAACCCAATAAACTCCCACTTGGACTAAAATTTCAGTGGTAACTTATATATCCTATATATAAAACTGAGTTTCTGAGTTTTATAAAGAAATACCAATAATCTAGGTCATCCTATATCCATGGTTTACCATTTGGTATCCCATACCCGATATTTTTCCCACTTGCCCTAGGTTATTAACCTCTGGTTTTTCTAGCCTTGCTAGATGATTCTCAAACACTTTAGCGGAGAGAATCATTGTAAACATATTAGTGTACGAGAATGCATCTAATTCTCAATAATGGCCAGGAAGCACACTTTCCTCCCACTACACTTTCCTCCCACTACATTGAGATACTTTCAACTCTTTGATTAAAATGCGTCTGACCTACCTTAACAACTCTTGTTAACAGTCAGATCTAGAAATCTTTAAATTTATTATACTTCGATCTTAGCCGTTTAATATTTGAATATTTTCAAATGACTTTTAACAATTTGATTCTTAACAGAAGTTTCTATGAGATCGAACAAACATATTTCCTGAAAATGAATATTTCATTTAAAACAAAAATATGTACAATAGGTTCATTATAGGATTAACAAAAGTAGGTAATTACATCTTCATCAGCAACTTCTCCTATTGGATGAGCTGACAAACGGTCTCCAGAAACTAAGCAGCCTGTTTACCTTTCTCTACTCTCTTCTCTGCAAGATATTTAGGACAATTTCTCTTCCAGTGCCCTTGTTCGTTGCAGTGGAAACATTTCCCTTTCTCTACAGCGATTTTCTTGCTCTTCTTGCCAGTAGGCTTCTTTTTCCCTTTCCCTTTGTCCTTTTTCGCTGGAATACTCTTACTCTGCGAAGAGGAGGCAACATCATGCTTGGAGGACGTTCCTCTCTTCTCAGCAAAAGCAACATTTACTTCTGGTTTTAAACCCTTAGTTCTTAACATGGTCTGAAAAGCCTGTAGCTCATTCAGTAGAGTGGTTAAGTTGTATTCAATTTTATTCATCAAAGAATTTGTACAAAATTGCAAAAAAACTCTTCGGAAGAGATTCTAGAATAAAACCAACTTGGCTTCTCTCGTCCATCATAGCATCGTTTACTTCAGCCACATTAAAATGGACCATCGTGTCCAGGACATGTTCACGAATATTAGTCCCCTCTTTCATGCGACTATTGTAAACATATTTAATAGCATCATGCCTCAGGGTGAAGGACGGTTATCCAAACATCCTTCTCAGAGATTCCATAATCTCTTTGGCAGTACTCATATCCTCATGTTTTTTTGCCAAAACATCAGATAGCCTGGCCAGAATATAAGCACGAGCTTTATCATTCGCCCCGATCCATCTATCAAACTCTTCCCGAACAGTTCGGTTGGAATTTGAGCTAGGAATGGGAGAACATTCCTCCGTCAGGACAAATCTCAAATCGTCTATCGTAAGCTTCAAGTGGTAGTCTGAGTCAGAATAGGAGGACATTCCTCTGTAAGGATGAACCTCAGGTCATCAATGATTAATATGGTATTTATCGTGTTTTTCTAACTAGCGTAATTCTCGCCAGTCAATTTATCAACACTTAATAAAGCTAATGTGGCTGTAGCCATTTTATTGTTGTTGAAAAACATGAACAAACTTAATAAGTCTATGCATTACCACTTTTAACACCAAATTTAGTTTTAGAAAAATAGTTTCCATGTACCCTAAGTGAAAAGATATCTATTTCGCAATGATGCCACAGCGAGGTAGGACAAAAGTCATCGGTGGGGTGATCAAATGTCCCTTCACTGGGATGAGACATTCTCAACCATTAGACAAAAACAACTCTTGTAACTGGCTCTAACAGTCACCATTTTTTGGTTCAGAACTGTTAACCTTTAACAATTCCATGTAAGTGAAACCCCTCATTTTCGGCCCTACAGTCTTGCCCTAATGCGCCCACCATAGGGAAAAAATAGATTAGGACAAGAGACTAAAGCGACCTTATCTTATACAAGAGATCAGATAAAGAGTCGTGGAAAACTATCATCCTTTAAGGGGACACTCCCAAGGTGTCTCGAGGTGATGCACAGAAACATTATCCAACCTAATGAGAGAGACCGTGGGATATGTTGTCACACGTCCCGCTCCCACTTACTATGAACATTCTCTCCATTCACCTTGGTATTGACCTACCCAAACACCATCCTTTAGGGGGACACTCCCAGGGTGCCTCGAGGCCGATGATAGATCTCACGGTGTGAACATTAGGGAGAAACGTGAAGAGGTTTAAGTGAAGTATCATATACCTCAAGTACTCCCACTAAATGTTCTACCTAGGGATTCATTAACTTAGACAAGCCGGCTACTGATTTTATCTAATTGTGAGTTTAATTTGCTAAAAAACAACTCTTGTCTTTGATAATTAAACAAGTTCAAGTCAATCCCATTAAACTCTTTAACGAACTATCCTCAAGTTTGCATGCATGCAACAAATCTATCTAATTCACCTTTCCAGGTAGGTTTCCAGGTAGGGGTGTTCCATTTCTGTCAACTTAAGTACCCCAGCCTAGACAAAAACCGTCTTAGACAAAATATTCCTTATAAATAGATTTGGTACATAGTTAATATTTTATTAGTCAATTTAATCCTATTAAACTGATTAAAATATTAAACCTTAGGTTTCTAATCTCAATCTTAGGTTTATTTCCATCAAATTTTAAAACTCTTTTAAAACATGATTCAAGCCTAAGTTCTCATGCATGTCTTTCTTATTGATTTTAGTTCTAATTTCCATTATAACTCTTACAAAAGAAACAACCAAAACCATTCACATTTCTAAGCAAAACTAGGTATTTATAACTCTTATAAATTTGACCATGTGTCATGCTTCATTCAATGTCCATTCATTACTATATATAACACTTATATACTGAAGTAATGAATTAAGCATACATACTTCCATACACCCTTATACTATTACACTTATAATATAAAGATGATGCATGAATATGCTTAATGCATGCATAAATATAACTCTTATATTATATGACGCATGAGCATGCTCTTAAGTAATTTAATCATACAAACTACTATATCATAACTCTTACAATATAGAGATGATGCATGACCAATGCATAACCTATGATAGGATTTAAACTATATGACATACTATATGACATATAATCAAAACAGACATCTTATGTACATTCACCAAAATTAATGGACCAAGATGATTAGCCTCAAAAACCGGAAATTAAATCTAACTATTACATTAAACCATCGAGCAAAACGATTCACAAGCGAACTGGGTCTTGAACCGCCCACGCGAATCCTTCTTTCTGATCGTTTAGTAAAAGTGGTCGAGTAACTATGATCGTTTAGCAACGATTGAGTACCATTGACTATGCGATGAAGCATGAAGGCAACTCGATCATATAGCGCACTAAGTTTGAACGCAAGCCTAAACGATAGACGACTACTATGCTATGAAGCATGATTGTCTAGACGATCGAAGAACAAGCGCTAAGTAACATTTACCACGCGATCGTGTAGCAAGTGACTATGTGATGACCTACACGATCGTTTAGTGCGCATACGTCTACCTTGTAATGAGTATCCCATACTGAACGATCGCTTACCCCATCGTTCATACGATCTGACCAAGGCTTGGTCTTCTTCTTCCTCTAAGTAATGCGCATCTCCAAGCCTTGAAGCTTCATCATGAGCAACTCAAACTAACTCAAACACAGACTCGATAGCAAGTTAATATGCCTAAAAACACAGGGGCTCTTACAATTAAGTTTGAAAATGTAAAAGAAATAATAACCAGAAGCAATCATCCCAAAAATTCCATTAATCCACATCCACAAACATATTTAACACTTAAACAGAATGTAGACATGCTTAACACCCACCAAGAGAGTAAATGCAATTCTATACATCGATGGATTTGGAATATTAGAACCTAGCTCTTATACCAATTGAAGGAACTCTTATTCAAGAGAACCCATAAGCAAAACCAATATCTTTCCAAGCCCATTGTAACAGAATTAAAGGCATTCACAAACATACAGAACAGTTATGCATCTTCTAACAAATTACAGCATGCTTTAGAAATTACATACAAAAGGAATGAGCAACTTACCTTTGAGGAACGTTTCTTCTGAAGATTTCTCGCTCTCGTGATCACTGGAACAGCAACCCCTTGCTCTCGTTCAAATCGGCTACCCAATCACTTGGTAATCACGAACAAGCACCCTTAGTCACCACCACTCGGAAAGCTTAGTATTCTCGGAGTGAAAATCCAGGAGGTGTGGGCTTTGTTGGTAGAGGGATGGAGGAAGGCAACGATCGAACTATACGATCAAGCAAGTAGGAGAAGATACTGTCTATCGCATAGACTGAGATGCTTGATCGTTTAGTAAAACTCAGTTGGTACACAATCGTTTAGTAAAACACTCTTGATCATTTACACCATCGTTTAGTAAATCTCGCTTGGCACACAATCGCTTAGTAAATCACTTTACACGATCGTTTAGTAAAAGGTGTTAGTACACGATCGTTTAGAAAATCACTTGAAGGTTATCATGTAGTCTCTCGTGAGCTAAACGATTAGTAATGCACACAATAAAGCGATGTGTTGACAAAAATGAAAACTCTTTTCATTTTATCCTTCAGTTATGAAAACTGAACATAACCTCCCACTTTCACGCACAGTTAAATAAGAAACCACCCATAATTATCATATAATTGTTTTAATTATAAATAAATATAATAATTAATTTATCATATTATATTTATAACCTATAGTTTTAATATCACATCATATATAACTTTTAAACCATAGTTCTTTTCTGCTTTATTTAATATAAATCACATTTACATCAAAATCGTCTAATTAATGTATCTCATACATCATATCAATTATATCACAGATAATTGAATCAGTTTAATTGTATCATATATAACAAACTCCCTCTTGTTAATTTGAACACTTCAAACTAACCCAAAAACTGATTCTCAACTTAATCCATTGAGCTACCAAGGGAATCTTATGAACATGTAGCTTAAAGCTTCAACCGTACATGAATAGCTAACTAAACTCTTTAATCATGAGATCCACCATCCGTTAACTGTCGGGCACTCCACTAAAGACCAACTACTTGCACACTTCTCACTACATATATATTTTTGTGTCCATTGGATATGACTAGTCAATAGTACGATAGCCCTTCACAGATCGCTCGTAAGTACAGTTGGGCCAATTTACCGTTTTTTCCCTGTAATTACATCTAACTCCTTAAGTACCACTGATTCCTCTAATGAACAATACATCATAGTCCTATTATGAGTTGACACCTCTCGGGCCATGAGAAGGTGTGTTGCGCTACATCGTTCAAGCCCCAGAATCAACCCTTAAGGGAGCAATCTATCTACTTACCTCTGCTTCGGGGAAGAAGTGAATTCCATCTTATGTAGTTGAGTTCCCAGCTCCCCAATCAAACGAATCTCTAAAGTGATAGGTTTGAGTCAGTAATTTGGTCACTCGTACCCATGCAAATCAAAGGACCGCCTCATAGGCAGAAATTTTCAACTCACTCACGATTAAGGTCATGTTACCTATGGTTCTCCTAGTGAAATGAAAGTCTCTGTCATGAACGGCATTATATAACGAGACTAAACACTTCGTGGTTCGGTATTATACAAACTCCTTTGTATAAGACACCCCCGTTCGCATGTCTCCACATGAATGATTAGGATCAAACCATTTGTAGCACTTTAAAACACATGTAACATCTACAAAGCAGGTCGTATCCGTAGTGTCACTAGGATAAGGTTTCCCTCTTTTATCCATATACTACAGACCACTTAGGATATCACTTAAGGCATGATCCACTTGTATGTCTCCACATATATGCTTAAGTTACAACGACAACTAGGGATCTTAGTTTATTGGTTTGTAGTAAATACAACTAAAATATCTCATATTTCATAGACAACAGTGAAGAAAATATCTCATATTATTACATCACAAGCGTTTGTTCATACAGGTGTTTACAAACTACAGGACCCTACGAGATTTAGGGCATCAACCCCAAAAATTGTCATTTACCAAAAAGGTTGCACGATCGTGTAGACGATACGCCAAAAACTAAATGATTGTTCAATTAAGTACGCGATTGGAGGAAGCGTTAGATGCTCGTGTAGACGACAGTTGACTGAAGCTAGACGATCGTATAAACGATAGCTGAAGAGCTAAATGATCGTATAGACGATTAAACTCGAAGCTAAACGATCATGTACACGATGCGATAGGAATTACCCGATCGTGTAAACGATATCTTAGCAAAATCTAAACAATTGTAAAGGTAAGAAGAAAAGACATAAGAGTTTAAGTGGTTCGGCCAAAGGCCTACGTCCACTATGCAAATTGGGAGGTTCTCTTTAATTACTCTTCAAAGTATTACATAATGAATACTTTGCTCTCTCGATTTCTTATTCACTCTTACATTTATCTACATTCGATTTCCTTTATATATGTGTAGGCAATTCAGTCAACGATGAAGCTCTGGTGGTTACAACACTTAACAGAAAGAGGTCGACAATGGTTCAACTACCAGCTGCGATGTTCTACTTCTTGAATTCGAGTCTTTCTATAACATTCTTCCTAGAAGGTAAATTCAAGCAGCAAAGGCTTTTGTAGAGAGTGAGTAGATTTATCCATTGTTGATATTAATCCCTAGCAAATTTTAAATCCTACTTCAAAAAGTTTGTCATATTACAGCGTATAAAAAATGTTGAAATTTGTGCCCTAAAGCCTCATAGTTAATTAATTAATTATTATAGTATTTAATTTAAATATTAAATATACACTAATAAAGTATCCATTGCAGTAAAAATCCAAGGTTACTTCATGAGACTTGAACAGTATATAGTTGACATACAGGTGAATCCTATTCAAGTAATAACCTGAAGGGTCTATAGTATATGGATAAGGTTGGGTGTCTCATCTTGGTAACACTATGAATATGGCCCTCTTTGTAATCGTTGCAAACGATGTGACCCAAATCAGTTATGAATTCCTACCTATGAGGGCTTGTCTTTTGATTTGTATGGGTAAGAATAGCTCAAGTCGCCGATTCAATAAGCTTACCATTTTGAGGACTTGACTGAGTGAAGAGCTAAGTAAGTCGATGAACAATTCCCTTAAATGTTGGGTTTTAAACAATTGGGCTCCACCCTTTCGTTGGCCTGAGAGGGCTTGGTTTATATGGTTGGACCATAAACAAATTGTTCATTAGAGAATCAGTGATATTTAAGGAGAAAGAGGTAACTACAGGCCAGGTAAAACGGTAATTTGACTTAAAAAAGGTAACTACAGGCTAGTAAAACGATAATTTGACTTAAAAAAGGTAACTACAGGCCAAGTAAAACGATAATTTGACTCAACTGTAATTACGAACAACTCGTGAAGGATCAAATTTCTTGTAATGGTTTTATCTATTGGCCCAACATGTTTTACAGTGCATAAGAGTGCAACTATGGGTCTTGGTGAAGTGCCTCATAGTTAATAAATATTAATTAATTTAATTAAAAAATCTCATATCATTAGAGCTTATAATCTGTAAATCCATTAGGTTCCCATGCTAGCTCACAACGAATAAAACAAGGACCAAAGTATTGAAAGAATTTGAAATATTCAAATTGGTTAAGGGAATATATGTTAGTTGTAAATGATACAATCAATATTATGTATTTGGATATATTATAATATAAACCTTAGTTTCAATGAGATTCAAAATTAAATTGTAATATGAGAGAGTTAAATAATATGAATGAGTTTCATATTATAACTATAAGTTAAAATTAATGCGATGAGATTCATTTTAAAATTATTGGTTAAAGTTAATGTGAATTAGATTCTTATTAAAATTATAGGTTATGTGAGAGTAATATATTTGAATATGATTCAAATATATGTTTAATTAAATATAAGATATTTAATTAAACAAATTAAATTAAATTCATTAATTATTTATTTATTTATTTATTTATTTTAATTTAAATAATTAACTCTCCTGTAGTTGTAGAGGAGTTATTGAAGGGAGTTACAACTTCCTTCTCTCTCACTTACGTTTAATGTAGAGGGTCTGCAACAAAAAAGATTGATTCTTTTTCTAACATGAAAACTCTCTCTCAAAAGAAAAAAGAAAACTCTCTATAAATTTTACAGAGGAGAAGTTCTCTGCCAAAATACAGTCCCTGTAATTTTCAAAGGAGCTTCCTACTAATCGGTCCTTGCCAGAGAATAATAGGAAAGATATGAAAGAGATGTCCTACTTGCTGAGAAGAATTGGAGAAGACTGAAGAACAGTTCTTCAAATGTAGTATTTCTCAATCTTATTTGTATACTCAACCTAGTATAATTACAACATGTTGATGCTCTGTGATTAATTCTGTACAATTTTTTCTTTCAATTTAAAGACAAAAGCGATAAAATATTTTCATGACGGAATTCAATCCCTTCAAAAAGATGGTCCATGCTTTCTCTATTTTGTTGACATAAAGGGTACCAATTAGGATCTAGAGCGATGCAACGAATTCATTTGCAGCAACTCCATGGTGTTGAGACTTTTGCTTATATTTCTTTGGAATGGTAGATTTTCGAAGGCAAGAAAAAAAATGTTAATTCCCAAATTTGGAAGCCTTTTTAATAGTGGAGATGTGGCAATGAGATTTCCTCATTAGTTAAGTGATACACCAATATAAAGTATATTAGTTATACAACTCATATATTAAATCTTCAATTCATATGTAAATTTATCAATCAACAATTGTTCATGCATTTGTTTTTATTCATTGACTTAATTTGAATCCTTATTCATTTGTTTAAAATATTATTGTTTCTAGTACATTATCAGCAATTTATAATAGTTCAATTCGTCCTATTGGTACCATTATTATAATTAAATATTGATAAATTATTGATATACCAATGTTACACTTGAAATTAAATTTTGGTATTGATGTACTACTGATAGTTAACCAATGTGTTTTTAAGAAATACTGATATACTAAAGGATACACCTTTGTCTAGAATGCAATATACTAGTAATAAACTAATGATATACTTAAAATAGTTTTAAT
This sequence comes from Benincasa hispida, assembly GCF_027475165.1. Classification (NCBI taxonomy): domain Eukaryota; kingdom Viridiplantae; phylum Streptophyta; class Magnoliopsida; order Cucurbitales; family Cucurbitaceae; genus Benincasa; species Benincasa hispida. Next base: position 92,814,231 of record NC_143478.1, on the reverse strand, counting down.
ATGTATTAATATACTATTGGTACACTAATGTATATTTTAAATGAATTTTGAATGAGTGCTAATAAACTACATATCGATACACTAATAATATACTTGAACTGAATTTTTGAAAGAGCATTAATCTATTACTGATATACTATTGATATACTTAATAACATTTTGAATGAGTAGTGATATACTATTGATACACATCTAATTTATAATTAAAATGGATTTAGAATGAGTGTTGATATTACTCATACACTAATGATTTACTTGAATTGATATTTTAATGACTACTAATATATTGTTGATGCATTAATTTATATTTTAAATAAATTCTGAATGGATGAACTATTGCATTTTGAACGAATGATGATATACTATTGATACACATATTGGTATAATTGAAATACATTTCAGATTAGTGTTGATATATAATTGAAATATCAATGGCATTACTCCATAAGTATATAATTACCAATGATATACTTCATATTTAGTGTATGAATAATATCATTAATATTTTTTTCTCTCTAAATCTAGTATATCAATCCATTGATATACGAAATATTAAGTATATATATTTATATATAATTGATATACCAAATTAAATATATGTTATATAAATAAAATTTAAAATTTAAAAATAGAATAGATTAGCTGATATATTTTATATTTGTCATATCTATTGACACAATTAACACAAATCAAATGTAAAGTTTGAAAAAAACAATACAAATGGCACCAAAACCTAAATCAAACTAACGTTCCAACGTATCAAATGAATACAACTCTCTGTACCAATACAAAACAAAAAAGAAATATTTATCATAATCTAACAAGCAATATCTGCCCATAATACAATTAACATTAAAGTTTCAGTTGATCAATTCATATATCAAATATAAAATGCATCAATTAACCGATATATCAAATATAAAGTATATCAGATATACTTGTTGATACACAAGGGAGAATAAAATTAGAATAATAAAATAATGAAAGTTATATTTAAATTTTTTGCTATCTTTATAAGTTTAAAAAATTATTACTGAATGTTTTTTTATATTTTTTTACTACCCATTACAATTTTCCTAACTGAAATTCGGTCCATAGGTTTTATAAGATGTTAGTAATAGAATAAAATATAGATTTTATGTGTTTCATGAACCATTATTTAGGTTATGATATGAATGTAACATGCACACCTTTTTCTGTCCAATAACAATATAACATGCTAATTAAACATAGATCGACTGATATAAATTTGTACTATCAATTTTGAGATATGAGGTTTGATCTTTCATCCTAGATATTACCAAAAAAATAAAATTAAACATCAACTAAACAACAAACCCAATAATAAGATAATGATTAATCAGACTCAAACATATCTTCGGGTCAAAATATTATTTTGGTCCACGTATTTTATTTCATTCTATTTTAGCCTTTGTATTTTTAATTATTTAAATTTAGCCATTTTACTTTTCGTAAATTTTGAATTTAGTCCTTTGATATTAATTTTTATCAAAATTGATTAACAAATAATAATTATTTTTATATTTGGATATATTTTCAAATTTCCTAAATAGAATGCTAATAGATAATTTTTAATATATATATTTTATATTTTGTTGGAAGTATATAAAATAAAATTGGACAATTCAAAAGTACATGGACTAAAAATAAAATAAAAATTCAAAATATAAGTACCAAAATTGTAATTTAACATATTTTCTGATATCATAATCAAATGTTTAAAATGTTGATATCACAAAAATATCAATGCCTCAATTTTATGAATATGTCAAGGGAAATATCGGAAAAATGTTGATATCGATGGATATGTCTGAAAATTATAAAAACAAAAAAAAAAAAATCTTAAATAGTATTTACTTTTACGTTAAATTCACATTAGTGATATTTTATCACTTTTTATTTTGTTTCATGAATTTTTTTCTAATAAAATGAAAATGTTGATTCATCTTTCATACGAGGTTAAACTCATTAAAATGTAAAAATATCGATAAAAATATGGATATATGAAGATGAGAAATCTTAAAGATTTGATGAGAGAATTGATTCTCTCTCTTTCTTTAAGCCTTTTTCCCATCATTTCATTTCAATCATTCAATAATTTGAGTTCACATGTGGGATGTGTCAAATCATATATGTCTGATTAAGACATAAGATACCAAAAATCACACGCAAAGCCATTAGGGACCATACCATCACGTGAACAAAATTAAACATGGAATGATCTCCATAGCGACAACAAAGCATGATTTTGTTGAAGTTTTGTTGATTCAAGAAGAGAAAGCCAATCCTATCCCTTTGAGAGAGAGTCTTAATTATTAGGCCTTTCAATTCCCTTCAACCATACAAACAAATGGTTGTATTCCAAACAATATCCCTCCATGAACAAGACTATGAATGGGGTTATAATTGTATGCTCCTTTCCCACATGGGGCCTAATAATTGTTTGTTATCAATTAGTGTAACAAGTTGGTGATGAACCATCTGAATTTTGTGTTGAAAACTCTTGTCAAAATAGAACAATTGATGATGATGAATGAGAAATCCTACTATGATTCGTTTTTGTTGAGAAAATAAAATCGATTGAAATATATATATATATTTTGCAGAAACAATAATCAAAATCTTAATGTTTGTTGTTAAACAAAGAGAAAAAAATATTTTAAAAAATTAGTGAAATCCAATAGATGAATAAACTATTAAAATAGAAAGCAATGGTAACAAATCAAAGATCTTTTTGAAGTATCTATGACATGAAAAACTGAAGTGCAAATAATATTTAGACATCTCTAGATTTATCGCGAATATTGTAAATAAGCATCTCCAAAAAAATTACTAAATTAACCTAGCTTTTCTTTAGACTCCAAGGAGTTCTAGAATTCTTTTAGATAAAAATATACACAGAAATACCTAGTATATTATAGATCCAAGAAGAACCTAAAAAAATCCATTTACATGGACTCCAAGGATCACATACTTATAAATAAGAGTTGTGTCCCTATTTGTAAATCAAGCAAAGCTAGAGAGAGTTGGACAAACTTAAGAGTGCGAGAAGCGGGTGAGCCAGTAATGAGAAAGTGAAAGACTTCTCTAAAAATGTTCATCTTTGTACTTCCTTAATAAAAGTTTCTTGCTTCTAAATGTGTCTCTATTTCTTCTGTGTCAATCTTCCGCCTCAAGAGGAGTGCATATCAATTACTATTGAACTAAACTCACTTTGACCCCATAAACTTTATTTTAAGCTATAAATTTTTCAATGATTATTTTCGTAGCGAGATAAATTACTTTCACAAACTTTTTATCAACTTTTATATTTTTTCCATTCTAGTCCTTAAATTTCTAACTATTTTGTTTTAGCCCCTCAACTTTCCTAACTGTTTTAGTCCATCAACTTCCCTAAAACCCCAACTGATGCTCATTGATCAAACCTAGCTGAAATCAGATGGGCATCAGTCAATCCTTTTGGTTTCAACTTTTAGTCCTAACTTTCCCTAATCTCTTTCTCTCTTTCTTTTCCATTCTCCTATCAAACCTCCCAGCTTGCTATTAATTCCAAACAGTAACAACAATCTTTGGAGAAATCAAAGAGATTATTCTATATATTTCTCAAAGTAAACTCAACAGTAGCCAATATGTTGCTCAAATTCTTCAATTTTTACCAGCAATAAAAGAATGAGAAATCTCAAATCCTACGTAGATGTTACTTTGTTCTCATACACTTGACAATGACCTCTACGAATTTTTTGTACATGTGCCGCTTTAAGTACATTTTCTTTACCTTCTTTCTTCCTTCAGTTCCCATTTTCTCCCTTACCTGTGGATTTTTTAATAGAAACTGCAAGTTTTGTGCAAGAACTTGAGTACCTGGACGTCCCAAAGGATGAAGAAGACCTGTCACATTGTGCTCAACAATCTCCTTTGTTCCTCCAGCATCAGTTCCTAGGACCTGTCCCGTGCATCGAGTGATCGTGTTGTTAAATTAGGCATTTTTTTCAGTCTCTAATGATAGGTAATGAAAGGAGAATAATAACAGAGTTATTTGAAATAAGAACTCTATAGGCAAGGCTGCAAATTCAACATTACACATAAGCCTATGAATCAAAATTAAAACTTGTTGAATATTTATACTTCTCCAGCCACATTTTGCAGATGATTAGCCTGATAAATTTAGACTTCCTTTTGTAAGAGATGACATAATAAAATGTGGAGGACGCGGAGAATTCTAGGGAAAACAAACTGAATATGAAACTAGTCAAAGGGCTTCCGCTAAATTTTAAGTGAAGGGGCGCTTCCATGTATGGGTGGAGGACAACATTCTCAGAGAGTATACAGCCAGAACGCTGAACATGGTTTCAATGGTTAGTGATCTTAATCATCTTTATTTTCTTTTGTTTTAGTTTGGTTTCGGAGTAGGGGTTGTCCTAGACATGAATCGAAGCAAGTGCAGTTGGAATGCAACAGAAGAAATGGCAGAGAAAAGTTACTCTATATGAAGACCAGCTTAAATGAAATAACCAGTCAAGTTGATTCTCATACCGGAAGACCAAATGCCATTGCTTCAATAGTTACTCGTCCAAATGTTTCACCTAGTCCCTGTAACACTTTGAAGATCAGTACACGAGATATAAGCAATGTGCTCGAATTTGCATATGCCAAAAAATTCTACATCAAGGAAAGATCCATTTTAATTCGCTAATAGAGTGAGAATGTTAAAACCAGCTTATTTGACCCACAATGGGATTTCTGCTTGAATTTCCATATAATTATTAATTTTTTTTTTTTTTTTACATGCTCTATATTTCATGAAGAGCGATAAATTTCCAAACATTCTAAGATGCACAATTTAATTTCACTGGACTATATGGATATCGCAACTACTGCTGCTTTGACATGAGCGATTCTTTAAAAGTAGATCACCTGGGAATTTATAACATAAATGTCTGCAGCAGAGTAAAGTGATGCAACACGAGTAGTTGCAGGAGTCCACATCACTGACTGTGACAAGTTTGAATGCTGTGACAAGAACCTTAGAAGTCTTTTGACATAAACGGCCTTGTTGCTCTTGGATCCAACAGAACCGATTATGAGCTTGAAAGACATTTCCGGCCTTTCTCCACTATCAACCAGCAGTCTCCTTCCTGTTACACTGGTCGTATCATTAACAGGGCCATGTAGATAAAGTTTTTCAATGCTATTTTTTCTCGACTCATTCAAGTTTATAATCCTCTCATTCAAGATAGGTGGTTCTTTCAAGGACAATCCACTATTATTCAATTTTTCAAGCAAAGCTCTCATGTAACGCCTTCTGCCCAATTTTGGCCGTGATGGACTTGAATCATCTGGATTTCTAATCTTAGAATCATCTCCCTTAAGTCCTTGGTCAATCAACAAGTTGCTTGATTCAAGAAGCAAGAAATGACCCTTTCCAGGGTTTATGCTGCTCAGAGTCATTACAACCACATCATTATCAGCCACACCCATCTCCTTTCGAATTGTATTACGCAATAACTGTTTTTTCTCAACCATCTTCTCAGGGCTGGAAGACTCAGTATTGAGAGAACATGAAATTCCAGCTACAAAAGCTAGTTCATCATTAACAGAGAGTGGTACAATTGCAGGTTGAGATCTCAGTTTTATATTTTCTTCTTGACACCAATTTAGCCACTGCTTTGATTGTGTCTCTGATATGAAAATTAGCATTTTCACTCTGTCAAGAACAACTTTAGACCGATTGAAGTACTCTCTACGGTTTTCCATGATCCACCAAGCAACTTGACTTGCACCAGCCGGAAAATGCTCAATATAGCCATCTGAATAGAAGAAAAATATGAACGACTAATACATGCTCAGCTTGAATAATAGAAGCACATCAACAGATGTTGACAAAAGAAGAAATCAACATTTAAAGATAACTTTGCTCTTTCTACCAATCTTCAAAGAAAGTTTGACAAGCCTTTCATGAATCACGAGTCAAAAGAAGCAGGAAAATGAATTATGCCAAAAAAAAACATTCATGGCAGAAACAAATTAGTAACAAAATAATTTGAGAGGCAATGAGGACCTCCAACGAAGACCACAATTTATCATTAAATAGGCACTATACATTGATGACCCTGGACATTTAAACAATAGTTACATTATTATAAGAGATAAAGGAAATCCAACACTTTCATAGGCTAATAAGAAAGGAATCGAGCAATGTTTTCATTTCAAGGAACAGGCCTCCAACTATACATACAAGCGTCTCCAGTCAACTTTGATTGATCCTTAACATTTACTTTAATATTGAATACTCAATTACTTGCATATGGTTTCAATACAAAAATCATTGATTTAGAATTCAAAAGATACTGTATAATTTATATCAATTGAAGAATATAAGCTTTATCATCTATCTATACACGCTGAACTAATACACTGAACAAGAGTGTCCAACAGTTAAAAAGTTTGAAGGAACGAAGTAAAAAAGAAAAGCAACGAAACTGTCCAATTATGAGCTGGAAACAAAATCCTGGGAAAGAAGTCAGTCAGTCTGTAAAACCAAATAACTTCCATATTTCAACGAAAACATTATCAACTTTGACAAACATTTTGATACATTAATCACAATTCATACTTATATAGGAATTATTAGTCCATCAGTCAGAGTAGATGCACAACATTTCATAATGAGCCGAATTTGCTACGACAAAGAATTAATAGGACAAGAACAAATGTATATTGATTACAGAAAACCGAGGTTAGAATACAGACTGTTTGACTCATCTGGAAAATGAGAAAACAGAACAAAAGTAATGTAGTTGAGACAAGTGTTGCATGACGGGAAAAAAATCAACTTGAATGACATCAACGAAATTTCAAAATTATCAAAATAATCAGTTTCATGCACTCTTTCCTCTAACCCTTCTTTTTGTGAGACCTTAGCTCTTATTAATTATTGTTTCATTCTCCTGGGTAAAAATGTGGTATTAATTATATATATATGTTTACACACAGACACACATATATTGAGAGAGAGGGGGGATAGAGAATTTTGTTTTTAAATAATAATAATAATAATAATAAAAGGTCTTTTGGTAAGAATAAAAGAACAGTCACAATCCCTTCCAGGCAATAGAGCTATAAATTTTTTGTAAGGTACTATTCCATTAATCAGGAATAGGTATACAACACAATCATAATGAAATATTTGGGAATGAGTATAGTACCTCTAGTTTTGTGTTCCAAAAATTATCTGAAGGGTGTGCTATCAATAATTTTGTGTATAGACATTAAGAAAATAAAGAAATTTAAATTAAGAACCATCATTTATGTTAGGTCAGATCCACCTCTGAAAAATGATTTCCAGCCATTATGAAAGCAAATAAAGAGAGATTTTTACATTCACATTATCATTTCTGACTAGTAAATGGGGCCAAGACCTACCGTATTTCATATACAATAGACAAAAATTGTGAAAAGGCTCTTACCAATCCATGATGCACACACTGCAGATCCAGCAATCACCAGATCTGACTTCATGGCTGTTTTAAAGCTGAGGTCAGCTTTGTCATCAAGCACTTTGATCCGCCTTCTTGAAAGCTCTGACATTAAGCCACCCTTCTTGCTAAGAGCTACAGCCGAAACTGAGGCCCCACAGCTCAAAAGCTCTGTTGCCAACTCCATCATTGAAATAGGAGCTCCCGTCATTGACAGTTCATGGAATATCAACACAAATCTTCTAGACCAAACAAGACGCGCAAAATCCCCTTTCCTATCACAGGTGCCAGAACGCTTCTCAGGACTCCACTCCAAAATTCTATCCTCTGTTGAACCAAATGGGCCAACAAGCATTCCATAAGAAGAATTTTTCAAAGGAATTTCAGGCTCCTGCTCTTCTATGTCATGATTTGTGACTTCAGAAGGGATTTTCCCCTTGTTACGTGCTTTACTGCGCTTTGATTTCTTATTTCTTTTCCTTGGTTTTGTTTTCTTAGAAGCAGAAACACCATTTCCCTTGGTAGCCAAAACCACATTTACCACTCCTCCATCACTCCCATTATTATCACCGGATCTATTTTCAACGACTAAATGATTGTTAGTTGTAATCAGATTGTGGGACTGATTCTGTTCAGAGTCTAACTTCTGGTGACTCTGTTGACTTCCAAATCCCAAAAACTCATCCTTATTTTCACCATGAGCCCACCTTGACTGAATATAAAACCCAAGATAAGCCCACAGAGTAATTAACAATAGCCAAAACAAGACTTTATTATTTCGAATCCACTGCAAACCATAGCCAGTACTCCTAGCTTCTCTTCTAGGTGTTCGACTTGAATGTAATCTTCTAAATGAAGGGGAACCTCTAGGCGTTGATTTTCCTGATAATGCAGGCTTAAAACTGCCACTAGGCCTTAAAGAAGATGGCTTGACAACATTTCCTAGAAAATCTCCTCTGTTGTTCCCTTCCATCTGTTCCTTCAATTTTCTACATTACCAAGGATTATTGCGCTTTGGAACCTTGGACCACCATAAACAGCCAAATGCTATAACCAAGATCCTTTGCAGCAGCCAGCAGTTTAGTATAGAATTCTACCAAAAAAAAAAAGACACGAGATGATTAATCTCACTTTAATGTAAATCTACAAAGAACTAAATTTCATATTGGTGCTGTTAACTGATAAAGGAAAATGAAAGAAAAAATGCATTCTCAAGTTCTCAAACAAGGGTCGGTAGACAGAAAATGGCTAAATTCGCAAGCTCCATTTCTCTTGCCTGATAAAAAATGTTCAAGAACCAAAAAGAAAAGCTCATCTACACAATTAGTAAGGACACTAAAAAATAAATGATAATTCACCTCAATTATAAGTTTTCTGAAGCCATGAGTAACCAAGAAGCATGCAATAAACAGGAATGTAACATTTTCTAATCAATCTACGTAACACATTAACTAAACTTCCCAAATCAACCGCAATCATATTCTTACATAACACTCATACATCACGTCCTCCAGGAATTAGAAAACGCAGCGCAGTTATACTCTTTGCTAAGTAAGAATCAACCGCAAACTCTTTCAAGCTACTTGGAAAACAAAAAATTTCACATGGAGGCATGAAATCAACGAAGAAAAGAACCAGGATTGAAGAAAAGAACCAAGATTGCGGAAATAAAAAGGTATTAAGTGATTACAGTAAAATTACATGGATCTTGTTGAATGGGTGGAAGTAGAATCAAGATCTGAGCACCGAGTTTCTTGAATGTGGGATTGGAAGCTGAGGAGAGTAGAAGAAGTCCGAGAAATGGTGTGATGCAATTCTCGAAGGAAATTTTGAAGAACTCAATTTGGAGAACGAGAGATTTTGGAGGAAATTTGGAGAGTAGGAGTAGCAAAGAAAAAGTTCTGTGAGTGAATGAAATGAAGGGGGAATCTGAAAATTCAACGAGAAACGATCGCACGTGCAGCCATTGGCGCGTGAAACTTCTTACATTTTCCATCCTCTTTTTTTCACAAATATTTATTTATTTATTTATTTATTTATTTATTTATTTATTTATTTATTTATGTTATGAAATCAACAATTAAAGAATATATAAAAACATAAAAGAATTGACATACATATATACATGGTTCACTAATAGTGTGTTAGCTACGTCCATAGGGCAGAACAGTATTACTCTGAATCCGTATCAGACATGTATCAGATACCGATACTTTCAGATACTTCTCCGATACATATCTGACACGTTATTTGACGTATCTATTTTTATATTTATCTTTTTCTAAAGAAAAAATATAAGCAACTCAATTAATATTTTCCAATCTAAAACTAGGCAACCTATTAAAAAAACTCACTACTCGAGCCCAAAACTAAAAGGAAAAAAAATAAAAAACCAAACTCTAGATTCATCTAATCTTCATCTTCACATTTGAATCCCTACAAAGTCCACCAAAATATAACCTACTTGAACATCTTTAACAATTATGTTAAATATGTATATATCAAAAGTATATCTTTACAAGAAGTATACATGAGTATAAATACTACACTAACAGTTTAAGAATAGAACCTACAAAAGCTCTAACCATGCTCTAACTATCCTAAAGACTCTTCAACTAAGAGGACTAAGTATACATTCACACCATTCCTCAAACTCAAGGTGGTAAAGTTGGAATCATCTTGAGTTTGTTAAGTAGTTGGAGAAAACGACCGGGAGACAAAGTTTTGGTGAAAAATGTTAGCGGATTGCTCAGTGGTGGAAATAAATCGTAAAAGTAAAGTTTTACTCAGGAGATGATGATGAATAAAGTGAGAATCATTCTCGATATGCTTGGTGCGCTCATGAAAAACATCATTGTGGACAATCTGGATGGCACTACGATTGTCACAGACAAGGATGGTTGCAAACAACTGAGGGATTTCCATATCAGCAAGAAGCCAACGAAGCCACAAGAGCGCTAATGTAGCATCAGCCAGAGCACAATATCAGACTCCGGACTAGAATAGGAAACAACACTCTGTTTCTTACTTCGCCAAGAAATGAGAAAGTCACCGAGGTAGAAACAGTAACTGGAGGTAGAACCCCGGTCAGTAGCATCACCAGCCCAATCAACATCAAAGTAGTCGGATAAAACCAAGGAAGACTGGGAAGAGAACTGAAGTCCATGTCCCAAAGTACTTAACATAACGGAGGATACGAAGAACAACAGTAAAATGAATGGTTCGAGGAGCAGCCATGAACTGATTAATAATGTGAATAGCATATGCAATGTCAGGACAAGTGACTGTCAGATCAATAAGGCTGCCAACAAATTGACGATAGAGACTGGCATCCTCAAGTGGAACTCCATCAAATAGAGTCAAGCGAATATTGAGATCAAGTGGTGTTAGAGTCGTAGCAGAGTCAGTGATATCGGAGCACATCAAAAGATCTGAGGCATACTTCGCTTGAGACAACGAATATCCAGCAGAGCGCAATGATACTTTAAGGCCAAGAAAGTAACTAAGTGAGCCCAAATCCTTCATCTCAAAGTATTCGCCAAGGTAGCATTGTAGATCAAAAATAGCCTGAGGATCATCACCAGTAATAATCATACCGTCAACATAAAGGAGAAGAAGAATAATACCATGAGTTGTCTATCGTGTAATAGTGTCGCGTCATGAGGATTAGACGTATATCCAAGTTGAATGATGGTGGAACTAGAAGTTGCAAACCAGGCCCGAAGGGCTTGCTTCAAACCATACAATGCTCGACGAAGGAGACAACCTTCTAGGATGAAAAAAAGAAGCCTAGGGATGGTTGCATGTACACTTCCTTAGATAAGGTCCCATTAAGAAAGGCATTTTTGACATATGTTTGAAAAAATGGTCACTGTTTGGCTACAGCAACTGCTAAGAGACACCGACCAGATGTCATTTATGGAAGTGATGTGGGTTCAAATAATCTTCCCACTTTACGACATATACCAACTGTCTGTCTCGTCTGCAAATCATGAACCTGACACCCAGTAGAAGAAAAAGACACAGTTAAACCAAGATCACACAACTGCCCAACGGAGATAAGGTTAAAGGTCAGATTTGGAACACAATAAGTATTGGAAAGCTGGAACGTGGAAGTGTCAATGGAACCAACATGGGATATGGTCATACAACTTCCATCAGCAGCGTAAATGGGAGGATGAGATTTAGCAGGAGTGGGTGTAGTCAGAAGAGAAAAATCTATGGTTTCTACAAGCAGAATCAAGAAGCCACTTATTACCTAGGGAGACCGCAAACGTTGAGGAATTGGATGAAATCACCTGTTTAAGCAAGTCTTGTATGTCACTCATTTGAAAAGTAGACGAGGAGGGTTCAGAATCAGTAGAGAAGGCAACAGCAACAACAAAAGCAGAGTTAGGAATAGGTTTAAAATGTCGAGACTTGGAAGTATGTCCCGCAGTCATGGTGGTCGTGTAGGGCAATTGTCTAGAATATGACCTCATTTGTGACAGTATCTGCACTCAAATTTTGGGCAGCCAGCAAACTTGTGTCCAGTAAGCTTAAAATTTTACATAAGGTAGCTCCAGAAGTACCAGGCAAATGAGTGCTTGCGAGTACAACTTCATATTGCTTGGAAAAAGTGATACCCAGATGTTTTTCTTCAAACAAAATTTCCCAGATTGCTGCATCCAGTGATGAGAGAGTACTACAATGTAGCAAAGCAGCACGGATCTACTCATATTCTAGATGAAGCCCCATAAGAACCTTGATAAAACGAAGGTGATCAGTACTAATTTTAGCTTGATCCAATTGTGTACAAATTGGCTAAAGCGTGGCCAAATAGTCATTAACGGATTGCCCTGTCTCTTGATTAAGATTAACAAGAGTGTTGTGCAGTTGATAGTAGTGAGCTACGCCAACAAACTAGAACTGGGTAGACAGGAAATCCCACAAACTCTTGGCATCATCAAACACATCAAATTGAATATGAATGGCTGGTATAGATGTATTTTTGGGGCAAGTGATGATCTGATGGTTTTTGTTGTCCCAATTCTCGAATCGTTCAATGAATTTAGTATCGTCCTCAGTCGATATCTTGACTGGCTAAGGAATATCATCAGTGATAAATGCGCCATAATTTACGCCCAATTAGAAAACTCTTCATTTTATGAGTCCAAGTAATGTAATTTGTCCCATCAAGAATAGTATTAATAGGGCAAAATACATGATCTTTTTCCATGTGACTTAGCAACTTGGGAAGAAAAGAAACTGGCTCAACTGCTTGGCTTGACTGAAAATGGCTCAGCAACTTGATTTTGACTGAATCAGCTCAGCTCAGTCAACACAGATTGGCTCGGCTTGGCTTGATAGGTTCGGCTCGACTTGGCTTGACAAAATTGGCTCGGCTTGACAGGATCTGTTGGGGGTTGATGCCCTAAATCTCGTAGGGTCCTATAGTTTGTAAACCTTGTATGAATGAACTTGTATGTGATTAATAATATTCGATATTTTATTCACTTTGTCTATGAAATATGCGATATTTTAGTTGCATTAACCCCAAACCAGTAAACTAACATTCAAGGTTATCGTTGTAACTTAAACATGTATGTGGAGACATACAGGTGGATCATATTTAAGTGATAATCTAAATAGTCTGTAATATATGGATAAGGCTAGGTACCTTATTCTAGTAACACTACGAGTATGACTTACTTTGTAGATGTTACAAATGTTGTAAAATGCTACAAATGATCTGATTCTGATCATTCATGTATTAGACATGCGAGCGGGGATATTCTATACAAAGGAGTTTATATAAGACCAGACCACAAAATGCTTAGTCTCATTATATAACGCCATTCATAATAGAGACTTTCATTTCACTATGATGACCATAGGTAACATGACTTTATTCCTGAGTGAGTTGTGAACTCCTGCCTATGAGGGCAGTTCTTTGATTTGTATGGGTGAGAGTGGCCAAATCGCCGACTCAACAAGCCTACCATTTTGGGGACTCATCTGATTGGGGAGCTAGGAACTCAGCTACACAAGATGGAATTCACTCCTTTCTCGAAGTAGGGGTAAGTAGATAAATTGCTCTCCTTAAGGGCTGATTCTGGGTCTTGAACATTATGGCGCCACGCCCTCTCCTGGCCCGAAAGGGGTTTAGATATAGTAGGACTATGATCTATTGTTTATTAGAGGGATCAGTGGTACTTAAGGAGTTAGATGTAACTACAGTGGCAAAACAATAATTTGCCCCAGTTGTACTTACGAGCAATTTATGAAGGGTCATCATACTATTAATTGGTTATATCCAATGGACACATAAATATATTTGTAGAGCGAATAGTGCAGCTGTCGGTCTTTAGTGGAGTGCCCGACAATTAACGGATGGTGGATAATGTAATGAAGGAGTTTAATTAAATATTCACGTATCGTTGGAGCTTCAAGCTACATGTTCATAAGGTCCCCTTGGTAGCTCAAAAAGATTTAGTTGAGAATCAGTTTTTAGATTAATTTGAATTGTTCAAATTAATAAGAGGAAATATAATTATATATGATATAATTAAATTGATTCAATTATGTATGATATAATTGTTATAATGTAATTGATATTATAGATTAATTGGAAGAAATAAATATTTGAATAAGATTCAAATAGTTGTTAATTTTAATATAAATATGATTTATATTAAATGCCATAAAATAGAGAAAAAGAAGTACAGTTTATATGGTATATGATGCAATATTAAAACTATAGGTTATAAATATAATATGATAAGATGGTTATCATATTTATTTATATTATTTATTATTTTGAATAATAATCTTTTTTTCTCTCAAACCACTTTAGTGGGTAGTTAATTGGTTTTTTATGGTAAAATGGAATAAAAGAGTTTATTATTCTTTTCTTCCTTATAGACGTATAACAAGTCTATATGATAGGCTGAGAGACTACACGATTGAGAAGCTTGCTATACAATAGTCATCTTCTTTAATCTTCTTCCTCCTATAAACTCAAAAACCTTCCTTACCAAAATAGTTAGAACCCAAAACTCCTGGGTTCTCACCCCGAGTATACCGAAGGCTTCAAGTGATGGTGTCTTCCTTTTTGGTTCGTGAGATTCTTGAAGAAAGTCTTCAAGGTTGCTATGTTCGAGGTCATGATAGTTCGAGGGGTTTACATGAAGAAATGTTCTTCAAAGGTATAATCTCTTGAACCTTTTTTTTCTAGTTTAAAAAGCATGTTGTAATTTTACTTAGAATGCATAATCTGTATGTTTACTTTAAATTCGTGCTTTCAATCAAAATGAAATTTGGATGGTTCGCTTCCGCTCATGGATTTTTTTATATCGAGTTCCTTCAGGATCAGCTCGACTCGACTCGACTTGACAGGATTGGCTCGGCTCAACTTGATAGGATTGTCTCGGCTCAGCTTGACAGGATCAGTTCGGCTTGGTAGAATCGTCGCGGCTTGGCTCGAGTCAGATCTGAAAGCACACCGGATCTGGAAGCAACGAATCTGAAAGGTTACAGATCTGGAACGCACAGAAGCGTAGAGGCGGAGGTCTGGAAGGCTTGACTAAATCTGGAACGCGTGGGCAAAGGTCTGGCAAAGCGTCGTGACATGAACGTCGTGCAGTTAAGCTGGCGAAGCGTAGTGCGCGGATTTGGAACGTTGGCAAAGCGTCAAAATGGAGAACAGAGATCCACTGGGTTGTGTCGAAGCTCACCAAATCTGGAAGTGCACAAAAGCGAGATGACTCGTCGGATCTGAGGAGACTCCCACCAGATCTAGACAGAGAAGTGTAGATTTGAAGTAAGAAGGGGTTATGGGAGAAAGGGCTTCGATACCATGTTAAATATGTATATATCAAAAGTATATCTTTACAAGAAGTGTATAGGAGTATAAATACTACACTAACAATTTTAGAATAGAACCTACAAAAGCTTTAACCATGCTCTAACTATCCTAAAGACTCTCCAACTAAGAGGACTAAGTATACATTCACAAATTCAACAAAGAAGTTCTTTGTTTATCTTCATACTTCTCCCTCTAATCTTCTTCTTTTTTTCCAATCAATATGAGTCATTTTTCTATTACATTTTATTGACTATTGTACTTCAACATCTTAGATGGTGCTTTTTGTATTTATTGTATTTTAGTGTTTGTATTGTATTTTGTACTATTGTCATTAACTTGTACGCTAAATTTATATATATTCTAGATTTTGTTTTTTAAGAAAAAGAAAATGTATCTTCAAGCTACTCAATATCCTAGTTTTTTAGAAATTGGCATATCATCGTATCCTATCTTATCCATATCTCGCATGTCCGTGCTTCATAGATATTACTAGAGATAATGTTTTCTGAATACACAAACGACGCCTCTAGGATTAAAGAGTTTATATAGCACACTACTCTAACCCCTAGTGTCATAATCGTAAATAACTACAACAAAAATGCTAAATACAAATTTTGAATAGGTTTCAAGGGTGTTGCCCTTGAACCCTCCATAGGGCGTGCCGCCTCTAAACCCCGATTCACTGACTGGGCAGCGAGACCCTATATTTGGTTGTTTGAAGCGCCAATAAACATATTCAAGGCATTCCAAAAAATTATCTATTTATTTACCAATTTATTTGTAAACTTACATTTACTCTATGTTAAATGCTATGATTTGGTGAGTTGATCCCATTATTTCATATTGTAGATACTCATTTTTCACTTGTCAAATCATAGGTTTTTCTACTAAAAAAAAAAGAGAGAGAGAGTATATTTTGGTCGGGAAAATTAAAAGGATATTGTCCTTTTAGAAACTATTTAGGAAAATAAGGTTGTTTTCAAACTATTTGTAAAAATATTGTTTTTTTTTTTAATAACTCGAGGGTTCAAAATTCGACCAAGGTAGGTCGGAGTTTGAACCCTCGACCTTGCTCTTTCTTTTTTTTTTCTTTTTTAATTATTACACATTACACCTTCTTCTTTCTTTCTTTCTTTCTTTTTTTTTAAAAATTTTTCATTTTATAAAAACAATTTCTAAAAATATTTTATTAATTTATTTAAACTCTAAAAAGAATAAATTAAAAAATATATATCTCATAAAAATAAAAGAAAATGTAAATTAAATATCTCATTTATATAAAAATAATTACAAAAATTAATGTGTCCCACAAGGCGGACGTCGTCGATTTCGAGCTAGTTGTCGTCGTCGACTTCGAACTTGAGGTTGCTCGGGTTCTTCTTGATGTTGCTCTGGTACCTCTGCAGGCGCTTCATAATATAAATATTCATTATGCTCTCCACGACCCCGACCATGTCCATGCACGTATGAAGACGAAGGACCAGCCTCTGAGTCATAATGTCCTGAACCAAATGCTGGCATCATCATCATCGGACTAACATAATCAGTTTGACTCTGCGTCTGCATCATAGGGGGCAACTCTTCCACATTATGTGCAACCTCATCAAACTCATCCTCTTCCCGAACAGGTCCTCTACGTCTAGGAGCTGGTGGAGGAACAATAGGTATATCGTACATATAATGAATTTCCTCCATATAGCTTTGGTTGTCACTACATATAGCAAGAACCTCGGATCATTCGCAACCTCACGGAGTCTACTGTTGTTCGATCTCTGTGAATTATAAAACAATTAGACAATATTTAAAATAAATTTAAATTAAAAATAATTAGATAATATTCATTCATTTACCAGATGACCCACAGCTGCTCCCGGACGAGTGACGTAGCGCCTTGTGATATTATTATACAATGAATATATTCTGGAGTGACATCTGTGTCAAACTGTTCAAGAGAAACCCCCACTGCAATAAACCTTGCACGATAGTGCCATCGCACTACCAAATGTGCAACTTTTTCGGACCAATCTCCAGTCCTTAGGTCAATATCATGCAGTACGGGTTCAGTATTACAAGGCGATGGGACATCCTGCTGAAAACCGAATTGTCTCATCACCCTGTCAGGAAGATGCCACTCACCAATGTGAAAACATATGAGAGGACTCATCGTCCGCCATATGTTTTGACCATTCGTACAAAAATTAGGCAAAGTATGCATAATAATTTTGTACAACTCCCAAATAACCTGAAACACAAAATATTATATTAGAGAATATTAAAGACAAATACAATAAAAATGTGTATAAAATAATCAATTAGGTTCAGTGTAATGTACCTGTTCAGGTTGAAGCAGATCAAACATGTATCTATACTGGCTGACTACATGTGTGGCTGTCCTAGTCACACAAAATTTGTCTCTCCACCTAAATTTTTAAATTGATAATTTAGAATTTAAATTAACTAGATCAGTGATATAAAAATTAAATTGAATTAAAACAACATACCGAGAACCGTAGGCTCGTCCAACTAACTGAGCGTCATTAACATGTTGTAGTTGTGGAGCCATTGTTGGAAATCGCTCCCAAGCCCATAGTTGCAAAAGTATGAGAGGCCCAGCTATCTCTCAAACCTCAGGTCTTGTTGCTTTGCATAGTTGTCTATACAACCATGCCAAGCATGCTCCACCCCACGAATACCCCCCGCATTATGGAGGTTAGCTAACAGTGGCAGGAACATCAAGTGAACAAAATGACTTGATTTATCTGAAAACAGACTTCCACCCATCATTTGTAGTATATATGCTCGCGCATATCTTATGACGGTTGCCTCGTCTGCATCATCTGTGAGCTCACGAAATTGTGTTCCTAACCATATTAAACTTAACCTCGATCCTTTAATCTTGTCGGTGGTGGGGTTGCACCGAGGTACAGTTGACAAACTTCTGACCAGTCATCGTACATCACTCCGGTGACCGGCTCACCGTCAACAGGTAACCCCAACAACACTTCTATGTCTTGTAGAGTGATAGTGCACTCTCAACAGACATATGAAATGTATGTGTCTCGGGCCTCCATCTCTCGACCAAGGCTGTGATCAGATGCCAGTCCAACTGAATAAATCCTAATCTGGCAACCCCATAGAATCCAGATGTGCGCAGTAGCGGTAGTATTCGAGGGTGGAGCGGGATAGTGCGCTGGAGAACTGCCTCTCGATGCCTGCAAGATATTTCTCCTAGTACGATCTCGCCATACAACAGATGATCGATGAATGGACTGGTCGTACAAAACATCGTGATCAACAGGTCCTGGGTTTAAAGCCATGATCTGAAAAAAAAAATATTTATTTCTCAATTAAAAAAATATTTGTTTCTCAATTAAAAGAATAATGTACAACTTAATTAAAAGAATAATGTACAACTTTATAATAAAAAAAATTGAATATACAATAAAAGATAAAAAGAAATCTCGCTAATTTTGTGATGAGGATCTCGCTCTAGAAGGAAATCTCGCTAATTTTGTGATGAAGATCTCGCTCTAGAAGGGAATCTCGCTAGAAATGTGGGCTGAATCTCGCTAGTAAGGTGAGCATCGCTAGGAAGAAGTTTTTAAAGAAATCTTGATCTCATTGGATCTCGCTCATGAGGAGCTCATAATTGTCTTCACATTTACTTTTCATATATATATATATATGATCAATGAGAAAAAAAGCTAATAATCATTAATGAAAAAATAACAACAATAACAGAATTTTGTTACAACTAATAACTATAATTGAGTAAGTTTAATGAAAGTGCATATATTAAAATTGACTATAATTGAATAAGTCTGAAAAATATGGTCAACCTTGATTTTATTATCAAGTAAATTAAAAAAAGGCAAAATAAGTAAATAGAATAGTAGAGAAAAGTGAGGGTAAATTCACTCATGTAGTGTGAGGGTAAAGAATAATGTAAAACTTTATTGATTACAATAAAAAAAAATTGAATATACAATCAATTATTATAAAAAAAAATTGAATATACAATAAATTATAATAAAAAATTAAATATAAAATAAATTATAATAAAAAATTTTTGAATATACAATAAAATGAATATATAATAAAAAAATTATTTATTTTTCAATCCCTAACTATCTGGAGCCCGTCTAAGTAACGAATGACACTTCCTTCGATTATGTTCTAACTGATTACAAAATCCACATCGTTGTCGAGTGGTTGGTTCTGTCCAATCCATCTCGATCTGAAATTAAACACATCTATTCGTGTGTTACAATTTCTAGTGTTTCAGGAACCATCCCCATGAGTCTGCGGACTCTTCATTAGCAACAGCAAACGCAAGTGGAAGAAGATGGCCGTTCAAGTCAACTAATATAGCAATCAACAATTTTCCTCTATATTTGCCGTACAAGTGTGTACCATCTATCTGAATTATCGGCCGACATTTATTAAAAGCTTCTATACAAGGACCAAATGCCAAAAATACAGAAGTTAGGATAACATGGCCTTCAGTAAGCGTTTCTTTAACTCTCCACCCTACACGTGTTCCGAGATTGGTGTGCTTAACCATATATAACCACCTGGGCAACAATTTGTTAGACTCATCCCAATCACCGAACACTTTAGCCAACGCTTTTCTTTTTCCCTCCCATAACCTATGGTAAGGAACATGATATCCAAACTTTGATTTGATGTTGGACTGCAGTTGTGCCACACTGATAGATGGTTTTTCTCTTACGGCGTCACAGAACTCCAGTGCAATCATTGATGAATCCAATTGTACGTGACTTTGACTTAGTTCTGAATAAAAACATGTATGTTGCTCATCATACTTAGTGATCTCAAACAAGCCATGCGATTTTTTCTTTATTGCACGAAGTCTCCACTTGCAACCTTCCTCCCACTTCTTACACCGAATTGTCCAAATCGTCGGTGTAGATTCAACAACCTCATATGGTGCATGACACTTTATTGCAAAATATTTGACCGTGTGTTGTAGTATTTCCTTGTCTTGACAAATCGTCCCTTTATACAATTAAGTATTGTCAACGTCCACAGGAGTTACAATTGGGTCATGTTCCCGAATGCTATCTAGTACATTCATATCCAAATCATTGAATGTATCTGAAAGCATCTCCTGTTCACAACCATCGAAATCCAACTCTTCAAATTCGTCATACGTTTCTATTCTGAAGTCTCTGTACAGGTTGTTAGCCGCCATATCTTCATTATCACATGGCGATGCAACTGACTCTGGATCAAGATCGATACATTGAGTTTGATCTTCAAACTGATTAAATGATGTATCAGGATCCACCCCTATCCTATTTACATTTACATACAAATGCACTAGATTTGGCAGTGACATTGCCATTGAGAACATCAAGTTCTTAGCTTGTGCATTTGAAATAGGGAATGACATAAATCTTATTGATCCTGATGGTTCTAGATTAGGATGTCTATATATTATTTCTATCTGATTTGCTCCTATATCTACACTAAGTAACATCCAAACCATTTCAATGAATTGTTCAAATACAATTCCACTGTTCACATTTATGGTAAAACTCCCACTTGGTGGTTGGTCATACTCAACTCCATCAATACCATCAATCATATTACCATTTGTAAACAACAAAAATCCCAAGCATTTGCCTGCCATTTTCTAAAAAAAAAAAAGACAAACATCAATTTTTTGTATTATATTTTTATAAGAAGTATATTAAAAAATATTAAATTTTTTAGTTTATAAACATAAACTTTTTAAGTTTTATGAACATCAACTTTTTAAACATAACAATAAATTAAACTTTTTATAACTATTTTTAAACATAGCAATAAATTAAACTTTTTATAACTATTTTTAAAAATAACAACAAATTAAACTTTTCAAATTAAAATGAGGTAAACTTTTTAAAACTATTTTTTCAAATTTAATACAAAATAAAAAATTAAATTAAATTAAACTTTTTCAAACTATTTTAAACTATATTTTCAAAATTAATACTAGAAAATATCAACTTATCACAATAAACATAACAACAATAATTTTCATATGAATAAACGAAAATTTTCAAACTATATTAAACTTTTGAAACTATACTAAACTTGTTAACTATCACAATAATTTTGTATTAAACTATAAATATCAACTTCTTAAACATAACAATAAACTAAACATTTTAACACTATAAACATCAAAGTTAATACTAAATAAATCAAATATCATAAGAATAAACTAAACTTTTCAAATATCATAAGTTCAACTCACAGATTCAACGGTAGTTCTCTTTTTTTCTTCAAAGTGACAACGTTCACCCTTTTTTCCTTTTATTTGTTATCTGAAAAAAAACTACAAAAAAATTTTTTTAAAAAAAAATCAGAATCTATAAAAAAAATAATAATATAAGAACAAAAATAAAATTTATAATTATTCTTAAAAAATAAAAATTTAGTAGAGTGACGAACCAGTATAGTTGTGTGAGAATAATTTGTATTAAACGAAATACAAGAAAAGAAATGGAAATGGAAATGGGAGGAGAGGAAGATGATTCTGAAGGCTTATTTTCGAAGGCAGTGAGGGGGCAATAAGCTATGAAGAAGTAGTGAGCAAATCAAAGGGAGAGGAGTGAGCAAAATCAAGGGTAGTGAGCTATCGAGGGAGTGGGTCAGCAAAAATTATCGAGGGAGTGAGTCAGCAAAAATGAAGAGGATGGGGGTTTAAAAGGATGTAGGTCGAGTGTTTGAACACTCGACCCATGGGTTTGGGGTGGTTGAAGAGGCATTAAGGTTATGGCAGAGGGGCATCAATGCATCAATGCATGCAAGGAATCGGAGCAGAGGAATCGGATCAGTGGCGGGCAGAGGGAGCATGCATGCAGTCGATCAATGCATGTAGGGAATCGCGCAGGGGAATCGAAGCAGAGGCAGCATGGTGATAAGACCTCACACCTTTTTTTAATTTACTTGATAATAAAATCAAGATTGACCATATTTTTTCAGACTTATTCAATTATAGTCAATTTTAATATATGCACTTTCATTAAACTTACTCAATTATAGTTATTAGTTGTAACAAAATTCTTTTATTGTTGTTATTTTTTCATTAATGATTATTAGCTTTTTTTCTTATTGGTTATATATATATATATATATATATATATATATTTTCTATGGAAAGTAAATAAAGTGAAGACAATTATGAGCAAGATCCTCCTCATGAGCGAGATCAAGCATTTCTTTAACAAACTATCTTCCTAGCGATGCTCACCTTACCAGCGAGATTCCCTTCTAAAGCGAGATCCCCATCACAAAATTAGCGAGATTTCCTTCTAGAGCGAGATCCTCATCACAAAATTAGCGAGATTTCCTTCACCCACTTATCTTTCTTGTCGAGGGTTGAAGTTTCGACTTATGTATGTCGAAACTTCAACCTTCGACAACCTTAATATACATCATCACAAAATTAACGAGATTTTCTTCTAGAGCGAGATACTCATCACAAAATTAGCGAGATTTCCTTCACCCACTTATCTTCCTTGTCAAGGGTTGAAGTTTCGACTTATGTATGTCGAAACTTCAACCTTCGACAACCTAAAATACATCATCACAAAATTATTGAGATTTCTTTCTAGAGCGAGATCCTTATCACAAAATTAGTGAGATTCCTTCACCCACTTAGCTTCCTTGTCGAGGGTTGAAGTTTCGACTTATGTATGTCGAAACTTCAATCTTCGACAACCCTAATATACATATTGTTTCCAACTTTTTCTTTGTTTGTCGAGTTCTCAACGTTCGACCTCTACATTAATCAAATCCTCAACCCTCGACTTCTAGCCTCGAACTCCCAAAACAACAATATTTCTCTAATAAGTTTCAAAACAACAATATTTCTCTAATAAGTTTTGAAAACAACCATATTAATATTAAAGGTCCTATTTTGGTCCCTAAGTTACTATTTTTTACTCTTGAAATCTGAGTTTTTTAAGGGGACTTTTTTAAATATAAAAAATATTTAAAATATTTATACTTTATAGCAAAAAGTTTCAAAAGTGTTTTGTACTTTTGGAACTTTTTGATATGAAATGTAAATATTTTTGGGATTTTTCTATTTATAAGTTTTTTTTCTTTATTTAAATTTGGTCCCTAAGTTTTAAGATTTATACTTTGAAATTTGATTATTCATTAAATGCTCACTTTTAATCTTTAGTATTAACGGCTATAAATTAATATAAAAATAATTTTAATTAATTAAGTTTTCACTATTTTTCATCGGTATTAAATTTTATTTTAAATTTCACTCCATGATTATTTTAACTAATTAATAGATATCAACATCAAAGATTGAAGTAAGTATTTAATGAAAAATGAGTTTAAAAGTATAAATCTTAGAATTTAAGAATCAAATTGAAACAAAACTCAAATCTGAAGAGTAAAATTGTAACATTTTTAAACCTAGAGAAATTGAAACCAAACTCAAAATTAAAGAACTGAAAGTGTAATATTTTAAAATCTATGGAGCAAATAAAAACTAAACTCAAAACTTATAAAGGAAAATGTATTTTTTGTTTTTCTCTCTAAATATATTTTAGTATTTTTTTTTAATTTAGTCCATATTATTGAAAAATTTTAACCAAGGTTTAAAATATTAATGTCAATGGAAATGTCAAGATTTTGAATGCTGCAAATATTGATGGGAATGGTCATAAAATGTTAATGTCGATGGATATTTCTAGAAATATTATAAAAATAAAAATTTCAAAAAATAAAATTAGTTAATAAATATTCTACACTTTTTTAAACAAATTAAATGTTTATTATTTAATTATATTCACATGAGTAATATTTTGTTGCTTACATTTTTGTGTTTGATAATTTTTTTACAATATAATGAAAACGAGGATTAACCTCTCATATTGTTATCAATCTCATAAAAATATCAAAATATCGATAAAAATGTCAATATATTAGGGTTATAACGTTGTATCTTATTTTTTAGCAACACAATTTAACAACACACAATTTCAAAGTTTTTCTTCTTCTTTTTTTTTTTTTGTCTTCGAGTTTCAAATTTTATGTAAAAATCTGACAAAAATAAAATATATTATGAAAAGGTCCTACCGGGAGTCGAACCCAGGTCGCTGGATTCAAAGTCCAGAGTGCTAACCACTACACCATAGAACCTTTATATCTTTTTATCTCATTTTTAGTTATTTCTTATACCAAATTTCTACCTGTCCGATGCACGTGGTATTTTCCGTCAAAAATTTATTTTAAATGTCAAAACTGTTAAAAATATTTATAAATAATAGCAAAATATCACAGTTTATTACGGTCTATCATAGATAGATCATGATATTTTACTATTGTTTGTAAATATTTTTGTTCATTTACCTATATTTGAAAACAATCTTTTTCCATTTAATATTTAATTTGATAAATATATTTTTCGAATATGTGTGTCTAAAAATTATATTTTTATGTAATTGAACACAGCGAATAAATGGGGAAAATTTTAGTCTATTACAATTTTTTAGAACTTGGGTTGGTACATCTATATAGTTAGTGTCCGAAATGAAAAATTAGGATGGGCAATATTTTTTTAGTATACATATTTGTATTTTGTATTTTGTATTTCTTATATTATATCTTTTTTTAGCATTTATCATTTACTTTATTAGGAGATAGTACATATTATGAATAACTTGAAATCAATGTTATATTCGCGTTTGTAACTTTACCATAAGAGTTTGTGTTAAATACTACCAATATAATTGAGAGAGAGGATCCATATGATTATTTGAATTATTCAAAATAACGTAAAACTAAAATCTCGCTCAATGTAATCTTCTTTAATTCATTACTCATAAGTAAATTTTAAATTTAATTTGTACAGAATGCCATGGGAGAATAGAATTTGGATGATTTTTTTTTTTATCATTCAATTCTTTATATTATTTATGTTTATTAATCTCTTCAAATTTCATAACAAAAAAAATGGGTACATTCCAATATTACATCTTACATTCCCTATAGGTATAGTTTCATGCACGGACAGTTGAAGATAAATTAGATTTATTTGAGAATAATATATCTAGATAAAATGTCTAGGATTTATTTGAGAAAATTCTGAAATCATAAATATGTGTTTGGAGTATATATTGTTATAAACACAAGCCAGCCCCATTAACTATTAGACACACACCATCATCAAGTGTGGTTTCCCTCCTTTCAACCCAAAAAAAAGAAAGGTCGTTGGGTTACATAAATTACTATACGGAGAAAATTGGAACAAATGGACTAAAAACAAGAAGCAAAAACATCAACAATTGACCCAAACGGATGGACTTAAAAATTCGTAAAAGTTCCCACAAGTAAAAATCTCTTCTTTTTTTTTTTTTTTCTTTTTGACAATATGTGAAATAAGAAAATCAAACTTCTAACTCATAATGAATTGTATAAGTACTATTTCAATTAATCTATGTTTATTTTCATAATGAAAATATTAAATTAGAGAGAATGACATCATAGAAATTTGAATATATAACCCCTTGTTCTAACACCATATCAGTGTTACACAGACAAGTGGAAATAAGTGCTATTCATTAACTCAATCTGTTAAAACTAATTAACCGCTTGGTAAATACATGTAATAGAAACTAATTGTGAAAAGTATATATTTTGGAGCCAAATGAAAATATCTTGACAGTAAAAAAAAAAAAAACAAAAAAAAACAAAACAAAACAAAACAAAATCTAAAGAAACAAAGAACCAATCGAACAGAGGAATGTCGAGTTTTTCGTTTCCAGGTTGAGAAAATTGCATCAGGAGAATTCTCATTTCAACAATGTAAGGTGCAAAATGTATACAAAACTTCACAGAGAAAAGTAGGAAACTTCTTCAATGCCGATGATGCACAAGACAATCCTAAAGAACAAAGGCCAGAGGATGATAATGAATTGTAAACTAACGTGATTAAACAACATGATTTAAGGGCACATCTAAATCACAATAATATATGTAGTTTGCAAAGAATGACAAGGGCTTTTGGGACGCTGTTTCCCGACACGGTGAAAGAAACTTCTATGTCCTCCATTATGCCGTTTATCATGGCACCAAAGCTCCCCCTTTTCATGCTAAATATTTCCTTTCCCTCAGCCTCAAGTAGGGTGTTTCCATGCAGCAGCCAGGAACCAATCATCTTGCACGACCTACTTATGTGCCATAATCACTGCAATCAGACAGATGGCCTATAGAAGTTATAAACCAAATCGGATACAATAATTCTTCGTTAGCTAGAGCGTGTATGCGACTGTGGGAGTTGTGTGTAGGGGGTCACAGAAACAGTACACATCCAGATTCAAGTTTGACAAACATATAGGTCAATGAAATGAAGTTCTAATAAAATGGCATTTTGGAATCAACTAATCACCAGAGACAAAATTGGATTTCGTTTCGCACTTGCTCAACCAATTGCTTTTAGGCTGATTTGGTATTCGTACCCCACTCTTCATCAGCCTCACTACCATTAACGAGAACTGCACCATCCGTTGAATCAGCATCAACCACAATACCCTCGCACTCCTCTTGGCTCCCATCTCCATTGTGTTCTTCTATATGCTTGTCTTGCTCTTCTCCTCCATTCTGTTCGGTGTCCTGTCATAGAACAGTTGAAAGGATAGAGGGAGAAAGTGAAGTAACCACAACAGCATATAGATAATGCCAGATTCCATAACACTGAGTAAATAGACAAACACTTCAAACTATGCTCTTCATATCACCTGATTCGCGGCTAAGATTCATATCCTCAAGTAACGAAACCAAAAACAGCATTTACAACTGAGATGTTATTTCACTCTCACTCGTGCAAAGGCATACCTCATGATCGATGTCTCCATTTTCAAGATGCCCTTCTATTTGCATACTCCTAAAGGCCTCCACAAGTGTTGTGTATGGCCTATCAGCAAGATTACCATACTCCTCTGCAGGGCTAAAAACTCCCCTAAAAAACAAACACACCAAAAAGAAAAAAATAACACTTAGTATAGTAGAAGTCAGGTATCAGCTACCTATATAGGGACACCAAAACAGAAAAACCTTGTAATGTAAACTTCCAATGAATTTTTGCTGTCTTGCCCATGCATTTGTGCACTTCCCTTGACACGTTCACAAAATGACATGTAAACCAATGCAACCCTTAAGAAGAAAGCAAAATTTTACCTGTCCTGTGCAGCTCTAGATTCAACAGAAAGTGCAACTTGCCAGTCATCAAACAAATTAGGATACTCCTCAGGATCAGCCAATGACTCGGCAGCTTTTGGGTTAACCTGAATTACGGTCAATGTTTATCAAGATGTCGTAGATCGTAAAAGAAAAGGCTAATATAGTCCCCATTAAACGCAGTTTCTTTCTACATATCATAGCTTCATAACTACATGGGCCCAAATGAGAAGTTTTTGCATGTTATACCATCTATGTTTCACAATTTCGAAGAACTCTACCATCATAAAGTTATTTACAATGTTCCTCCACAATGTTGATAGGAGACATCGTCAAAATGTTTCTTTCACCAGTCCATCTATATCTATACGATATATAAAATGAACTATGAAGGGAGAACCTATACATCTCCATTTTGTCCTTACATTTTTTTATTAAATTCTTATTTCTTTTCCTTCACTAATGGGAAGCAACTGTTTATAAGTTTTTTTTTTATTCTAATAAGTGCAATTGATGCTAATAGGATGCAACTATTCGGGTGAAGGTAGCTACATATCAAATAGATGAATCCATTCACATATATATCAGTCAATAAATATACTATCTGTATATTGTTCTTTTAGTTATCAAAATGTCAAGGGATATCAAAATTTATTCTTTAATCGGAAAACTCAAAGCTTTAAAAAATTAATGAAAATTAAAAAGTTTTTGTTCCTCGTAAAGGAACTATGGAAACGTATCACAATGAAGCTTTGAAAATTCAAAAACTTATTTTAAGCAATGAAGAGGTATTGTTATATGTACTTATACTTGGTTATGTGTAGTACTATTATGTCAAAAATAAAAATAAAAAAAAATAAAAAAATACTATTGTGTTACAAATATTGGTTCGGGCTTTAAAAAGTTTTAGTTCACATTTATTACAAATCAAGTTTAAAAAGAAAGAAATCTAAATTCTAATTCCTATATTATTAAATGGGTTATGAAAAAAAAAAAATTTGTTTCCTATTTTGTTCTTAAAATTTCCATTAAATAGTAAATTTCATGTGTATCTCGCATGTTATGAGCTAGTTTAAATAAATAGAAAATCAACATAAAGATAACCATTTAGTTTACCTTATTCAGGTCTTTCCTCCAAATCGCAACGATCTCTGATACCTTGCTTGGAAGATAAGATCGAGCCATCAAAGCAGCTTCAGGAATCCGATTACTGTAAAAAAGTATATATATGTTTTTTTATATAAATAATATAAGATTAACTATTATTCAACATCAGGAGGGTGTGCAAGAAGATTTTTCTTGTTTTTCACCTTTCTACTAACAACTGAAGGCAGTCTTCCAATCTACCCAACATAAATAAACAAAGGAACGCAACGTTATTCTTTCCTTGCTCCTTGGCAAGGGTTGCAAGTTGTGAAATCCCTTGAGCGTCTCCTAGGGAAGAGTACAGCAATAACAAACCACTATAATCTACAGCATACTTCAAACATTCCTCAGCCATGTCTAACTGCAAACAATACAGGGGAACAAATCAAGGGAACAAATGTCAATCAACATACACAATAGATAAACACTTGCAACAGTTCAAAATAAGGGGAGGAACCTTTCCGATGGACATGGCCAATTCACCAAGCTGCTTCCACTTGGATTCACTCTGTACTTCTACCGCAATTTCCTGCAAGTAGGCCAGTGAAATTTTTAATGGGCATGAGAGAGGAAAATTTAATACAGCACGATTAACTGTATCCAGTAAAACTAAACAAATTAATATAAATAAAATAATGAATAAAAATACATATAAAAGTTAATCATACCCTTGCAATCTCTAATCTACCAAGCTGTATCGCAAGATCAAATCTATAATCCAGATCAGTAGCTACTTCCAGAGCTTCCTCTATCATACCTCGTGCTTCCAAGAAACGAGCCACACTAGCAGAGAACAGGTCAACTATCATGCTAAACTTAACTAGAAAGACAATATCAAAAGGGAAATTATTTTAAATAATAAAACTGCTGAAAATATTTAGAAATAATAACAAAATATCAGTCTATCTGCGTTAGACCGCGATAGACTACTATCTGTGTCTATCATTTGTGTTTATATCGCGGTCTATTGCAGATAGACAGTGAAATTTTGCTATATTTTGAAACATTTTGGTTTATTTTCCTATATTTGAAAACGGCCCATATCAAAAAGTTGAATCCTTTGAGCACAACCAAGCACAAACTAACTTCAACTCCAAGACTATGGAATATCCATACCATGCAAACGATTACGGGCAAATAAATCCCCAAAAACAAAAACAAAAACGAAATAAGTCCAACTTTTAAGAGAACACAGGGTATGACAATAAGAGCCCTTCGATTCAAAATATTTCAGGTACAAAAATCCCATAAGTTTCTATACAATTAAATACAGTAAGATTTGGCATCTCAATTTCAAACGTCATGAAAGATTGTCAAATGTTGGGTGTCGGAGTAAAAGTTGAGGGGAGGAACTGAAGAAACAAAACACAGAAAGTGAAAAAGAAACAAACAACTTGAATGAATCTCAGATTGTATCAGAAGTTGCAGGAACCATCCACAACCATGGAAACAAATGATATGGCATGACCTTCATATCCAAACAAATCTAGCTTATTATGTACAAGCTAGGTTAGAAACCAAATATTATTGAACATCAAAATACTTTTCACACGTCCATGAAAAATTTTAAACAACTCATTGAACTATTATTACCTGTTACGATGCTCCTTGGGAATTGAAGGTAAGACTTCATTGGCTCTCTCATAGTCCCCACGCATTACAAGGGTCTTGTACTCAATCAAGCTAAGAAGCAATGTGTATCCAACAACACTGCATCACAATAAAGAGCATCAAATTTCTGTTTCTGAATGCAGCTCATATCAAATCGAGATTCCATGACTCCATGAAAAGGACTAAAGTTTCCATACTTGAACTCTTTGTCTATCAAATAGACCCGACTTTGGCTGGCAAGATATCCAAGCAAATACATGGGTCGATCCAAATGAAACATTGTGGTTACCTGAAATTATGATGTTATATATCAAGTTAGATTGTGGCAATTAGATGGAGATATCTGCATGTTGAAAAAGTCAACAACCAAGGATGTTGAATGTTGATCATTCACAGTACCTCGCCACCAACACAGTAGTTCAGTCTCCAGGAAGAGTTGTTGTAAATGAAGCAATCCCCAACCCAAAGGCCAGTCCTTGCACGTTCATTCACTTCATGCAGGAGTTCAAATGCATCTTCAACCCCTTGTTCATCAACAGGCCTCCCACTATCTAAATAGGAGGAGACAGCATCACGCTGCAATATTCACTTTTGTCAGATGAGAAACAACTTTTAAGGCAACACAACAATCCATGCAAATACAAATACAAATACACCAAAACCACGATGCAGTGAGAAGCAAGATTCAGATTCATATTGTTTAGGGAACAATTGAAAGCCATCAACTTCTTAACGGCATAACAAGAATTCTTACATTGTACTTCAGGATATAAAATGATGTATCACTAGCTATTGCCACCAAATCACCACTATCAGCCCAATAAAGGTTCTGGAAACAATCGTAAAAGGAATTAGAACCATATTGCAAAAGAAATAGAAAACCAGCTAACAAATGCAAGTCTGTACCCACCTTCACATTTACATCAATTCGGCGGATCAGTCTGCACTCTGCCCAATCATAGAAACAAATAAAGTCATTGGAACACATGGCTAATAGAGTTCCTCCATAGATGTGCTCGGCTGAAAAGGTAGGTCGGATACTCCTCTTTTCCTGAAAAGTTAATTCTAGTTAACTCCAATTTCTAATAGGCAACATTAAAAAATGATAATTTTTTAAAATTGAAGAGAACAAGAAGCACAATAGTTGGCCGAAGTTCAAACACATAATATAACAAAAACAAAAATAAAAGAAATAAATTTAAAATAATAATAATAATAATAAAGATTTACTTATTTTACTGAGTAATTAATTTAGTATCTTTGCACTTGAATGCTCAGTTGTTGCAGTAGAACTCTATAGTTGTTTTCTAACCACATTCTCTAAGAATTCTCTTAGAAGGCACAAGTACCAGTGACAAGTAGTTTTATTTGTGCAACAGCTCCTGACATTCATATTCATCTATTCCATGATTCTACATCTGCACCATTTAGGCCTCGTATAATTATTTTTAATAATAGACCAACTTTACATATAGGCCTCATATAATTAACCATCCTAGCTGTACATATCCACACACGAGGCTGTCGTAAAACACCCAAGTTCCATCAAATTCACTCTGTAACTATGCTCTTAATCGCCTAAAAGTGCATGCATATGCCTGCTTTTATAGCAAAAGGGATCAGGAAATCCATGGTCCTAAAATAAAGTCATATTAATTTCTTTCAACACTAAAGCAACAAATACAAAAATGAAAAGTCATATAATAAGAATAGAGATAAACCTGGAAATTTTTACTGAAAATTTTGATCTTTGATGTGCTTTCTCTCACAGCATATTCTCCATCAGCCGACCAAACGAACTCCAAAGCTGAACCAAATGACCTGTTTCTCCATGCAAGAGCAGTATATATAATATACTCACCATCTCCACAGACAACAACAAATCTCCCATTGGGATTGTGCTTCAAGCTCTGAAAGCCATGAACCAGAAAGAGAGAAATAAATATATATATATATAAGAAAAATGAGATTCCATACTACACTACTAAAATGAAAAAGGTTGTTTATTTCTATGAGCAACCAAACCGCATGTTTTTTTTTGTTTTTTTTGAGAGAGAAAGAGAGAGATGGGGGCAACTGAAAGGTTGCTGCATTTTCTCTGAACACAATATGTGATGTGAACAGATCCTTACACCTGAAACAAATGGGATAGTATACAAAATATGTTCAAGCATGCAAGGAAGAATTCTTTTTTTGTTTCCCTTTTTCATTTTCTTTTTGTATTTTTTTTCTTTTTAGTCAACCTTGCAAGGAACAATAATACTTTATAAATAGTTCTGCAGGACTGCAATCAAAAGGCCCCACCACCACCACTATGCAAAACAAACTTAAGATAAATATTCGGTAAAGTATCTCCTTATAATGGATTGATATTCAGATAACCGAAAGTGGCCAAAGGCAAATACACAGTCCTCTCTTAAGTTTGCAAAAATGGCAGCATATTGCCAGAATAAGAGTGCAAAAGTCCAAACATCACTAAAGGCTACGAGCAAAAGGTATTTCATAAGATAAAGGAATAGGCTCCAGCCAGTCGATGACAAAATATACAGAGAATTCAAATGCAGATGTAAAGATAACTTACTTGAGGGTAAAGATCACAGGTTCCCATCTCCTTAACAGCTAAAGGTAATCTCTCTCCATCAGTAACCTATGAAGCAAAAAAAGCACACAACTAAGGCCACACCAGAGACAATTTAATGATCAAAAAAAGTTACAAATAAAACCATTCCAGACCTCAAAATCTGCTCCCACACTCCTGATGTTTACTGTTTGAATTTCATTATGCTTAGCCCATATTATCTTTCCACTGTTGTCCATACTTGCAATAGGTACTTCCCGGCCAAGTTTTACCATAATGGTTCCTTCATCATAACCAATCACAACCCTGTAGGGAGTGGTATTTCAGCCAGTTCAAGTCATGGAAAACTTTACGAATTATGAAAATTTTTCATTGGAACCTCAATGCAATTCTTCTTGATCATAACATCACGCTAATTTAACCAATACCATAGGGGGATGGGGATGGTAGGGATCTCAAGTTAATGTTTTAAAAAAGATAGAAATAAAGGTATGGCATTCAAAAATCCTACATCAGGACATGAAAAAAATGTAACTAAGAATTTTAACGTTAGAAAATTGATCAACTTACCGGCGTGAGCTCTTCATGTATCCAATTGCCCAAACTCGTTCAAGGCCATAGTTTAATGTATTTTCAAGCCTGTAAATCAGAAATAATCACAACTAGTGGAAATGGCAATGAAGCAGATACGATTCCACAAAGTATGGAATACAAAAAGTAGGGGAAGTATATTTATGAAAAACAACTGACAGACCATAACAAACCAAGTTGTCTGTCTCAAAAAGAAAAAACAAACAAACCAAACCGAGTTGTCATACTTCATTATAGTCTCTTCTTCTTCTTTTGAAAGAAACTTTTCCATTTAAGACATGAAATAAACAAAAGTGAAGGGAGGAAAGCCTCAACCAAGATAAGAAAGTTACAGCCAAAGGTGACCATAACTCAACTGGCATCCAAGATGTGTTAGCAACCATGAGGTTCATGGTTCGAATCCCCTATTGTACTAAAAACAAAAAAAAAAACAAAACAAAAAAACAAAGAGATAAGAAAGTTACAGGAAAACCTTTCAATTAGTGCAAAGAGAAGAAGAGTATAATTCCACAAAAGAATAAAAAAAACTCTCATCTCCCTGGAAAACTCTATGGTTTCCAATCAACCCAAAGGGTAAAAGCTCTAATAAACTTTGTCCATTCCAAATAATGTTGACCTTAATCAACATTAAAACAACAATAATCAAAACATACATGCAGCAAGCTAATGATACTACTGAGAAGAACAAAGCTCCAGTTGAAAAAATCAAAAACAGTATTTCAAAACAACTAGTAAAAAGTTAAGCTTTCATAAAAAAATAAATGAAAGAATACAAGGGGAATACAAAAAGAACAGCAAGGGAAGCTCAGTTAACCCAAGAAAGGGATCCAATAAAGCAAAATAAGGCCTTGAGAAAAAATAAAAAAATCTTTACATGCGAAAACTCAAATAGAAACATGAGATCTAATAAAAGACCAACTCCCCTACAGATCTTTCAACCCCTCTAAAAATTATATTGTTCTTTTCCTCGAAAGCCCTCACAAAATAGCACAAAAACAAGCAAACCAAAACTAGCTACCCTTATCCCAAAAATGGGGATTTGCAAAGACACTCCTCAAGCAAATCTCCAATTAAAGCAAGGAGGGCAACAACAATGTCATTAGCCTAATAGCCTCCCTGTCAAAAAGGGAAAGGTTGAGACCAAGTGAAACAGGGGAAGAGTTTTCGAAAAGAAGGAAAGATGGAAGCCACAAAGAAGAATTTTGAATTGGATAAATGGTAAAGACGAGAAAACAATGTGCAAAGAAGGTTAACCCCCAACCATTTATCTTCCCGAGAATAAATACTCATCTTGTCGCCCACAAGACAATGAACAAACGGAGAAAAGAAAGGGAGCCCAACCGAAATAGCTTTCCCGAGATTTTTTTGGCGGTACCTCTCTCCAAACCCACTTCGAGAGAAGCAAAGGGATGAGGACCATATCTACTAATAATAACTTTATGTCACAAACGGTCAACTCAGGAGAGAAGCGACACGACCACTTAGCCAACAAGGCCCATCTAAAGAATCCCTATATCCAAACCCCAAGCCCCATTGGTTTAGACTTGCCACAACCTCCCAACTAACCAAATGTGAACCCTTCCCTTCCTCCACCCCTTCCCAAGAAAAAAAAAACAAAACAAAACAAAACACACATGCATAATCTTTTACAGGGCATAAATAAACTGAGATACCACTAAGGACTAAATGAACCAGGGTAAGTCTATTCCTTAGAGAATAAACTTCTCTTCCAAGAGATGAATTGTTTCTAAATCTTGCCCACAACAGGTTCCAAGTAGAAGTCATATGGATAACCAAGTTCCAATTTGTGGCTAAAAGGGAAGACATTGGGTCACAGAGAATAGTGTCAAATGAGACTTAAAAATAACCAAAACGAAACTAGATTTTTAGCTAAACATGCCAACATATAGGAGCACTCAAGTTAAAAAAACAAAAGGTTTGGAGTTCTAATTCATGTACGCAGTGACTATAACAGAATAAAAGAAAATTTTTTTGAGGGCTTAAACAGACACTCCTATAAGATACATAACTGATGTGTTCTCTAAATCTGCTCCAATTATACAAGTAAAAATAATGCATCGTATAAGCAATGTCCAACACATACTATGCTTTTATCACAATGTTTACAGGAAAAAGTTACCTATACGTTGTTGAATGCCATATGCGAACTGTTCCATCTTCAGAACCTGTAATTATAATAGGAAGGTCCGGATGAAAACAGACTGCAGAGACATTGTGTGTATGACCTTCAAGTGTCTGGACACAACTCTTCGTTTGGTAGTCCCATACCTGCGTTTATAAGATTACACTCATAAGCTATTCCATACTAACATGTGCCCATTAAAATACACCTACACTTGAGCAACTCGTTAACCAATAAAGACCTTAGCAGTGTGATCGTCAGAACCAGTAATGAGGTAAGGTTTGTCACCTCCTGTGAAATAATCAACACAATTCACTCCTTTCTGATGGGCATCTAATGTAAAGTTAGGATCGGGGGATCCAAGGTTCCAAATCTGCAAAGAGGAGGCCAAAGAGTTACCAGAGGGTAATTAGAGTAAATAACAGAGGGTAATTGGACAATATGTGCCCACCTAATGGTTATTTTACCTTTATTGTCCGATCAAGGGATGCACTAGCGAAGGTGTTGGTGTCTTTAGGATTAAATGTTACTTGCATCACATAATGAGAATGCCCCTCAAAAATCTGAGTACACACCCAACCCTTATCCCAATCCCAAAGCTTTATAAGCATATCGTCAGATGAAGACAGTACATAAGGAAGATTAGGATGAACAGCCACACATCTGATGTAGTCTGTGTGAGCCTCAAAAACTTTTATCTTGTCCATTGTGTTGTAATTGTATACACGAATAAACATGTCATCAGCTCCAGCAACAACCCACTGCTTCCGTGCTATAAATTTAGCCGACCTGACTGCAAAAACATCATTAACATTGACGAGCAAAATGAGTCCCGATCAGGAGAGTGAAAGAAAAGTACTGTTTGGGAGGAAACAAACTCAAACAGACCACAGAGAAGGCATATCTATTACCTGGTAACTCAGTGACCTCAAAAGATTTAACCATGGTCTGAAAAGTCATTAAAAGGTTAGAGTTAATTTTAAATATATAAAAGTAGGGGCTAGAGACAAAATCAAGTCAATTGAATGTCTAGGCTATTGTTGACCTTATCCAATGCACAGATTTTCATACCTGAGATTGGTAGTTCCAGATACATACGGTTCCTGAATACAGACTTGCCAGTATCCTGCAGTAATGATAAACTGTCAGTTATCGTTCTTTCCATTGTCTTTGTTCTCAATAACTAACTACATTTTATGCTTTGGAGGGGGCGGAATTTATGCTCGTTCCTCCTAATTTTCTTACTATGGTTTTTTTTCTTCTTTTTTTATAAGAAACAATTTTATTGATATAATAAAATATCCAAAGAGATACAAAAAATGGTCTTTTTACGGGGAGTGCAAAAGTTCTCTCCAATTAGCTACAAGAAAATTTTAAACTGTGACCATTAAGAGGATTCAGACTATGATTGTTGCCTTAAATATTTGAATTCTTAGTCAAAGTCCAAAAACAAAAACAAGTTTTTAAAAACTTAGTTTTGAAAACTTAGCTTGATTTTGAAAACATGGTTGAAGATAACAAAAAGGTAAACAAGAGTGGTGTTTATAAGATTAATTTTCAAAAAAACCAAAAACCAAAAGATACATTCTTATCAAATGGAGCTTAGATCATTTCAGCATAAGAGCACAAGACTCATATAGCTCTTACACCCAAACACCTTGCTTTGCCATAATCCAACACATTGACTATTATCTTCAGTTAAACTACCAAAACTTGTGTACCCAATCTAACTGAAGCAGTTTCCTTTCCATAACACATTTTACTAACCCTTCCAAGAAGTTCCTACAATATTAGACTCCTTGAAGGGTATAAACGCAATAAACACATACAAACGGAACTAATTAAACTCCATATATCTAGAAAGTAAAACTTACCATGGCTCTGTTGGGTGCAAGTCCACAGACTTTACTCTTTCCGACCTTTGAGCAAGTTTCCTCTAAAAAGAAGGAAAAATAAAAGAATTAAATCATAATTAACATATAAACCCAGTAAGAAACCTGATTAATCAAAATAGTTGGTAAAATGCACCTTGATTGCGAGTCTGAGAGGCTGTGGACACGAAAGAAAATAAAACAAAACCAATTAATCTCCATAGTAGATCCCGAGTAAATATACGAAATTTTAAAAACCTCAAAAAAAGAGGTAAAAAAAAGGAAGGAAATGAATAAGAATAGCACTGATAAAGAAAATCATAAACAATGAATGATGATCATGTATCTCTAACAAGAAAGTCCAAATCCTACTAGTTCACTTCCTTTCTATCACCATATCCCCAGAAGAAGGTAGAGGAGATATATTTTCAACTAGGTATTCCACCTAATCCATGATAACCCACTCCTCAACTGTAACAACTCAAGCATCAGATCAGAGGGAATTCAAGTAATGATTTCACCGCAGGCACAACAGAACAAAATTCCAAACCGTAAGCAAAACAATGGGACTAATTGGATTCCAAATTACGAAGAGAAAGCAAAGCAAGTTTGGGGAAATGAAATTCAACAGAAGAAACTAGGAACCACGCAAACATTAGAGCAAGAAACACCAAAGCGAAACAGATTTCAGCCAGATCTAAGCTTCAGTAGAAGGGTAAAGCGAATTGGAAACGAAAGAAGATCGTAAACTCACCATTTTGCACTCAGTGGAAGGTGTTTAAGGGATTCGAATACCGAAACCGTGAGGATCCAGACGATTCGTACACGAAGAGGGAGAGAGAAATGAAACGGGGATGGGATTCGAACCTTGTGTGTTCGTTTGAGAGGAGATCCCTCTGTGGAAATATGAAAACCAAAGAGATCGATAGTTTGTAGTTGACACAGTATTACAAAACTACCACTGCCTTGAGTACGATATGTCGGCATGTGACTTTGTGAGGGACGTTGAGATTTTATACACAATTTAGCTAACAAGTTTAAGAATACATTATACTTGGTTTTTTTATTAAATTAGAACGAAGAATTTTAAACGTTTTAATCAATCAATCAATCAATCTTAACATTGGTTAAAGATGTTTATACAATTAAATTTACCACAACCAATTAGCTAAAGTTTTAGATTGATTTTAACATGTATTAGAGAAACTCCTACCATGTTGATGCCCTAAATCTCGTAGAGTTCTATAGTTTGTAAACCTTGTGTGAACAAACATTTAAGTGATTAATAATATATGATATTTTATTCACTTTTGTCTATGAAATATATGATATTTTAGTTGCATTAACTACAAACCAATAAACTAACATCTGTGGTAATTGTTGTAACTTAAACATGTATATAGAGACATACAGGTGGATCGTGTTTAAGTGATAACCTAAATGGTCTGTAGTATATGGATAAGGCTGTAGCCTTATCCTGGTGACACTACGAGTATGACTCGTTTTGTAGGTGCTACAAATGTTGTAAAGTGCTACAAATGATCTGATTCTGATCATTCATGTATTAAACATGCGAGCGGGAATTTTCTATACAAAGAAGTTTGTATAAGATCGAACCACAAAATTTTTAGTCTCGTTATATAACGTCGTTCATAATAGAGACTTTCATTTCACTAGGATGACCATAGGTAACATGACCTTAATCCTGAATGAGTTGTGAACTCCTACCTATGAGGGCAGTCCTTTGATTTGTATGGGTGAGAGTGGCCAAATCGCCGACTCAACAAGCCTACCATTTTGGGGATTCATCTAATTGAGGGAGCTGGGAACTCAGCTACACAAGATGGAATTCACTCTTTCCTCAAAGCAAGGGTAAGTAGATAAATTGCTCCCTTAAAGGCTGATTTCGGGTCTTAAACAATGTGGCGTCACACCCTCTCTTAGCCCGAGAGGGGTTTAGTCATAGTTGGACTATGATCTATTGTACATTAGAGGAATCAGTGGTACTTAAAGAGTTAGATGTAACTATAGTGGCAAAACGGTAATTTAGCCCAGCTGTACTTATGAGCAATTTGTGAAGGATCATTACTGTTGATTGGTTATATCCAATGGACACAGAAATATATCTATAGTGCGAAGAATGCAGTTGTCGGTCTTTAGTGGAGTGTACGGCAGTTAACGGATGGTGGATAATGTGAGTAAAGAGTTTAATTAGTTATTCACGTACTGTTGGAGTTTCAAGCTACAGGTCCATAAGGTCCCCTTGATAGCTCAATGGATTTAAGTTGAGAATCAGTTTTTGAGTTAATGTGAAATGTTCAAATTAATAAGAGATAATTTAATTATATATGATATAATTCAATTAATTCAATTATATATGATATAATTGACATAATGTATTTGATACATTATTGATTAATTGGAGGAATAAATATTTGAATATGATTCAAATATATTTTCTATGAATAAGATTCATAGTTATTAAATTTAATATAAATATGATTTATATTAAATGCCATAAAATAGAGAAAATGAACTATGGTTATATATTGTATATGATATAATATTAAAACTATAAGTTATAAATATGATATGATAAGTTGGTAATCATATTTATTTATAATTTATTAATTATCCGATAATTATCCATTTTTCTCTCTAACCACCCTTAGTGGGGAGTTTTTTAGTTTTTTGGCAAAAAAAAGTGGAATAAACAAAATTTGATTTTTAATTTATTCCGAACAGACAAGCATTCACGTTTGAAAGTCTTTCTACATAATTCTTGAGAGACTAAACAATCGAGTAAGAAAGTCTATGCGATAGACTTGATCGTCTACACGACGGTTTTGTTCACTATTCGATCGTCTTCCTCCTCCAACTCCAAACTTCCCTCTAACCAAAATTAGCTAGACCCTACCACTCCTGGATTCTCACACCGAGAATACCAAGATCACCAAGTGGTAGTGTCTCTTTTGGTTTGAGTTTACTCGTTGCTATTTGCTGTTGTTAGAGGAGAGTTCGTGACTTGTTCGACACGTTAGTGAATGAATACGATCGAGGGATTAACTTGAAGAATGGTTCTTCAAAGGTATAATCTCTAAACTCTTGTTTATTATTTAGATAGCATGCTATAATTTAGTTTTGTGCATAATCTATTCTTGTTGACTGTAAATATATGCGTTCAATCGAAATGAGATTTGGACGATCCGCTTCAGCTCAAAAGTTCTCTGTAAATAGAGTTACTTCATATCCCCCATCCAATGATCTTCCCAAAATGTGTTTCATTGTCTTACCCCACAACACAAAAAACAAGATGGAAAAAGGAAGGGAGCTAAAGAGAAATATTTTTCCACATATTTCGGTACGTGCTTTTAACCCTTTTTGACATCCACTCACAAGGATGGGGGCCATGTTTGCTCACAAATAATTATCTGTCGTAAGGATTCGAGCTCAAGGGTACGCCATAACAATTTAGGCAATAGGGTATTGTTACAAAACCTTAAATTTTTATATCTTTCATATGCAAGTATAAGGTGTGACACTGGTGTGGTATTTGCTTACACACTCCAACAATCAAGTTAGTCAATCTATGAGTACTATAAGAAAAACCACTTTCAGTGGCGCACAAAACGTATTGCTAAAGGTCAAAAAGTGCCATTAAAAGTATTAGCAACATTGAGATACACGTCGCTAAGAATGTCACTGTAGTTATATAGCTAAAGATTTTAGTGACATATCAACGCACACCACCAAAAGACAACTTTTACTGACGCGTTCACATTACTATAAACTCACTTTTAGCAAAATGTCATTTGTCGCTATTTGTCTTACATAGTAGTCGCAAGTTTTTTTACTGAAAGTTAAGTTTTAGTAACATATAAGACTGTTGCTAGAAGTGGATCATGAAGGAATCGAATTCCCATGGAATTGTGTGAACATGCATTTGTAGGATAAACATTCAAACAGAACTATAAGCATGCTAGAAAAGAGGAAGAAGAGAAGAAATCAAAACATACATTTTTTTTATTCTTCTAGCTTTCCTCTTCCACCATTATCAATGATCTCGAACTTCTCCAATGAAGAAGGACACCACCAACGAAGTTACCTTGCTATTCTCTAGGATTCCAAAGAACTTGGAAGAATGGTCTCCAAGAACTTTTGAGGAGGAAAAGGGTAAAGAATTTTTAGAGAAAAGTTAGAGAGAAGGCGGAGGCTTGGAAGCTAGGTTTTTTGTGTAATGAAACCTTTTTCACTAAATGAACTATAAGGATATATTTATATGGAGAATGGTTAACCTCTTCTCCAAGTATTCCCCTTTATACTCTTAATGCCAATTAATCAAATAACCATATATTAAATTTCATTTAATGTACATTTAATTAATTATCATAAATATCATATATTTCTATTAACCTCCAATCACCATTATTTCTTAATCAATTAATTAACCATTAATGAATCAATTAAATAACTATATTAAATCATATTTACTACGGAGTTAATTAACATATAAATATCACATATTTATATGTATACATCTCTTTATGAATCCAATTCATATAAATCTAATATTTTTTATGGAACACGAGACTTACGCAGCAGAATAAGGATCTTATTACACTCTAATTGCTTTTAATTAAAAGGAAATAAGCATGCAAATGAAGGAAAAACAGTAAATTAATATGGATAGCATACAACCTTTGAAGTTCCCAAAAAACGCTTTTCCTTGCTGAATCCCCAAACTCTTCTGGACCACCACTAGAGCTGACCTACTATCCTCTGGACTGAGAACCGGATTGTGGGACCCGATGGATGAAGGATCCAAGAGAGAGAAAGTGATGGAAAAGAATATGGAATTTTGGGTTGGGTTTGG
This sequence comes from Benincasa hispida, assembly GCF_027475165.1. Classification (NCBI taxonomy): domain Eukaryota; kingdom Viridiplantae; phylum Streptophyta; class Magnoliopsida; order Cucurbitales; family Cucurbitaceae; genus Benincasa; species Benincasa hispida. Next base: position 92,771,863 of record NC_143478.1, on the reverse strand, counting down.
ATTTCTAATTTTTCTCCAAAGTAGTGATTTTTCTAGCCCAAATTTAGAAAACAATTTTGGAAAAATGGCAAAAAGTTTTTTCTTCCAAATTGAAAGCCCAATTTATAGGAAAAAGTCATGCAACAATTGCATGAAACAAATCCATAAAAACCCAACACCTAGAATCCACTATCTAAGTGTGCTTAATGTCTCCACTATAAGCCAACACCTAGCCCACTATTTTGTTAGTGGAATTATCTAACAAAATTTTGAATTTTCCTACTAACTTTAGTCAAAGGGCAAAATAGTCCTTTTGTCAAAGTCAAACTTTGACCAAAAAGTCTAACATTTTGACTTTTTATGATTTTTTCCGTGTTGACTAATTTTGACCTCTCGAGCATGAATCCGCATTCATTTTCTCGAAATTCAAATCACATTTGAATATAAGGTCGGTCAAAGTTTGACTTTTCAAAGTCAAAAGTCAACTTTTTGACTTTTTACATCTTTGACCATTTCCATTATTTCCGAGCTTCCAAATATGAACGTATTCATATTCTTGATATTTAAATCACATTTAAACATTAAAGCTGTATCTCTAAACTGAAAAACCGACCATTATATCACATATACTTGTTGGTTTCTCTCTCTTCACCTAATTCGAACAATTCGAATTATTATATCATACTGTTCTAAGTTTATTTCATATGAGCTAGTAGGGGAACCTAATGGACTTATAGATCATGGGCTCCAACGATCCGAGATTAGCTGGCTAAACTCTTTAGACAGAGCTAATCAACATCTGTTAACTAACGGGTCATTCCACTATAGTCTCGTAGTTGCACTCCCCTCACTATATATATATTTGTGTCCATTTGATATAACCATGATTAGTAAGCTAATCTTTCACAGGTTGTTCGTAATCTCGGCTGGGTCATAAAAACCGTTTTACCCCCGCGACTACATCTTATTCCTTAAGTTCCACTGATCCTCTAATGAACAATTGGTTTAAGGTCCAACCTATAAACCGAACCCCTCTCGGGCCAAGGAGAGGGTGGGGCCCCTTGTTCAAGACCTGGATTCAATACTAAAGGGAACAACCTATCTACTATCCCAATAATGGGTAGGAGTGAATTCCGTCTTGCACCCTATATTCCTAACTATCCACCTGATCTTACCTCTGAAATGGGAGGCTTATTGGGCCAGCGATAATGAGTTGCCCTCACCTATGCAGATCTAAGGATAATTCCGAGTGAACAGGAGTTCATAGTTAGCTCAGGATTAAGATTAAGTTACCTAGGTCATCGATTAACAAAATAGTCAGTCTTATACATAAAACGGCATTTAGAACGTAAAAAGTGACTATTTCATGGTTCAGTCTTATGTAAACTCTTTACAATAAGATGCCCCCACTTTCATGTCTCCACATGAACGATTTAGGATCACATCGTTTGTACTAATTACAAAATGGGCCGCATCCATAGTATCCCCAGAATAAGGCGCCCAACCTCATTCATATACTATAGACCATTTTGGCTATATATTTGAACTTGATCTACATTTATGTCACTACATAAAGTTCAAACTACATTAAATAGCCTCAGGACCTTAGTTTATTGGATTCAAGATTACAATTTCAATAACAATTTTATCGAAAAACAAAACAGAATATGTTTATTAATTTACAAACTACGAGTTATAGGACATAAAATCCAACAAACTCCCACTTGGACTAAAACTCCTAATGGAGTATCACAATGTTGAATTTAAGTGAGAAACATATGAGTACAATAAACATATGAATACAATAAACTAGGGCATATACCCAAAAGTTCTCCCACTTGTCTGAGTTTACAAACTTCGTAGACCTAGACTCTGTAGGTGACCTTCAAACACTTTAGCCGTGAGGGCCTTTGTAAAAGGATCGACAATGTTTTTCTCAGAAGATATCTGGGTTACTACAACGTCTCCACGATGTACAATCTCCCGGATTAGATGGTATTTGCGCTCAATATGCTTGTCGCGCTTGTGGCTTCTTGGTTCTCTTGAATTTGCAACTACACCACTATTATTACAATATAGGGTGATAGGTAGATGTATATTTGGAACGACTTCCAAATCTGTCAAGAAATTCCTCAACCATACTGCTTGCTTTGCTGCTTAACATGCAGCTATGTATACAGCTTCCATTGTGGAGTCTGCAATACAGTTTTGCTTCATACTTCTCCACACTACTGCTCCTCTATTCAGAATGAACATTGATCCCGATGTAGATTTTCTTGCATCTTTATCGATTTGAAAATCAGAGTCAGAGTATCCAGTAAGGATCAAATCCTTAGTACCATACACGAGCATGTAGTTCCTCATTCTCCTAAGATACTTGAGGATATTCTTAACGACAGTCCAATGATCATATCCATAATTGGATTGATACCTACTGACTATCCTTACTGCATAGCATATGTCAGGTCTAGTACATAACATTGCATACATCAGGCTCCCTACTGCGGAAGCATAGGGAATGCGTCTCATATCCTCAACCTCTTGAGGTGTCTTAGGACATTGATCCTTTGACAAATGAATTCCATATCTGTGAGGTAACAGACCTCTTTTGGAATTCTGCATCTTATACCTAGACAACATTTTGTCTATATAAGTTGCTTGAGACATGGCTACTGTTCTGTTCTTGTGGTTCCGAATAATCTGAATCACGAGAACATACTGAGCATTTCCTAAATCTTTCATTTAGAACTACGTTGCTAGCCATTTCTTGATGTCAGTTAGGTAACTTACTTCATTCCCAATGAGTAGAATATCGTCAACATATAAAACTAAGAACGCCATAGTAGAATTGACGATCTTCTTGTAAACACAAGGCTTGTCAACATTCTGTTCAAAGCCATAAGATTTGATCGCAGTATCAAATCTTATATTTCAAGATCTAGAAGCTTATTTTAACCCATAAATGGATTTTTGAAGCTTACAAACATTTTGTTCTTGACCCTGTGCAATAAACCCCTCTGGTTGAGCCATATAGATACTCTCCTCAAGATCGTCGTTTAGAAAGGCTGTCTTGACATCTATCTGCCAAATTTCATAGTCATAAAAAGTGGCAATGGATAAGAGTATTCTAATCAACTTAAGCATGGCAACGAGAGAGAAAGTTTCTTCATAGTCCACTCCCTCTCTCTGGGTATAACCCTTTACCACAAGTCGAGCCTTAAAAGTCTGTACTTTATCAGCTTGGTCTCGTTTTCTCTTGTAGATCCACTTACAACCAATTGGTTTTACATCATTTGATTGATCTATAAGTTTCCAGACAGAATTGAAGTACATAGACTCTATTTCGAGGTCCATGGCTTTGACCCACTGATCATGGTTCACATCTTTTATCGCCTGTTTATAGGTCGATGGATCCTTTATGCCATCATCAGGTATGACAACTTGTGTTTCTGTTAAACCAAAGTAATGGTCAGACTGATGAACAACCCTCCCACTACGTCGAGGCATTCTCAACTCTTGCGAAGGATGTGACTGACCAGATATACTAGTTTTATCTACTACTTTTGTAGATGAACTAGTTCTATCTGTAGCGTCTTTGGAAATTTCATTCAATACTAGTCTACTGTGAGGTTGATGACTTCTTATGTGGTCTTCCTCTAAGAATGTGGCATTTGTTGATACAGATACCTTATTCTCTTGAGGATCGTAAAATAGACCACTTTTTGTTTCTTTTGGATAACCTACAAATAGGCATAGTTTTGAACGACGTTCCAATTTTGAGGGTTATCTCACCTTTTTCAAGTTTTTTCCAAGAACTAGTTTCCTGAAACGAGAAACAAATATGATTAGTGGCTCCTGAATCTAGCATCCAGGTTGAAGTATCATATTCCACTAAACATGTTTCAACGACCAGTAAATCATATTTACCTTGTGCCGTTTTCTCAACTTTCTTCTCTGCAAGGTACTTCGGGCAATTTCTCTTCCAATGCCCGTTTTGGTTACAGTGGAAACATTTTCCTTTATCTGTATCCTTCTTTCCCTTTTTTATCTTGGGAGCCTGCGATTTTCCCTTCTTTTTCATTTGAGCTTTAGAGGTTCCAACTTTATTTTTAGAGGACGATCCTCTTATAATTTTTTCTTAGTGGTAGCAACATTTGCTTCCACTTCCTTCCCCTTATCTAAAGTAAGGTTTTGGAATCGTTGGAGCTCGTTAAGAAGGGTAGTGAGGTTAAATTCTATCTTATTTAAAGACGCATTTGTCTCGAAAGGTATAAAACTCTTCAGAAGAGATTGTAAGATAAAGCTAACCTGGTTAGCCTCATCAATGGGTCCGCCATTTACTTTAATGATATTTAAGTACATCATCATGTCCAGGACATGTTCTCTAACAGAGGTCCCCTCCTTCATCCGCTTCGTGTAAATGTGCTTAATTGCCTTGTGTCTAAGGGAACATGATGGTTGCCCAAACATTTCTCTCAATGAATCTATTATCTCTTTAGCCGTAGCTAAGGATTCATGATTCTTTGCCAAAACATCAAACATGCTGGCAAGAATGTAAACACGAGCCTTTTCATTGGCTTTGACCCATCGATCGTATGCTTCCCGAATAGTTCGGTTAGCATTTGAGGCTGGGGCTTAAGGACATTCCTCAGTTAAGACAAATCTTAGATCATCAACTACCAGTACTGTGTTTAGATTTGATTTCCATGCCGAATAATTATTGCCATTTAGTTTCTCGGATGCTAAGAGTTGAATTATCGAGTTATTCATGTTGAAAAGATAAACATATCATTTTTAATAAAAAAAACATTAATCTTTTAAATCTAATCAAGTTTAGCAAAAACTAATAATGTACCCTTCATTATTATATTTTGCAACAATATTTCAAAAGTTTAGAGTAGCCTCCACCAAAGGGCAATCGATTATTCCTTTTTTGAACCAAGACAATCTTGACTAGCTGCTAACCCCAGAATAACTCTTTATTCTTATAGAACTTTAGTTATCGCTACTTTGGTCGAGAATATACTTACATCTTAGTAATTCTTGTAAGTGTAACCTTCCATTTTTGGATTTCAGAAACCAGAATCAACATGCTCCCAAAAGTGGAAAGTCAATATGAAAATTGATCTAAGAGAGCCTATCCAGATTTAAAGTTCGTAGTGTTCCGAATCCTATAATACAACCCTTCAAAGGGAAAGGTCGCTCTAGGGTAGACATGCAAGCGCATTATAGGAATCTCATGGTGCGACCTAATGGAAGAGACCATAGGATATGTTGACACACTTTCTTCTCCCACTTACTACGAACAACTTCCCCTATTCACCTTGGTATTGACTCATGCAAACACTCTCTGAATGGAGTCCGCTCCCAGGGCGGCCCAAAGCCAAGCATGAATCTCACGGTGTGAACTCTTAGGGACGCTAGAGCTAAAAGTACATTACTTCTCTCCAGCTGAAGTGTTCTAGACGGTTAAGGTATAAAATACTTAGCGATACATTTCGGCTAACTAAACATATCCTAAGTCTAGGTGATTCATCCGAGTATTACCTTTATACTGGATTTTTAACCTACGATGTCTAGGTGATAAATAAATTTTATTACCTCACACTGCTCATGCATGCTCATAAAACCAGTTTAACCTAACTCAGACACCGGCTCGATCTCCAGGTAGTAGGTGTTCCGTGAACCGTCAACTTAAAAACTTTCAACCTTAGTCATTTTATCTGACTTTTTGCCAAGATCTTGCCGAGTGAGTTTTCTTGTAACTTCGGTTTTACAAGATATCGACCTATTTTCTATGAAAAAAGGGATTGCTCGATGGTTAAGCCTAAGTGAGCATACATCTTATCTGTATTATAGATTTTAGAAGTCTATGTTATTTTATAACAATTATAAAATAAATTATAACAATTATAACCCTAAAGCATTCATCTATAACATGCTTCCTTCAATCAAACATGCTTTAATATAACACTTATATTAAAACTAAGCATGCATAGTATATATTTTATAACATTTATAAGATATAACAAATGCATGTCACATGCTTTTTCCTATGGTGGGGTTTTAAAACTATATGGCATACTATATGCACACATAATCAAACAACATTATACATCACATGCATAATAGGTAAACAACACTAAAGTGTACCGATTTTGGCATTAAAAACAAACAAATAACTAATTTATTACAAAAATCAGCAACCAGCTTCCCGGAACCGGCTTCAAACACTTTAAACCATCTGGAATCGCTCAGAAACCACTCGAACTGGCCCAAAAACACCAAAAACCAAGTTGAACTGATCAAATGGACCGATCCAGACTGTCTGGACCGGCTGGTCAACGCATGCTGGCGCAGTCAACGGAAGCGCGGACGGGTCGGGTCGAATGAAAATCGTGGGCGCGCAGCGAACCGGGTCAGCGGACGAGTGCGTGGGTCGAGAGCGAGCGGCGCACGCAGCTGTTTCGGGCGGAGAAACCTGGTCGGGTCGTGGAACGGGCCGGAGCATTTCGTCGACAGCTGACGCGCGCGGGGCTTCTCCGAACCGGGTCGGATCGCTACTCGGGTCAGGTCTAGGAGCCTTCTCTTGGGTCTGTGAGCCAAAAATCCTTCAATTTTGCTGCTGTCCTCTCTCTCGGAATCAAGCAATTACAGCCTAATTTCAACTCTAATGACTCCAACAATTTTAATCTTATTCAAATATATCTCTCTTACATAATTTAGATTATAGATCATATCTATAATTAATCATTATATTAATCTCATTAAAATAAAATCCCCTTATTTGATTTGCACAATTTAAATCATTCTTCATTACTTTCTTTTAGTGAACTAATAAGGGGACTTTATGAACTATATATTAGAAACTCCAATGATATGAGATTAATTTATTAAACTCCTTTAATCCAATTAATCAATATTCATTAACTACTAACCACTCCACTAAAGACCGATAGCTGCACTTTTCGCACTGTAGATATATTTCTGTGACCACGGATATAACCAATCAACAGTGAGTCAACCCTTCACAAATCGTTCATAACTACAATGGGGTCAAATTACCATTTTACCCCTACAGTTATATCCAACCCCTTAAGCACCTTGACCTCTCTAATGAACAAACAATTTATAGTCCAATTATAAACTAACAGCTCTCAAGCTAGTGAGAGGTTGAGGCCTCAATGTTCAAGACCCGGAATCAGCTATTAAGGAAGTAATTTATCAACTTCCTCTAAAGACAGGAATGAGTTAATTCCACCTTGTGTAGTTATGTCCCCAACTCCCTACTTGGACAAATCTTTAAAATGGTGGGCTTGTTGAGTCGGCTAATCTAGTCACTTTCACCCATACAAATAAAAGGATCGCTCTTATAGAAAGGAGTTTACAACTCACTCAAGATTAAGGTCGAGTCACCTATGGTCATCCTAATGAAATGTAAGTCTCTTTTAGCAATGGTGTTATAAAGAGAGACTATTCATTTTGTGGTCGGATCTTATATAAAGTGTAGAATACTTCCACTTGCCTGTCTCCACATGAATGATCAGGATCAAATCATTTGTAGTACTTTACAACAATACAACATCTACAAAGTGGGTCATATTCGTAATGTCACCAGGATAAGGTACTCAACTTATCTATATACTACAAATCATTTAGGTTATCACTTAAACATGATCCATTTGTATGTCTCCACGTATATTTTTAAGTTTCATTAGATAACCTTGGATCTTAGTTTATTGGATTGAATCAATGCAGTCCAAACGTTAATAAAATACCCTTTATTTTATTAGATATGTAATTTGTCTTTACAAACCACAAGATATATGAGATTTAGGACATAAACTCCAACAATCTTCCACTTATCCTAAAACGAGTGGGTTGTACAATATCAAATACATTATAATGAAATGGAGTATAAATAATGTCAAATACCATGAATAGGATGTATAGTATCAAATTCAATACAATAAATAAGGCATATGACATACCTAACAAAATCTCCCACTTGCTTTAGATTAAGTGACTTATATCTCGTAGAACTAGACTCTCCAAGTGACATTCAAACACTTTAGCCATGAGAGCTATTGTAAATGGATCGGTAACATTGTGCTCCGAGGCAATATGTGTGACAGTCACATCTCCCCATTGCACAATCTCCCTAACAAGATGATACTTACGCTCAATATGTTTTCCTCTTTTATGACTCCTAGGTTCCTTAGAATTTGCCATGGCACCATGATAAAGTGTGATGGACAAAGACATATTTGGAATGACTTCCAAATCAGTAAGGAACTTCTTTAGCCAAATAGTCTTTTTAGCTGCTTCACAAGCAACTACATATTCAGGTGCCATAGTGGAGTCTACGATGCATTCTTGTTTGATGTTTCGCCAAAGTATAACCTCTCCATTTAGAGTGAACATTGATCCTGATGTGGATTTCTCAAATCCTTATCAGTCAGAAAATCGAGTCAGTGTATCTTGTAAGGATTAAATCCTTAACCCCATATATGAGCATATAGCTCCTTGTTTTCCGTAGATACTTGAGGACTATTTTGATTGTTTTCCAGTGGTCTAATCCTAGAATGGACTGATATCTACTAACAATTCCTACTGCATAGTACATGTCATATCTGGTACATAACATTGCATACAAGTCTGCCAACTACCGATGCATAGGGAACCCATCTCATTTTCTCAACCTCTTGAGGAGTCTTAAGACATTGTTCCTTAGACAAAATAATTCAATGCCTGAAATATAATAAACCCTTCTTGTAATTGTGCATCAAATATTTGACAAGTATCTTGTCAATATACGATGTCTGAGACAAGACCAACATTTTGTTCTTATGATCTCTGATGATCCGGATCTCTAAAACAAACTACGCCTCACCCAAATTTTTTATTTGGAACTTGGCGCCTAACCATTCCTTTACATATGTCAATAAGCCTACATCATTTCCAATAAGTAGGATATCATCTACATATAACACAAGAAAAGCTACTGAGCTATTGATGATTCTCTTGTAAATACAAGGCTCATCAACATTCTGATTAAAGTCATAAGATTTAATCACAGTATCAAATCTTATATTCCAAGATCGAGATGCTTGTTTTAATCCATAAATGGACCGATTAAGCTTGCAAACCTTTTGTTCTCGACCTTGTTGAATGAATCCCTCTAATTGAGTCATGTAGATGGCCTCTTCAAATTTACCATTAAAAAAAACGGTCTTGACGTCCATTTTCCATATCTCATAGTCATAATATGTGGCTAGAGACAAGAGAATTCAAATAGATTTTAACATGATAATAGGTAAGAAAGTTTCTTCATAGTCCATTCCCTCCACCTAGGTATAACCCTTTGCCATTAGTCTAGCTTTAAAGGACTGTACCTTTCCATCTATACTCTTTTTCCTTTTGTAGATCCACTTACAACCTATAGGTTTTACCCCATCGGGTTGATCTACAAGTTCCTAAACAGAACTATGATGCATAGACTTCATTTCTTAATTCATGACCTTAATCCATTCATCCTTATCAACATCTTCTATTGCCTTTCTTGCAAGATAATGGATCCTCAATACTATCATCAGATATGATGTTTTGGGTTTCTGTTAAACCCACATAGTGAACAGGTGGGTTCACAACTCTCGCACTACGTCGAGGCAATCTCAACTTTGAGATGGATTAGCTTGACTGGATGAACCAACATCAACAACTCTTATTGATGTACTAGCCTCGTTAACAACTCTTATTGAAGTTTCAGTATTATCATCATAAATCGTTCCTAAAACTATTTTGCTTTTGTGGTTTGTGGTCTCTTACATAGTCTTCCTCCAAGAAAGTAGCGTTTGTCGATACAAACACTTTATTTTCCATTGGATCAAAGAAGTATCCACCTCTCGTTTCTTTGGGGTAGCCTACAAGTAGATATACTTTCAAACAAGGTTCCAGCTTTTTAAGATTTGTCACAAGCACATGGGCTAGACATCCCCAAATCTAAAAATTTGTATTCTCAAATGTTATTAGGAGACGGGGTGGGGCCTGTAGCTCAGAGGATTAGAGCACGTGGAAAATTATTTCGTGGATTAGATTTTACCCGGGCCCGCTTACGAAAAGTTTGGGTAGAGCCGGATCTACCTCTCCACAACTTTAAAGGCATTTCAGAAACACTTTTGGATAAAACGTTGTTCAAAATGTAAACAACAGTCTCCACTGCAAATCCCCAAAATGAGTCAGGAAGTTGAGCATAGCTCATCATAGACCGAACTATGTCCAATAGGGTTCTATCTTCTTTTTGATACATCATTCTACTGAGGTGTACCAGGGGCTCAGAGTTGGGACATTATTCCATGTTTTATCATATAGTTCTGGAATCTTAAGTCCATATTCTCTCCACCACGATCAAATCGTAGTGTTTTTACCTTTCTACCTAACAAGTTTTCAACCTCAGCCTTATATTCCTTGAACTTTTCAAGTACTTCAGACTTGTGTCGCATTAGGTAAAAATACTTGTATCTTGAATAATCATTTATGAAAGAGATGAAATATTCATACCCTTCTCTTGATTTTACATTCATCGGACCACAGAGATCTGAATGTATAAGCTCCAACATGGGAAACACATAGAGCGGAAGTATCATCTCATTCGAGAGACTATGCATCGAGGGGACGTGATCGTCACACAGATAGATTTGACGCAAAACGTTGTTGATCCATTTATAAAAACCCTCTCGGGTAAGGTGTTTGAGGGTCAGTTGCAGAGTATGGGTCTACAGGACATGCTACATCTAGTCTAGGGCAAGTAGGAGTGTACTGGGCACATTTTATGCCCTTGTTTCTTATTTTTTGTACTTTTGTATGACTTTTATGATGTACACCCCACTAGATTTAGGACAAGTGGGAGATTGTTGGGGTTTGATGTCCTAATCTCGTAGGTCCTATAGTTTGTAATTATATTGTATAAACAATTTATTTATTTAATAAAATATGAGATATTTTATTTGACATTTAGTAGCATTAAGCCACAAAGCCAATAAACAAACATCCAAGGTTATCTTCTGTAATATGGAGAGACATACGGATGGATTGTGTTTAAACGATAACCTGAAGGGTCGGTAGTAGATGAATAAAGCTAGGTACCTTATTCTGGTAACACTACAAATACGACTCGCTTTGTAGATATTATAATTGTTGTAAAGTGCTACAAATAATGTAATCCTAATCATTCATATAAGGACATGTGAGCAGGGGTATTCTATACAAAGGAATTTGTATAAGAACAGACCATGAAATAAATAGTCTCATGATATAACGCCGTTAATAATAGAGGATTATATTTCACCAGGATGACCATAGGTGCAATGACTTAAATCCTGAATGAGTTGTGAACTCCTGCCTATAAAGACAGTCCTTTGATTTGAATTGGGTGAGAGTAGCTAGTTCGCTGACTCAATATGCCTACCATTTTGGGGATTCGTCTGATTGAGGAGCTGGGAACACAACTACACAAGCCAGAATTAACTCCTCCCCTAATGTTGGGGTAAGTAGATAAATTGCTCCCTTAAGGGCTGATTTTGAGGCTTAAACAATGTGGTATCACACCCTCTCTTGGCCCGACAAGAGTTTGGTCATAGTTGGACTATGACTTATTGTTCATTAGAGGGATCAATGGTACTTAAGGAGTTAGATGTAACTACAAGGGTAAAACGATAATTTTGACCTAGCTGTACTTACAAGCAATTTGTGAAGGGTCATCGCACTATTGACTGGTTATATCCAATGGACATAGAAATATATCTTAAGTGTGAAGAGTGTAACTATCGATCTTTAGTGGAGAGACCGACGATTAATGGATGTTGGATAATTTAATTAAAGGAGTTTAATTAATTATCCAAGTACCATTGAAACTTCAATTTACAGGTCCATAAGGTCCCTTCTGTAGCTCAACTGTGATTGTTGAGAATTAATTTTGGATTAATTTGAATTGTTAAAATTAGTTGAGGGATTAATGATATATGATATAATTAATTTAAATTAATTATATGTGATGTAATTACTATAATGAATTTAATACATTATGATAAAAAGTTTCTTTTTAGTGGAATTAAATATTTGGATATGATTTAAATATCAATTATATCCATTAGATTTATATAATTAAATTTAGTATAAATGTTATTTATATTAAATACCATAAATGATTGAGAGAATACAAATTATACATTATATTCTATTTGATATAAAAACTATAGGTTATGTGTTATATTTGATATAACATATAGTTATATATATATAAAATTGAAGGAACCGTTGAAGGTCCTTGAGTGGAATCATGGGATCGGACCCAAACCCAAAATTTTCAGAACATAAATTTTACAAAAAAAATATACAGATTATGCGTTTAAAAGATAATTGCAACATACTTTAAAACATAGATTACAAAATAGAAAATGGGTTTAAGAAACCTTACCCTTGAAGAAACCTTATTCGAATCTTGTCACGTACAATCTCGAATTCTCTAATTGTCAATGAGGACACCACCACGAGTGTTACCTCTGTATTTTATGGGTGAGAATCTAGGAGTTTTGTGGGCTCTGGCTATTTTGGAAGAGATGAATTTTGAGAGTGATGAAAGGAAGAGATGGGATTCAGATTGTCTCATAACTTTTCTGTGGATCTCTCATCTTTTTATGAAACTACACCAGGAAAAAGAAGAACTTTCCCACTAGCATGTATTAGAGAGAAAAGAGGGGGACTCCCAAAATGATTTTTTTTAAAAAAAAAAACTAAATTAATTTATTTTCATAAATCAATTATATATATATATATATATATATGATAAATACCTTATCATATAATATATATTAAACTATATATTATATCAAATATAACACATAACTTATAGTTTCTATATTGTATTAAATACAATATAACCTATAGTTTTTATTCTCTCACCAAGGACATTTAATATAAATCCCATTTATATTAAATTTAATTATGTGAACCAAATTCATATAATTAATATTTGAATAATATTCCAATATTTATTTCCTCTCAAATAAACTTTATATTATTGTATCAAATACATTATAGTAATTACATCATATATAATTAGATTAAATTAATTATATCACATATAAATAATTCCCTCAATTAATTTTAACAATTCAAATTAATCTAAAAATTGATTCTCATTTATTCCTATTGAGCTACAGAGGGAACCTCATGGACTTGTAGCTTGAAACTCCAACAGTACGTGAATAATTAATTAAACTCCTTTAATTAAATTATTCACCATCCATTAACTGTTGGACACTCCACTAAAGAACAACAACTGCACTTTTTGCACTACAAATATATTTCTATGTCCATTGGATATAACCAGTCAACATTATAATGACCCTTCACAAATTACTCATAAGTACAGTTGGGCCAAAATTGTCGTTTTGTCCTTATAGTTACATCTAACTCCTTATGTACCACTAATCCCTCTAATGAACAATAAATCATAGTCCAACTATGACCAAACCCCTCTCGGGCCAAGAGAGGGTGTGGCACCACATTGTTCAAGTTCGGGAATCAACCCTTAAGGGAGCAATTATCTACTTGCCCCAACATTAGGGAAGGAGTGAATTCTTTCTTGTGTAGTTGTGTTCTCAACTCCTCAATCAGATGAATCTTCAAAATGGTAGGCTCGTTCCTTCTGCGGTAACTCAAAATAAAAGACATAAAATTTCTCTTAAAGAAAATGCTCATCTTTGACACCTAAGATTAGGACACATAAATCTTAATATGATTGAGAGATTGGTCAAGAATGAAGTTCTAAGCGAGTTAAAAGAAAATTCTTTACCTGTATGTGAGTCATGCCTTGAAGGCAAAATGACTAAAAGATCTTTTACTAGAAAAGGCCACAGGGCCAAAGAACCCTTAGAACTTGTACATTCAGACCTCTATGGTCTGATGAATGTTAAGGCAAGAGGAGGGTTTGAATATTTCATCACTTTTACTGATGATTATTCTAGATATGGGTATGTTTATTTAATGCAACATAAATCTAAAGCCGTTTAAAAGTTGAAGGAGTAGAAGGTTGAAGTTGAAAAGTCATTAAATAAAACAATTAAAAAAATTCATTTGATCCAGGTGGATAGTATATGGATATAAAATTCCAAGACTATTTGATAGAACATGGAATTGTATCCCAACTCCCGACACCTGGTACACCTCAGTAGAATAGTGTATTAGAAAGGAGAAATCGAACCCTGTTGGACATGGTTTGGTCTATGATGAGTTATGCTTCCTTACCTAACTTGTTTTGAGGTTATGCTAGTACAGATTACAACTTACATTTTGAACTGCGTTCCATCCAAAAGTATTACTGGAACACCTTTAGAATTATAGAATGGTCGTAAAGGTAGTTTACACCATTTCAGGATCTGGGGTTCCCAACACACGTACTTAAGGTAAATCATAAAAAATTGGAATCTCGTTAAAAACTGTGCCTATTTTTAGGTTACCCTAAAGGAACAAGAGAAGGTTACTTCTATGGTGCTAAAGATAATAAAGTGTTTATGTTGATAAACGCTACCTTTTAAGAAGAGGACTACATAAGGGAGCATAAGCCCCACAGTAAAATAGTGTTAAATGAACTTTTCAGTGAAACTACTAAACCTTCAACAATAGTTGTTGAAGAACCCAATACCTCAACAAGAGTTGTTGAAGTTGGTTCATCTAATAGGTCAAATCCACCTCAAACATTGAGGGAGTCTCGACGAAATGGGAGGTTGCAAACCCACCTGTTCGTTATATGGGTTTAACAGAAACCCTAACTATCATAACTGATAGAGATGTTGAGGATCCATTGTTTTACAAGAACGAAATGAAGGATGTTGACAAAGATGAATGAATCAAAGCTATGGATCTCGAAATGGAGTCTATATACTTCAATTCACATTAGGATTTTGTAAATGAATATGATGGGGTTAAACTTTTAGGTTGCAAATGGATCTACAAGAGAAAACGAGATGCTGATGGGAAGATGTAAACCTTCAAGACTAGACTTATGGCAAAGGGTTATACCCAAGTGGAGGGAGTCGACTATGAGGAGACTTTCTTACTTATTGTGTTGAAGTCTATCTAAATATTCATGTCCATTGTCTCATATTATGACTATGAGAGTTGGAAAATGGACGTAAAGACTACTTTTCTGAATGAAAATCTCGAGGAGACCATATATATGGAGCAGCTAAGGGATTCATAATTCAAGATCAAGAATAAAATCTTTGCAGACTTAATCGTGTTGGGGATGATGCCCTAAAGTCTCGTGTCTTGTAGTTTGTAAACACTTTTTGTACGACCGCTTGTGATGTATAATATATGATATTTTCTTCACTACTTGACTTTGCATATTGGATGTTTTATTTGCTTTACCATAAATCAATAAACTAAAATCCCTAGTTGTCATTATGTAACTTAAGCATGTATGTGGTGACATACAAGTGGATCATGTCTTAAGTGATGATCAAAATGGTCTGTTGTATATGGATATAGAAGGGAAACCTTATCCTGGTAACGCTACGGATGCAGCCCGCTTTTTGGAATAGTTACAAGTGTTGTGACTTGCCACATATGGTTTGATCCTAATCATTCGTGTGGGGATATGCGAGCAGGGGCGTTCTATATAAAGAGTTTGTATAAGTCCTGACCACGAAATGTTAACGTCTCGTTATATAACGACATTTATGAAAGAGACTTCACTTCACTAGGATGACCATAGGTAACATGACCTCAATCCTGAGTGAGTTGGGAACTTCTGCCATTGAGGGCGGTCCTTTGATTTGCATGGGTGCGAGTGGCCAGGTCGCCGACTTAAACCTACCACTTTGGGGATTCGTCTGATTTGGGAGCTAGGAACTCAACTACAAAAAATGGAATTCACTCCTTCCCTAAAGCAGGGGTAAGTAGATAGATTGTTCCCTTAAGGGCTGATCCTGGGGCTTGAATGATGTGGCGCCACACTGTTGGGGTTGATGCCCTAAAGTCTCGTGTCTTGCAGTTTGTAAACAGTATATACGAACACTAGTGATTGTTAATATATGATATTTACTTCACATCTTGTTGTTTTGCTCGGTTATTTGTTTTATTTGCTTTACCACAAACTAATAAACATAAAATCTCTGGTTATCTGTATGTGACTCAAGCATGTATGTGGTGACATACAAGTGGATCATGTCTTGAGTGATAACCAAAATGGTTTGTAGTATATGGATATAGGAGGGAAACCTTATCCTGGTAATGCTATGGATGTGACCCACTTTGTGGAATGGTCACAAGTGTTATGACTTGCCACAGATGGTCTGATCCTGATCATTCGTGTTGGGGACATGCGAGCAGGGGCATCCTATACAAAGAGTTTGTATAAGACCTGACCATGAAGTGTTAATGTCTTGTTATATAACACCGTTCATGATAGAGATTTCACTTCACTAGGATGAGTGAGTTCGGAACTCCTGCCATTGAGGGCGGTTCTTTGATTTGTATGGGTGCGAGTGGCCAAGTCGCCGATTCAAACCTATCATTTTGGGGATTCGTCTGATTTGGGAGCTGGGAACTCAGCTACACAAGATGGAATTCACTCATTCCACGAGGCAGGGTAAGTAGATAGATGGCTCCCTTCAGGGCTGATTCCGGGGCTTGAACGATGTGGCACCACACACCTTCTCTTGGCCCGAGAGGTGTTCACACATAGTTGGACTATGTTGTATTATTCATTAGAGGAATCAGTGGTACTTAAGAAGTGAGATGTAACTATAGGGGCAAAACGGTAAATTGGCCCAGTTGTACTTACGAGCATCTGTGAAGGGTCATCGTACTCATGATTGGTTATATCCGATGGATACAGAAATATATCTATGGTAAGAAGAGTTCAGCTGTTGGTCTTTAGTGGAATCACTGACAGTTAACGGATGGTGTATCTCGTGGCTAAAGAGTTTAATCAGCTATTCACGTACCGTTGGAGCTTCGAGCCACAGGTCCATTAGGTCACCTGGGTAGCTCGGATAAAGTCGAGAACTAGTGTTTGGGTTAATTTGAAATGTTCAAATTGACTATAGGAATTTCAATTATATATGATATAATTGGTTAAATGTATGAGATACATTATTTTGAAGGAAATTTGATATAAATATGATTTATATCAAGTAGAGGAGAAAATACTATAATAGATATATGATTTCAAACTATAGGATATAAATATAATATGATTATATTTATTAATTAAATCAATTGATTAATTATTTGATAATTAACCGATTAATCCACGTTCGGACGTGGGAAGTAGGGCTGCAAAGGTTATGGTAACCAGTGGGTTAAAGCTATGAAAATCGTTTTCATTTTATTATTCAATCGTGCATTCATATCGCCCGCGCCCAAAAAGAATCCGTGAAAGAGTGATCGTGAGAGCCTATACGATAGAAGCTCGTTCGTCTAAACGATCGTCTACTTCACGTGTTCTCTAAACGATCGTATACATCTTTTCTAAATGATCGTTCAGTTTTTCCTAAACGATCGTGTAGCTCTACTATACGATAAGCATTTTGGCTATACGATAGCAGAGTTCATCTCCCACTTGCTTATTGTTTACACGACGTCTTCTCCCCCGTCCTCTACCAAACTCACCAGAGCCCACTCTTTGGGTTTTTGATGCCGAGGATACCCGAGTTCCTCTTGTGGTGGTGTCGTCCCCGCTGCATTGTTCGTGTACATTCGGATCGTGTTATTGCAGTCGACAGACTCGCCGGGTTCTGGTAGATTAGTGGGAGGTTTTCTGCTGCTTTGGGTTCAGTCGTTCGAAGAGTGTCTTCATCTGGTATGAACCCTTTCCTTGTGTTTTATTGTATTCTGAGCATGCCGATTATGAGTTTAATATGCATAACTGTTTGTATTGAATGTATATCGTTTATGTTTCGGTCACTGTGAAATCGGAGTGATCTAATCCCGCTCATGGAACTCTCGGTATGAGATCCTTCAATCACCTTCTCATGGCCCGAGAGGTGTCCACACATACTAGGACTATGTTGTATTGTTCATTAGAGAGATCAGTGGTACTTAAGGAGTAAGATGTAACTACAGGGGCAAAACGGTAAATTGGCCCATCTGTACTTACGAGCATTTGTGAAGGGTTATCGTAACTGATGATTGGTTATATCTGATGGACACAAAAATATATCTGTGGTAAGAATAGTTTAGCTATCGGCCTTTAGTGGAATGCCTCGCAGTTAATGGATGGTGGATCTCGTGGCTAAAAAATTTAGTCAGCTATTCAGGTCCGTTGGAGCTTCGAGCCATAGGTCCATAAGGTCCTCTTGGTAGCTTGGATTCAAGTTGAGAAGTTTTTGGGTTAGTTTGAAATGTTCAAATTGACAAGAGGGAGTTCGATTATATATGATGTGATTGAACTAGTTAATTATATATGATATAATTGACTTTATGTATGAGATACATTATGGTTGATATATGATATTAATTGGATATAAATATGATTTATATCTAGTGGAGGAGCCATTATGGTTGATATATGATATTAATCTATAGGTTAATGAATATAATATGATTATATTTATTATTTTAATTAATTGGACAGTTATGGGATAATTGGCCGCCTTTTTCTTTGTAACCATACGTTAGTGGGAAGTTCCATTCAGTTTTTGTAACTGAAGAATAAAATGAAAATTGTTTTCATTTTGCAAGGAACAAGGTTAATTGCTCAAGGTGTGTTTGGCTTTTTATCGCTTAGTAAAACAGAGCCTATACAATAGCTTGTGTTTACTAAACGATCGCTTACATGCGCGTGCGCATCTACTAAACGATCGCCCATGTTTTACTAAACGATCGCTTAGTGTCGAGATTTTAGTAAACGATCGTATAGACGATCGTTTACACGATCGTGTAGCTCACCTAAACGATCAAGCACCCTGTCTATACGATAGACGCTGCCTTCTCCCACTTGCTTGATTATTATATACAATCTCTTTTCCTCTTCCCATCTACCAAATCCGAACAAAGCCCACTCTTTGGATTCTCACTCTGAGAATACTAAGGGTTCCAAGTGGTGATGTCATCCCAATCTTCATCTATTCGTATGGAGTTGTTCGTCATAGATGATTGATGACAGCAGAAATGCACGTCATTTTAGGCATTTTATTTAGAATTATGAGGGCTTTAAGCATAATATATGGCAATTATGTTAGGATTCATAAGAAAATGAGTTTTCGTCGTTCAGCATGAAGAATCTCGCTCACCCACTATTATGCATTATTATGCGTTCAATTGTCTATTTTTGTAGCCAACGCAGGAAGTGGACACAGATGCGGAAGCCAGGCTATCGCATAGATGACCGCATGCAGAGAAACTCTCCATCGCGAATGCAAACGTATACGATCAACGCATGAGTGTTGCGGTAATCAACCGCATGCGTCCATCACATAGGAGTTGTGGTCGTCAAGCAATTGCGGTCATCGTGTAAAAGTTGCAGTAACCAAGCGATTGCGGTCATTTCAAGATTGCGGCTACACGATGATAACCATAATAGCAGGATCACCGCAAGGTTGATGGAATGGAAGCATCAACGCATATCTCGAGAAAACCAAAAGATGATGTTGACATTTCACCTACCACGCCATTAACAGCTGAGATTCAGAAAAGGACCAACGCGCCACGTATGTCAAAATCAGAGCAGGTCCATTAATGTTGCGGCGATCAAGCTCTATAAATAGAAGCCGCTGAGCAGAATTTCATTTCATCTGGGGTTTTCACCCAAGGTTTCCTACCTTCGGGTGGATCCTTGTCAAAATCAGAGCAGGTCCATTAATGTTGTCGGCGATCAAGCTCTATAAATAGAAGCCGCTGAGCAGAATTTCATTTCATTTGGGGTTTTCACCCAAGGTTTCCTACCTTCGGGTGGATCCTTGTGATCCAGACTAACGCGTGAGAAGAAAACTTGAGAGTTCTTCATCTCCTTCATTCATTCCGAGTGACGACTGTATGCGTCTAGAAGTAGGATACACCACATACGTGGTATGCGGTCATGTATGAATACACCACATCCATTCCGAGTGACGATTGTATGCGTCTAGAAGTAGGATACGGTGGTATGCGGCTGTCACGCTCATGCAGCGAGAGCACGTGAACGAGTTATGGAAGCTTAGGCATAAGCTTTTTGGCGTTATCGCAGATACACCACATACGTCCTAGATTTAGGCTCAAGTGTGTGTAGCATGATCGCATAGCTTGCATTGGTTGAGGTTGCCCTTGCGGTCAAGCTTGGGGTTGCGATGAAGACATCCTCACAGTTTATCTATTTTCCATGCATTTACTACATGTCAACGGTTGTCATGTCTCTACTTCTCATTCATATTCTCATTGCTTTGTCTGTTAGTTAGGAGTAGGAGTAGGTTGTAGCTTAAAAACCCCATCATTCTTTTATTCAACTACCGCAAACACATTACCGTATAGCATTTAGTTACAAGTCCCGGTGTTTAACCTCAGATTATCCGAGAAACTTGCGCTCGCGTTATACTTGGCGTGAGCGCAAGAAAACTTGTGACGGGAACGCATGGTCATCGCATACATTCGTTAACGACTAGTTTCATTCCAACGCATGACCACCGACGCATGAAAATCAACGCATACCTTAAGACATGCATCGCATATTGCGTCCCTCTAATTTTAGTCATCAAGTCTTTGACGGATAATTTTCGTCACCAAGTTTTTGGCGTCGTTGCCGGGGACTTGGCAACTAATTGTTTGTTAAGTTTTGTGTCTCTACAGGCAACCTTTTTATCTTAGGAGTATTACAGCTTGTGCGACCGAGTTGCAACCAATATTGAAGTGTACGTAATGCGTCGAAAGCCAGTATTGACCCCAAGATAGAAGGGCAATCAGTCGCATGAGCTGAAGGTAGTTCTAAGTGCATGACGGCTGCATGCGCCCACCAATTGCTGGAAGTTCCAATGGTCAGGGCAAGTCCCTTGACCTAAGCAGTTGAGAGCAATCTCCTGCATGGGAGACTCATTGCGGTGACAACACTCCAATTTCTCCAGGGACGTCTTCTACTCTATCTTTACCTTATTTTCTTAAGTAGTTTATTTTTATTTTATTGTTATTTTGGATATGCGGTTGCTTCCTTGGTTGTGGTGCGTTTGCTCCTTATAGGTGTGATAATATTTCTCCTCGGTGCGTAGTTATAACAAAATAATTCCCTTCATCCTTCAATGCATGGCTTCGATCGCATGGATTCCAACGCATGATCGCATGCGTTATTCCGCCTAAGGTTCTTTCTTGTTATCCTTTATGCCTTATCCTTTTGAAATTCTCCTTGTCTGATTGTGTTCCTTTGCGATGCATTTATGATGGTACGTATAATTCACCGCATCCGCTAACTAAGCATCATAAGACGCTCCCTACTTTTAATAGCTTCTTCAATTTTTGAAAGTAGTTTTATTTTGTGCAAACCTTCGCTCAAATATTGGTTACCGCATTCCTGTTAAGTTTTTTTTAGCTTTACGGTGAGAACGCTGCCAACATCTAAGTTTGGGGGTGGCAGCAGTCTTGGAGAATTGCGTTCATTACATTGCTGTCATTTCTATAATTTTTTCTTTTTTTTTTTGAAAATAACAACTCCACTGTCAACGCAATGAGGAAACCTATGTTGATAAGAGTTAAAGTTGTGAAAGGCACTTACCCGTAGTTGGATGTCCGCATGACACACGTGGGGGCAAGCCAAAACGAAGGTAAGTTGCTAGGATCCATGCATAAGTGCAACTCCTCTGTCCGGCGCAAGCTAAATCAAGCAAGACAAGAGTTGAGTTGAATATAAAACGCAACCGAAGTTGGATGCCCGCATGACATACGTGGGGGTAAGCCAAAATGAAGAGCGTAACCAGGTTCAACGCCACATTCGAATAAGTAACCGCAAATTTTTTTTGAAGTAATTTGAACGAACGCATTCTCAAAAGCTAAACGCAAAGTTGCGGTGAATGAATAAAATTTTTTTGAGCAAAGGCTTGTCGGATTTAAACTTAGAAAAGATCTTTTTGAAGAAGCAGCCAAAGTGGAGGAGAGCATTGTGGCGATGGTTAGAGGTATGAGTAAATTATATTCTGAGAGGCTGGTCATCGCAAAGGAAAGAAAGAAGGTGAGTTAAGAATTTCTTGAGTATAATGCATGCTTGAGGACAAACATGATTCTAAGTTTGGGGTTGTGATGACATGCAGAAATGCACGTCATCTTAAGCCTTTTATTTAGAATTATGGGGGCTGTTAAGCATAATATGCGGAAATTATGTTAGAAATTCATAGGAAAATGAGTTTACGTCGTTCAACATGAAGAATCTCGGCTAACCCACTATTATGCGTTATTATGCATTCAATTGTCTATTTTTGTAGCTAACGCAGGAAGTGGACGCAGACGCGGAAGCTGGGCTATCGCATAGACGACCGCATGCGGAGAAACTCTCCATCGCAAACGCGAATGCATGCGATCAATGCATGGGTGTTGCAGTAATCAACTGCATGCGTCCATTGCATAGGAGTTGCAATCATCAAGTGATTGCAGTCATCATGTAGAAGTTGTGGTAACCAAGCGATTGTGGTCATTTCAAGATTGCGGCTACATAATGATAACAATAATAGCAGGATCATCGCAAGGTTGGTGGAATGGAAGCATCAACGCATATCTCGAGAAAACCAAAAGATGATGTTGACATTTCACCTACCATGCCGTTAGCAACCGAGATTCAGAAAAGGACCAACACGCCGAGAATGTCAAAATCAGAGTAGGTCCATTAATGCTGTCGGCGATCAAGCTCTATAAATAGAAGCCGCTGAGCAGAATTTCAATTCATCCAGGGTTTTCACCCAAGGTTTCCTACCTTCAGGTGGATTCTTGTGATTCAGACTAATGCATGAGAAGAAAACTTGAGAGTTCATCATCTCCTTCATCCATTTCGAGTGATGACCGGAGCCTTCGCCGGAGGTAGATCTTGAGAGAGTCAGCTCCACCGCCCATCCATAGCACCACCGGCAGCCTTAACACACATCCGTTGGAAGCAAGACATTGCTTCCAGCTGGTCCTTTCATTTTCTCTTCTTTTCTTATATTGTATTGTATTACATTTTGGATTAAGAAACTAATACATTGTATGTTCAATGCATTTCTATGTTTCCTTCGATTCCATCTCCATCTTTCTTTGCTTAGCACCTTTAACATTCATTATGTCACTTAGTGAGACTGTTAGAGTATCACATACTTAATCACGCGACATAGGAATATGAAGCATGTAGCAAACCAACGGGAGGTGTGCGTTGTGCGAGTGTGTGAGAAAAACTTATTTACTTAGTGTGAAGCTGTAGCAATGCCTATCTATAGGCAGACGCAATGCTTGTCTATGAGTAAAGTTAGCAACAACCAACTGTCCGGGAGGGTAAGTGGTTGGTCGCATTAAGCAATGTAAGCCAGTGTTCACTGGAGATAGGAATAATCTTACGTCAGCCAAGTTTATGCAGTTTACCTTGTCTTATGAGCGTATCATTCATCATTTAGGCGTACTTGGGAGAGTATTCTAAAAACCAAATCTAAGACTCGAGAGAGTGGATTGGAACGCATAAACAAGAATGGGAAACTTAGAGATAAGCTCCGTTTGCTATTACACAGCATATGCACTCTACAGATAGGATATTGCATGCGTCCAGAAGTAGGATACGGTGGTATGCGGCTGTCACGCTTATGCGGCGAGAGCATGTGAGCGGGTTATGGAAGCTTAGGCATAGGCTTCTCAGGGCTATCGCAGATACACCACATACGTCCTAGATTTAGGCTCAAGTGTGTGTAGCATGATCACATAGCTTGCGTTGGCTGAGGTTGCCCTTGTGGTCAAGCTTGGGGTTGTGATGAAGATATCCTCACATTTTATCTATTTTCCATGCATTTACTACGCGTCAACGGTTTTCGTGTCTCTACCTCTCATTCATATTCTCATTGCATTGTCTGTTAGTTAGGAGTAGGAGTAGGTTGTAGCTTAAAACCCCCATCATTCTTTTATTCAACTGCCACAAACACATTACCGCATAGCATTTTGTTACAAGTCCTTGAGTTCGACCTCGGATCACCTGAGATACGTGCGTTCGTGTTATACTTGGCGTGAGTGCAAGAAAACTTGTGTTGGGAACCCATGGTCATCGCATACATTCGTTAACGCATAGTTTCATTCCAACGCATGACCATCGACGCATGAAAATCAACACATACCTTAAGACATGCATCACATATTGTGTCCCTCTAATTTTAGTCATCAAGTCTTTGACGGCTAATTTTCGTCACCAATGATCGGGTGTTGCTGAACAATAGCTTGCCATTCCAGTGAGAGCGAGAGCTTCCGTTCGTGGACAGAGCAAGATTTCAAGTGAAAAGAGTTTTCAACTGGTAAGTTTACTTGTGCTCTTGTTTGTTTATCTTTAAGCATTTTGGTAATTTAGTAGTTTGATGCATATCTATTTGTTTGAATGTAAATGTGATAATTCTGTCACAATGCTTTTGGAAAGATCCGCTTCCGCTCATAGGTACTCTTGTATAAGAGTTCCTTCAAATCGATCCATTTATGGATTGAAACAAGCTTTTCGATCTTGGAATATAAGATTTGATACTGTGTAAAATCTTATGGCTTTGATCAGTGTAACGACCCGACCCCCTAGGATTCAAGCTAAGTCGTTACTAAATACATGCATGCATGGAACTTAAAACGACACCTTTTTATGGTGAAATAAATGCTAAATAAATAAGGTAAGTTCAAAAGTCCTTCATCAAATTCAAATATTAAAAACAACAATATGGTACCCATAAATCATAAATGTTAACAAATAAATCTGAAAACAATTCTTAATAGTAAGTTTTAAACATCAAAACTGGAAGTTAAAAAAAACATGAAAAGAAATCTAAATCTCATGAGCGGAAGCATAGAACTGGTCCTAGTGGCTCGATCACGAATTTCGCTTGTCAATCGTCGGTGCATCTCTACCTTTACCTGAAACAACAACATGAGAAAGGATGAGTATAAAATACTCAATAAGTAACCCAACTACTGTCAGGCTAGGCACCTATGTCCTCTAGATGCCTACCTCTGGTGGAACATATAAACTGCTCTAGTCCTCATGGGACGAGTCTGTTACATACTTTCTCAGCGTCGAAACATGGAAGACATTATGAACTGAAGAAAGTGATGGAGGCAATGCCAATCGGTAAGCTATAAGACCAATTCGCTCCAAGATCTCGAAAGGTCTAATGAACCTTGGGCTGAGCTTCCCTTTCCTTCAAAAACTCAGAACACCCTTCATAGGTGTCACCTTTAAGAACACTTTATCACCAGTCTCAAATTCTAAGTCCTTACGTCTCACGTCGGCATAGCTTTTCTGTCTGCTCTAAGCTATTTGCATATGAACCTTGATCTTCTATATTGCCTCATTTGGGGCTTGCACTAGCTCAGGTCCTAGCAATTTCCTCTCTGCTACCTCATTCCAACACACATGAGACTGGCAACTCTTCCCATAAAGGGCTTCAAACAGCAACATGCCAATGCTAGTTAGATAATTGTTATTATGTGAATTCTATCAAATGCAGGAGAGAGTCACAACTCCCTGAAAACTCTAACGCACAAGTGCACAACATATCCTCCAATGTCAGGTTCAAACGTTCTTTCTGACCATCAGTCTGTTGGTGAAAAGTTGTATTAAAATCCAATCGAGTATCCAATGCTAACTGGAGACTCTTCAAAAAAACTAGATGTAAAATGAGAGTCACTATTTGACATAGTTGAAACTAGTATCAAAAGAGGTGTGACAACCCCTTCCATATATAACTATGAAAATTAAGGTGTTGAAAACCAACAATACTTTAACACACTCAAGCTGAGAACTATGAAAACTGTCGTGAGCTTAAGAAAGTGTTATCCACTAAAAACATATATCTGAGCTTACCATTATGTCAGAGGGAAAACTTCATGTGTAGTGGAGAAACTGGTCATGCTATATAATGCATCATCTGAAGATACGTACCAGAACAAATATGCTCAATTTAATACTGTTTCTGCTCTAAAAGTGCCGACTGTGATGTCTTTGTTAGGGTCTACATGTATGAGAATAACTCTGTCTAATTAGGCCTCACATTCATGAGAAACTTATCATGAGACTCTATACTATCATGGGCTAACAAACTTGCTTAAGCCAATCCTCATATTATCTTTTAACCTTAAAACAATCACATATCATTACTTAAACCCTCTGCGGATGAGTCTAAAATGCCCTCTGAAAATGAGGTTTTAAAGTTCCTGGATGCTAAAGTATCAGTCGATTGGTAACACATTTCCATAACCATGTAATAACCGTAATTGATCTCTGAAGTTAGTTTTTGTTGGATTTTATGTCCTAAAAACTCACAGTTTGTAAAATGATAAACATTTTCTATTATCAATATACTTGTTATCGATCTCATAAATTGTATGAAAGTCTAAATCCAATAAACTAAGACCCATGACTATTGTATGAGTACTTGAACTTTATGTGGAGACATAAGAGTGGATCGGGTTCGAGTAAATAGTCAAAATGATCTATGGTACATGAATGAGGTTAGGTACCTTATTCTGGTAACACCATTGGATGCGGCCTACTCTGTAGTTATTACAAAGAGTTGTAAAGTGCTACATACGATGTGATCCTAATTCGTACATGTTATGACATGAAGAGTGTGAGTGTCCTATGCAATGAGATTGCATAAGATCAGGACCAAGAAATAAGTAACTCTTACTTTATAACGTTGTTTACTGTTTAAGACTGACCATTTCACCTAGATGACTTAGGTAACTCGATCTTAATCCTGAGCTAACTAACTATGCACTTCTGTTTATTTGGGATTGCCCTTAGATTTGCATAGTTGAGGGTTGGCTCAACAGTGCCGACTCAATAAAACTCCCATTTCAGGGGTAAGACCGGATAGATAGCTGGGGACATAGGGTGCAAGACGGAGTTCACGCCTACCCGATTTAAGGATAGAAGAAAGGTTGTTCTCTCAAGTACTGAATCCAGGTCTTGAACAAGGGGCCTCACCCTCTCACTGGGCTGAGAGAGTTTTTGGTTTGGTGATTAGATCACAAACCAATTGTTCATTAGAGGATCAGTAGGAACTTAAGGAATAAGACGTAATCTTGAGGGTAAAACAGATATTTGACCCAGCCGTTATTACGAACAACCTGTGAAGGGTCAACTTACTGTTTATGGTTAAATCATGTGGACATAATATATCTACAGTGAGGGGAGTGCAACTATGGGCTTTAGTGGAATGACCCATTAGTTAATGAATGGAGATTAATTTGGTCTAATGAGTTTAGCCAATTAATCTCGGATCGTTGGAGCCCATGATCTGTAGGTCCGCGAGGTCCTCTTACTAGCTCGTAACGGTCTAGCTTTAGAATAGCGTGATAAATTAATTTGAAACGATCAAATTAGAATTAAGGGAATTATTAATTATATGAGATATAATTATGTTTAATTTTAAAATTAAACGGAATAAGATAATTTATATATTTAAATATATAAAGATAAAATTAATTTAATATTTGATATTAAATTAATTAAGTTTTATTTTATAATTAATTTATGAAATTAATTAAATTTTCATTTTTAAAATCAAAATAGATTTACAAAATCAAATTTTTATTTTGAGATAAAATTGAAAAAGGAAAAACAAACAAAACACAAAATGGAAAAAAGGATTTTTCCATTATCCATCTTTTGAAGTAGCTCACACATATTGCATCTTCTTGCCTTTGACTTCTTCAAGCATGAGCTACAACTCATGCAACTCTTCTCTCTGCATGTTGATCTGCAATATAATGAAGGGATTGGAGTGAAAATCGGGCATGCAATCCATAGAGTTTTTTAGAGAAAAACTGGTTTGAAGAAAGGTTCTTCAACAAGGTTGCAATAGTGAGCTTTTCTCCTTCATCCCTTGATTCAAGCTTGTTTTGAGTCCCACAACTCAATCTAGAGCACCAAGAGAATAGTGAGGAATATCTTAAGGTGGTCTACAATAAGATATGGAGAAGATAGCAGTTGGAGATGGAGCTTTGAAGAAGTTCTACAAGAGGTATGTCTTGAAAATCACTTTTTCTGCAAAAGCATGCTTTATTTTTTGCCAAAATTAGTGAATTTGAATGCTTACATGATTCTTGTGCTTCCGCTGCTATTGATACAATCCTACAATTGGTATCAGAGCATTAAATAAGCATTCAATTTGGTTTAATTTTGGTTTGGTGGGTGTTTTATATGAGAAATATGAAACTGATGCACTGATATGGCTTTCTGAGATTTGGCTATTTAATTCTCTTTAATTTCTCATTTAAATATTGAATTGGCTCTTACTTTATGAGCTTTAATGTGTTCCCAAGAGTCTGTAATTTATTTGGAGTCATTAGAGTTGAAATTAAGCTGTACATCGAAGAAACAAGCGAAGGGGTCAAGTTGTAGTTCTAGAAAATCAACCTCTGTTCTTATCGTCGCTGAGGTTCTAGTTGCTAAACGTTCGTCTAGCTCCAGACGCTACACGATGTGAATAACAGCTAGACGATCGTATAGCAATAGGCGCTGGTCGTTGTGATGTTGAAAGCTAGACGATCGTGTACCTATGGGAGCTAAACGATGCGTTCAATTTGCTATACGATAGCATTAAGCGATCGTTTAGCTTTGGCGTGGGAACTAAACGATACGTTGAATTTACTATAAGATGGTACTATGCGATCGTTTAGCAACGATGCGCGCTAAGCGATGCGATGAAGTGCTATGCGATAGTGCTGAGTGGTCATCTAGATGTGGAGCTAAACGATGCGTCGAGTTTCTATGCGATAGCATTACGCGATCGTTTACCTCTATACGGGAACTAGGCGATGCGACGAGTTTCTATGCAATAGCACTACGCGATCGCATACCTTTGTGCGGTAGCTGGGCAATGCGTTGAATGCTATGCGATGGTATTAAACGATCGTTTACCTTTTCCGCTTACTAAACAATCAAGGATTTACTAAACGATCTGGCAAAATGCTAAACGATGGTCGTCATTGCTAAACGATGAGATTTAGCGAGATGTTGAACATGTGCAAAGGTTGTCGGTTCGACCAGTTCTCTTGTGGTCTGGTCTGGTTTAGCTTCGAATGGTTCTTAGCTGGTCCAGTTCAGACTTGGTTGGTGTTGTTCAGACGGTTTGGGTCCGGTTCAAGCTACCTGAGTTCGTTTTAAAGCGGTTTGAGCGGTCCGATAGCAGTTCAGAAGCTGTTTTGTAATAGTTAGGCTTTTGTTTGCTTGTTTTTGCCAAAACTAAAACCATATCAGTCTGTGTTTAATTATTTATGCATTTGATGTATGTTATAATTAAATAAATCTTGTTTGTGCATATTGTATGTCATTTAGATTTAAAATCCCACCATAGGAAGCATGTAACATACATTGAACGTATGTTATAATTGTTATAATATATAGTATGCATGTTAAGGTTTCTTGTATTTAATATAAATGTTATATTAAATTTGAATGCCTCAAGTATGTTATGGATGAACAACATGTCTAAAGTTTTATAAGTTATTATAAAATTGGGTTAGACATTTAAAATCCATAAACAACAGTTGCATGCTCACATAGGATGACCACCTATTTTAATTGTTAAAACTTATAAAACCTAGGTTATAAACTCAACCGGTATATAATCTTGTCTAAGGCTGGAGGTACTTAACTTGACGGTTTACGGAACACCTCCTACCTGGGGATTATGGCCGAATTATTGAGCGTTGGTAATTGATTTTACGAGCATACGTGAATGATCTGAGGTAATAAAATGGTTTATCACCTAGACATCATAGGTTAAAATCCAATTATAAGAGTTATACTTGGATAAACTACATAGACTTAAGGTTGTTTTATTAGCTGAAAAGAACCTAACTATAAATATACCCAAATAGAACACTTCAGTGGCAGTTTAATAACTTCTATATGATAGAGTTATTAGAAAACTTCAGTGGGAGATTTATAACATATACGATATGTTATTTTTAGCTTTCACGTCTTTAAAAGTTCACAATCCGAATTTAAGCGGTACTTCGTGTCACCCTGGGAGTGACCTCCCTTCGGAAAGTATTTTTTAGCTTAAATCTAGATTTCGGTGAATAAGAGGAAGTTGTTCAAATATAAGTCTATTATACGATAAATAGATTTCAACTACCACGTATCCACATAGTTTCATCGTGAGATTCATATGACGCTTCGTGTCACCCTGGGAGTGACCTCCCTTCGGAGAGTGTTTTGTATGAGTCAATATCAAGGTAAACGGAGAAGTAGTTCATAGTAAGTGGGTGAAGGATATGTGTCAATATATCCTACGGTCTCCTCCATTAGTCTGAACGGTGAGATTCCTATGTTGCACCTGCTGGTTAGCTTTAAGCGGCCCTTTGCTAGTCGTTTAACGGCGGCTATCCTCATAAAGGGTTGTAACATAGGATTCGGAACAATCCAGGCTTCAGTAAAATGAATAGGGTCTTATAGTTCCGTCTTGGATGTTGTCTTCTATTTTCAGAGGAAAATTCATACCGTCCTATAGGATCTGAAAATGGCGAGTCACACTTACAAGAATTACTAAGTTGTTAGTAAAGATCTTGACCGAAAATGATAACTAAACGACAATAAGAGTTATTTCAGGGATAGTGTTTGGTCAAAATTGTTTGTTTTAGTGAAGGAGTATCTGACTGCCCCACGGTAGCACATATTCTGACTCACTAAAATATCGTTGCAAATAAATAATGGTTATGGGTACATTATTACTTTTTGCTAAAACTTGATTTTGGATTTAGTTACAATTTGCTAATTATAATTTATTTGAATTTTATCAGCATGTCGAATTCTAGAATACTCGCTTCCGATGTACATAGCAGTAAAATCAAATCAACAAACAAATTACTAGCGGTTGATTATACCAAAAGAGTTTTAATAGAGGATTGTCCTCTATCTCCCAACTCATCTGAAATTATGAATTATGTAGATGAGAATGCTGAATTCGAACAATAAGATAAATATGATTTACTTGTTATCGAAGCATGTTTAGTGAAAAATGATCAAATATGGATAATTGATTCAGGTGCCGCTAATCATGTATGTACTATCTCATAAGAAACAGGTTCTTGGAGATAGTTAACAGAAGGTGAAACAATCTTTAAGGTAGGGACCGGGGAGATTGTTTCAGCCAAAGTAGTGGGAGATATGAAGTTATTTATAGGAGATAAGTACATTTATTTGAAAAATGTATATTATATTCCTTCTATGAAAAGGAATCTAATATCTGTCTCTTGTTTGCTAGAACAAAATTATAAAGTTTATTTCGAAAATGGTGAAGTGCTCATCAAAATGGAAAATAAACAGATTTGTTTTGCAAAATTAGGAAATAACTTGTACATGTTAAAACCAACTGAGGACAAAGCTGTGTTGAACATAGAGATATTTAAAACTGCTGGGACTCATAAGAAAAGGAAGATTTCTCAAAATGCCTATCTTTGGCACTTGAGACTAGGTCACATAAATCTCAACAGGATTGAGATATTAGTTAAGAATGGTCTTTTAAACAAGTTGGAAGACAGTTCATTACCACCATGTGAGTCCTGTCTTGATGGTAAAATGACAAAAAGATCTTTTTCTGGAAAAGGTCTTAGAGCCAAAGAAATCCTAGAGCTGATTCACTTAGACCTTTGTGGGCCTCTAAATGTTAGAGCTAGAGGAGGGTTTGAATATTTCATCAGTTTTATAGATGATTATTCAAGGTATGGGTATGTTTACCTAATGCGCCAAAATTCTGAAACTTTTGAAAAGTTCAAAGAGTATAAGACTGGGGTTGAAAATCAATTAGGTAAAAAGATTAAAACACTTCGATCGGATCGAGGTGGTGAGTATATGGACACAGAATTCCAGAACTATTTGATAGGACATGGAATTCAATCTCAACTCATAGTCCCTAGCGCACCTCAGCAGAACGGTGTGGCAGAGAGGAGAAACAGAACTTTGTTGGACATGGTTCGTTCCATGATGAGTTACGCTTAGTTACTAAATTCTCTTTGGGGACACGCAGTTGAGACTGTGGTGTATATTTTGAACATGGTTCCCTTGAAAAGTGTTTCTGAAACACCTTACGAGCTCTGGAGAGGAGATAAAGGAAATTTACATCACTTCAGGATTTGGGGTTGTCCAGTACATGTTTTGGTGCAAAATCCTAAAAAGCTGGAACACCGTTCAAAAGTATGTCTATTTGTAGGCTACCCAAAAGAAACAAAAGGTGGTTTCTTTTATGATCCTCAGGAAGATAAAGTGTTTGTATCGACAAATGCAACATTCCTGGAGGAAGATTATATAAAGAACCATCAACCTTGCAGTAAGCAAGTAATAGAAGAAATGTCCAGAGAAATGACAAATGTATCAACAAGAGTTGTTGATCGAGCAGGTCCTTCAACAAGAGTTGTTGATAGAGCAGGTTCGTCAACAAGAGTTGTGGATGAAACTGATACTTCACATCCTTCTCAAGAGTTGAGAATGCCTCATCGTAGTGGGAAGGTTGTGCAACATTATAACCGATACATGGGTTTAACAGAAACTCAATTCATCATACCAGATAATGGTTTAGAGGATCCATTGTCTTTTAATCAAGCAATGAACGATGTGGACAAAAACCAATGGATTAAAGCCATGGACCTTGAAATGGAATTTATGTATTTCAATTACGTCTGGGATCTTATAGATCAACCGGAAGGGGTAAAACCCATCGGTTGCAAATGGATCTACAAAAAAAAACGAGACCAATCTGGTAAGGTACAGACCTACAAAACTAGACTAGTGGCAAAAGGGTTTACTCAAAGAGAGGGGTTAGATTTTGAAGAAAATTTCTCTCCAGTTGCCATGATAAAGTTTATTAGAATACTCTTATCAATATCCACATTTTATGATTATGAAATATGGAAAATAGATGTCAAGACAACTTTTCTGAATGGCTATCTTGAAGAGAGTATCTATATGTCTCAACCAGAAGGGTTTATACAACAGAGTCAAGAGCAAAAAGTTTGCAAGCTTAATCGATCCATTTATGGATTAAAACAAGCTTTTAGATCCTGGAATATGAGATTTGATGGTGCGATCAAATCTTATGGCTTTGAACAAAATGTTGACGAACCCTGTGTATACAAGAAGACCGTCAACAAAACTGTCGCTTTTCTGGTGTTGTATGTTGATGATCTTCTACTCATTGGGAATGAGGTAGAATATCTAGCTGACATTAAGAGATGGCTGGCTTCACAATTCCAAATTTGGGAGAAGCGCAGTATGTTCTTGGAATCCAAATAGTTCGGAATCGCAAGAACAGAACATTGGCATTATCTCAAGCATCTTATATAGACAAGATGTTGTCTAGGTATAAAATGCAAAATTCCAAGAAAGGATCTTTACCTTTCAGGCATGAAATTCACTTGTCTAAGAAGAAAAGTCCTAAGACACCTCAAGAGGTTGAGGAGATGAATAAAATTCCATATTCATTTGCAGTTGAGAGTTTGATGTATGCAATGTTGTGTACTCGTCCCGATATATGCTATACCATAGGAATTGTCAGCAGATTTCAGTCCAATCTTGGTTATGACCATTGGACTGCTGTTAAAAATATTCTCAAGTATCTTTAAAGAACGAGAGATTATATGCTCGTGTATGGTTCTAAGGATCTGATCCTTACTGGATACACTGATTTCGACTTTCAGACCAATATTGATTCAAGGAAATCAACTTCGGGGTCAGTATTCACTCTGAACGGAAGAGCAGTTGTGTGGAGAAGCATCAAGCAGAGTTGTATTGCAGACTCCACAATGGAAGCTGAGTATGTAGCTGTAAGCGAATCAACAAAAGAAACATAACTGATCCATTTACGAAGGCCCTCTCGACTAAAGTGTTCAAGGGTCACCTAGTAGGACTAGGTCTACGAGTTTTGTATCACTAGGGCAAGTGGGAGAATTGATGGGTATTGTGATGCCCTAGTTTATTGTATTTGTACATTTTATTCTCTCCATGTAAACTCAACATTGTATATATTTGTATATATTGATCCACTGGAGTTTTAGTCCAAGTGGGAGTATTGCTGGGTTTTATGTCCTAAAAACTCGCAGTTTGTAAAATGATAAACATTTTCTATTATCAATATACTTGTTATTGATCTTATAAATTGTATGAAAGTATAAATCCAATAAACTAAGACCCATGACTATTGTATGAGTACTTGAACTTTATGTGGAGACATAAGAGTGGATCGGGTTCGAGTAAATAGTCAAAATGATCTATGATACATGAATGAGGTTGGGTACCTTATTCTCGTAACACCATTGGGTGCGACCTACTCTGTAGTTATTACAAAGAGTTGTAAAGTGCTACATACGATGTGATCCTAATTCATACATGTTATGACATGAGAAGTGGGGCTGTCCTATGCAATGAGATTGCATAAGATCAGGACCAAGAAATAAGTCACTCTTACTTTATAACGTTGTTTACTGTTTAAGATTGACCATTTCACCTAGATGACCTAGGTAACTCGATCTTAATCCTGAGCTAACTATGAACTCCTGTTTATTCGAGATTGCCCGTACATTGGCATTGTTGAGGGTTAGCTCAACAACGCTGGCTCAATAAGTCATCCATTTCAGGGGTATAACCGGATAGATAGCTGGGGACATAGGGTGCAAGATGGAGTTCACGCCTACCCGATTTAGGGATATGAGAAAGGTTGTTCTCTCAAGAACTGAATCCAAGTCTTGAACAAGGGGCTCCACCCTCTCACTGGGCTGAGAGAGTTTGGTTTGGTGATTAGATCACAAACCAGTTGTTCATTAGAGGATCAGTAGGGACTGGAGGAATAAGACGTAATCTCGGGGGTAAAACAGATATTTGACCCAACTATTATTACGAACAACCTGTGAAGGGTCGACTTACTGTTTATGGTTAAATCATGTGGACATAATATATCTACAGTGAGGGGAGTGTAACTATGGGCTTTAGTGGAATGCCCTATTAGTTAACGAATGGAGATTAATTTGGTCTAATGAGTTTAGCCAATTAATCTCGGATCGTTGGAGCCTATGGTAGGTCCGCGAGGTCCCCCTACTAGCTCGTAATGGACTAGCTCTAGAATAGCGTGATAAGTTAATTTGAAACGTTCAAATTAGAATTAAGGGAATTAGTAATTATATGAGATATAATAATGTTTAATTTTAGAATTAAACGGAATAGGAGAATTTATATATTTAAATATATAAAGATGGATATGTGTTAAAATTAATTTAATATTTGATATTAAATTAATTAAGTTTTATTTTATAATTAATTTATGAAATTAATTAAATTTTCATTTTTAAAATCAAAATAGATTTACAAAATCAAATTTTTATTTTGAGATAAAATTGAAAAAGGAAAAACAAACAAAACACAAAATGGAAAAAAGGATTTTTCCATTATCCATCTTTTGAAGTAGCTCACACATATTGCATCTTCTTGCCTTTGTCTTCTCCAAGCATGAGCTACAACTCATGCAACTCTTCTCATTTCATGTTGATCTACAATATAATGAAGAGATTGGAGTGAAAATCGGGCATGTAATCCATAGAGTTTTTGAGAGAAAAACTGGTTTGAAGAAAGGTTCTTTGACAAGTTGCAACAGTGAGCTTTTCTCCTTCATCCCTTGATTCAAGCTTGTTTTGAGTCTCACAACTCAATCTGGAGTACCAAAAGAATAATGGAGAATATCTTGAGGTGGTCTGCAACAAGATCTGGAGAAGATAACAGTTGGAGATGGAGCTTTAAAGAAGTTCTACAAGAGGTATGTCTTGAAACTCACTTTTTCTGCAAAAGCATGCTTTATTTGTTGCCAAAATTAGTGAATTTGAATGCTTAGATGATTCTTGTGCTTCTGCTGCTGCTGATACAATCCTACAATTGGTATCAAAGCATCAAATAAGCATTCAATTCGGTTTAATTTTTGTTTGGTGGGTATTTTATATGAGAAATATGAAACTGATGCACTAATATGGTTTTATGAGATTTGGCTGTTTAATTCTCTTTAATTTCTCATTTAAATTTGTAATTGGCTCTTGCTTGATGAGCTTTAATGTATTCCCAAGAGTCTGTAATTTATTTGGAGTCATTAGAGTTGAAATTAAGCTGTAAATCGATGAAACAAGCGAAGAGTCTGAGTTGCAGTTCCATAAAATCAGCCTCTGTTCTTATCGTCGCTGAGGTTCCAATTGTTAAATGATCGTCTAGCTCCAGACGCTACACGATGTGAAGAAAAGCTAGACGATCGTATAGCAATGGGCGCTAGTCGTTGTGATGTTGAACTCTAGATAATCGTGTACCTGCGGGAGCTAAACGATGCGTTCAATTTGCTATACGATTGCATTAAGCGATCGTTTAGTTTTGGCATAGGAACTAAACGATACGTTGAATTTACTATACGATGGTACTATGTGATCGTTTAGCAATGATGCACGCTAAGTGATGCGATGCAGTGCTACGCGATAGTGCTGAGCGATCGTCTAGATGCGGAGCTAAATGATGCGTCGAGTTGCTATGCGATAGCACTACGTGATCGTTTACCTCTATGCGGGCACTAGATGATGCGACGAGTTGTTATGCGATAGCACTACGTAATTGCATATCTTTGTGCGGCAGCTGGGCGATGCATTGTATGCTATGCGATGGCATTAAACGATCGTTTGCCTTTTGCGCACGCTAAACAATCAAGGATTTAAAACAAAGTTCCATACCGATCACCTATGTAAGCTATCTTTCCATCCAACTCATATTCTCCTAAAATTCCACATGATAATGAGATATTTTTCTTTTACACCAAAACAAATTCCTTGTAACCCTTCATATCATGCACTTAACTAGGAGTTTTGAACACATTAAATTCCTTTCTCTTTCCAAAAGAGTAAACTTTCTTGGATTCTTTTTTTTCCACTTTCCAAGTGGAATATAATCTCTTTACTAAAATATATTTTACTTAACTCCTCTATAAGTCTTATCTTTCTCACTAAGAATTTTCATCTTGTAGAATTCTCCTTTGCCAATTTTCATGCTTTTAAACTCCAAAAGACTTTCGTTTATTCAAATTTGTCCAACTTTGATCTTCTCATCACAATAAGGCTATGGGTTTAATTAATCTAGGTACTCTAAAATAATCCTTCAACCCAAACAAATAACACTTTGCTTTATCCCCTTTAAGTCTAAACTCATGTCCAACTAATTTGCTTCCTTTAATGACATCAACTTAGCTAGATATTCCAAAAGAATCCTTCATATCACTACACATACTTTACCTAGTCCATCAAGTCGTAGTATTACCAAAGTGATTATTACTTATTAATCCTTTCCAAAATTCCTCTCAATATGTTTGGTTTTAATAACTCAGAACCTTTAATAAATCCATAGTCTCTTCTTTTTCTCCTTCTTATCCGTAAAACAACTTTTAACCTTATACTTGAATATGTGGCCTGTGAAGAAAATTATTTGTACTAATACGAATTGCGCTACTCAACAAAAAAACATAACACTAATCCTTAATGTATTCTTATCTAGACAATTTTATTCCTCGACTTGAACATTTAAATACCTTTATTCCTGAATTGTTATAACTCTACATAGTTTCATCAACTTTTAAGATCTTTGAACTGAGGTATATATTTGTTTGTTTCTAACAGAATTTCCATGAGATAAACTAGTGCCAAGTGACCTCATAAATTTATTTTTTTTCCTCCTTTTGTAGCATCACACCTGAATAATCCGCTTATAATAACTTCTAACGAGTCACTAACCTAGCATTAGAATATAACTAGTGCATTTAAGCTAAATAAATATTTTAATGCACAACTACCATAAAACTTTTAATCGATAAGACATACCTGGCGATGACGAGGAATCCGTTCATGAGCCATAGGGACAATCTGGACTTACATAGTAAGTCAGTCTACAGAACCCAAAACATGGGCTCTGATACCAACTGTAATGACCCGACCCCCTAGGATTCAAGCTAGGCCGTTACTAAATACATGCATGCATGAAACTTAAAACGACACCTTTTTATGGTGAAATAAATGCTAAATAAATAAGGTAAGTTTAAAAGCCCTTCATTAAATTCAAATATTAAAAACAACAATAGGGCACCCATAAATCATAAATGTTAATAAATAAGTCTGAAAACATTTCTTAATAGTAAGTTTCAAATATCAAAATTGGAAGTTAAGAAAAACATGAAAAGAAATCTAAATCTCATGAGCGAAAGCATAGAACTGGTCCCAGTGGCTCGATCACGAATTCCGCTTGTCAATCGCCGGTGCATCTCTACCTTTACCTGAAACAACAACATGAGAAAGGATGAGTATAAAATACTCAATAAGTAAACCCACTACTGTGGTCAGGCTAGGCACCCCTGTCCTTCAGATGCTTACCTCTGGTGGAACATATAAACGCTCTAGTCTTCATGGGACACATACACACATGAAAAACTGATTTCTATCCTACTGTAGTTAAGTATGCCCACTACCTCTGGTGAATCCCGAAGGAAATACAACCCCTGGTGAATCCCGAAGGAAACACAACCCCTGGTGAATCTCGAAAGAAACACAACCCCTGGTGAATCTCGAAAGAAATACAACCCCTGGTGAATCCCGAAGGAAACACAATATCTGGTGAATCCCGAAGGAAACATAATCTGGTGAATCCCGAAGAAAAAATAAAAGAAAAATTATGATCGCTAACGCTTATCGCATAAAAGCAGTTAAATTAAGTTATTTTGTGCAGGAACAATGCGATAACACGTTTTGAGTTTTCGATCCAAGGGTACCTCAAAGATGATCGGGTGATGACCTTACATAAAGGCTATGGCCTAATGTAATAAAAACATGATGGGACGTAAAGTCGATAACGGTTAAATCAGAAATTCAGTTGACGGTCGTTGAAGACCATACCGTTGCAAATACATTGAACTTTCGGTGACTATCAGACGACGCAACAGGGTATGGAAATTGATGCTACCCATCCACGCAATCATTAGTGAGAGGAACTATTTTGTCTGGAAGTCTATAAATACCCAATGTTACCAAACCAGGAGGATGGAGAGGAAAGACTAAGCGAAGTAGACCAAGCGGAGGAAAGAGAATTCTTGAGAAGAAATTAATTTTCGGAGAAGTCGAGAGACTGCCGAAAGTAGCACGGAGGAGAGACACCAAACCCTTGCGAGAGCAAGTGTTTACAACTTGGGAAAGAATTGAAGTGATAAGAGTAGTGTAAACGCCAGAGGAAGCAAGACATTACTTACCTGGCTTGATACTTACACCATTTATTGTTTTGTCACATACTAGCAAAACCTCTTCTCAACCTTTTTATCGCATATTTGTTACAACACCACCCTTTCATCGTTGTGCATTTAATTCCATCGCATTAGAAAATCAAAGTTAAATCACCATCTACTTCTTAATCACCATCGCAATAGGATCAGATAGTCTGTCGCATATTTATTTAATAATCCTTGCGTTCGACCCTAGACTTACAAGGACCCTAAGAAGGCTTATACTTGGGCTTTGTTAGGAAAACTTGCATGATCAACGCATCCACACATCCTTTCATCACATCAAGTTTTTGGCGCCGTTGCCGGGGATTACGGTATAGATTTTGCTAACATCAAACCTCTTTGATCTTTGCAGCTTTCGACCTTTGGAGTATTGCCATTCCACCTGTGAAGGAAGAAGCAAGCGTCGTATAAGCGAAGGAAATACTCTCGAGCTCAAATACAACCCAGAGATTGAAAGAACTTTTCGCAAAAGGCAGAGAAACAGATGTAAATGGCAAAGAAGAGTTCGTAGAATGGCTAAACAACCTGAAGAACGAGTAGCGAACGAAAACAACATGATGGCAAATCCCATCTACTGGAAAATGATCGCAATAGACCCATTCGGGACTATTGATAACGGATAGAAATGCACGTTATTATAGTGCTAAGTCCGTAAACAATGCTGGCTTACATTGATAAACATGTTAGATTGCATCCAAAAAGCATCAAATTCATAATATTTCGGTCGCATGCGTTTATCGCATATAAACAGTTGATTTTTGTATTTTTGTGCAGAAAATCGTTGACGCAATGCAAAAACTGCGATCATAGGAAATCATTGGTCGAGCACAGCATTACCGCAAGACTTTGCAGTGATTGTGCTCGCAAAGAAGGATTGTCGCAACCTGGTCAGCGCAACTTGGAGGGTGCATCTGGGTGAAAGGTATAATTAATCACGATGGGACAGAAAGCTGATGAGTCGAATCCGAATTAAGTTGACAGCCGCTAACGAACAAGTACATTCAGCTTTTCGGTGACAAATATTCGGTGCATCAGTCAGGGAATTAAAGTCGTCCCATCTGTGCAATCATGAGAAAGAAGCCGCCTTTCACCCTAGAGGTCCTATAAATACTGAAGGCATCCGTCAGGTTCACCATCTTACGAGTTCATAGTTCTATTGATAGTTTAGTCTTGTTCTTAGATTTTCTTTTACCTTAAGGCGGACGCGAGAGAAGAAGATTGTACCGACAGATCGTTCCAGTAAGCTTGGGAGAGCATCGGAAGCTTCAAGGACAGAGAGAGGGCCGACGCCTACGGAAGCAGGAATATCTTTTGAACCGAATAGAGATTGACAGTGTAAAAGCCTTGGTCAGCAAGGAATTGCTACCAGGCTCTCTACCTTTAACTTCCATTGTTATTTTGTACTCAAACTCATTTATAAAAATGGAATTTACTTCTCTATATCTATTCACTCTCGGTTATTTACGCATGAGTAGCTAAATCTGTTGAATGGGTTGAGAAGCATTTAGCTAGCACAACTGGGAATCTTCATTCTATGCGATTATCTTGTATTATGTATGCTTCATTCGTCCATTAGAAATACTCGGGAGGGTAGTCTAAGGACAGGATCTAGGCTTGCGAAAGTCAGGTTAGAATCTAGGCTCGGGAGAGTCAGATTAGAACGTATAATCAAGAGATAGAAGCTTAGAAATAAGCATTGTTTGCTATTAACGCATCACATACATCCTAGAGATAAGATATGATTGTGTGCGGTCACCTTGCCTTTATGCATCTTGCATCATTGCATATGACAAGAGTAGAGACTTAGGAATAAGCTCTATGGAAACTTTTGCATTCAACACATGCATCCTAGACTTAGGAGCATCGCATTTGAATTGGAAAATGACTTGTTGTGCATGGTTGTAGCATGATCGCATAGTTTGACGCATTCCTAAGTAACGCTAGCTAAAGACCTTCTCAACCCGTTCATCCGCATACTCAGTGCATCTATCACACAATCCGACTTTTCTCAAATCTACCGCATTTATTTATTTTTCATTAACACAATCAACAACAACCATTTACTGGTTACCGCAAAGTTTTCTAAAAAATACCACTGCAACCTGTTTTCACAAGTCCATGAGTTCGACCATGAACTTACCAGGAAACTCAGTGGAGTTTACACTTAAATTCCGCTGAGGAAACTTGAGTGCTCAACGCAATTTCACCATTGCATTTCACCATATTTCCACATCATAAAATAACGCATCAAGTTTTTGGCGCCGTTGCCGGGGATTTCGACAAATAGTGTGCTAACGGTAATTTTTCTCATTTCTTTGCAGACTCTCAATCTCTGGCGAATTACGACCTGAAGATTGAGAGACATTCAGACGGAGATTAAGAGACCGCCAACTACAACAGCCAGATAAAGAAGAGATGGCGGAGCAACCTGGAAACGAAGCACCAAACGAAAACAACGTCATGGCGAATCCAATCCTGCTGGCAAACGATCGCAATAGACCCATTAGGGACTATGCATCGCCAAACCTCTATGATTTCTCTCCAGGAATCATGAGGCCTGCCTTCGATGGAAGCAGATTCGAAATGAAACCGGTGATGCTGCAGATGATCTAGACTGCAGGACAATTCGGAGGCCGGCGTGGCGAGGACCTGCATGCCTACCTTCGTAACTTTATCGAAATCTGCAATACTTTTGT
This sequence comes from Benincasa hispida, assembly GCF_027475165.1. Classification (NCBI taxonomy): domain Eukaryota; kingdom Viridiplantae; phylum Streptophyta; class Magnoliopsida; order Cucurbitales; family Cucurbitaceae; genus Benincasa; species Benincasa hispida. Next base: position 92,729,685 of record NC_143478.1, on the reverse strand, counting down.
GTTCCCGAACATCTCTGCTGAAGAAGTTCGATTAACTTTATTCCCATTTTCTCTTTGTGATCAGGTAAGGAAATGGGCGTATTCCCTCGAACCGGGAGAGATCACTTCATGGGAACAGGTCGTAGAGAAATTTATGAAGAAATATTTTCCGCCTACTGAGAATGCTAGACGAAGGAAACTCATAACAGATTTTGAACAAGACATGGACGAATCGCTCAGCGATGCCTGGGCGAGGTCTAAGAGGTCGGTCCGACGCTGTTGAGCCAACCCTCAACTATGTAAATCTAAGGGCAATCCCAAATAAATAAGAGTTCATAGTTAGCTCAGGATTAAGATCGAGTTACCTAGGTCATCTAGGTGAAATAGTCAATCTTAAACAGTAAACAACGTTATAAAGTAAGAATGACTTATTTCTTGGTCCTGATCTTATGCAAACTCATTGCATAGGACGCCTCCACTCTTCACGTCATAACATGTACGAATTAGGATCACATCGTATGTAGCACTTTATAACTCTTTGTAACAACTACTGAGTAGGCCGCATTCAATGGTGTTACCAGAATAAGGTACCCAACCTCATTCATGTACCATAGATCATTTTGACTATTTACTCGAACCTGATCTACTCTTATGTCTCCACATAAAGTTCAAGTACTCATACAATAGTCATGGGTCTTAGTTTATTGGATTTAGACTTTCATACAATTTATGAGATCAATAACAAGTATTTTGATAATAGAAAATGTTTATCATTTTTCAAACTACGAGTTTTTAGGACATAAAACCCAACAAAAACTCTATCAACCCACTTGAAGTACGTATTCTTGGCCAGAATGGAACCTTACCAGTCATCATATCCTCTGCATTACTTGAAGAAAAAGAAACCGCGCTGATCAGTGCTTTAAAAAAATATATTAGAGCGATCGGATGGACGCTCGCAGACATCAGGGGTATTAGCCCAACGTATTGCATGCATCGAATCCGGCTTGAAGAAAATCAGAAGGGCTCAATAGAACCTCAACGTAGACTGAACCCTACGATGAAAGATGTTCTCAAAAAGGAAATCATCAAATGGTTAGATGCCGACATTATTTACCCTATCGAAGATAGCATGTGGGTCAGCCCCGTTCAATGTGTTCGCAAAAAGGGTGGGATGACAGTGTTTCCTAACGCAAACAACGAATTGATCCCCATGAGGACCGTCACAGGTTGGCGGATTTGTATGGACTACAGGAAACTCAACGCGGTGACAAAAAAAGATCATTTCCCCTACCTTTCATTGAGCAAATGCTCAACAGATTAGTGGGGAATGATTATTTTTGCTTCCTTGATGGGTATGCTGGCTATAACTAAATTATGAATGCACTAGAGGATCAAGAAAAGACCACGTTCACATGTCCATATGGAACATTCGCCTTTCGTCGCATGCCTTTTGGATTATACAATGCACCCAGTACGTTTCAAAGGTGTATGATGGCGATCTTCTCCGAGTACCTTGAAGACTCGGTTGAAATATTTATGGATGACTTCTCAGTCTATGGACAAACATATGAAATCTATCTACAAAACCTGGAGAGAATATTGAAAAGATGTGAGGAAACTAATCTGGTGTTGAACTGAGAAAGTGCCATTTTATGGTCAAGGAAGGAATTGTACTAGGGCACAAAGTTTCAAGGAATGGGTTAGAGGTGGACCAAGCAAAGATTGAAGCTATAGAAAAACTTCTACCTCCAACGAATGTGAAAGCTTTGAGGAGTTTCCTAGGACACATGGGGTTTTATGAAGGTTTGTGAAGGACTTTTCCAAAATTGCTCGACCTTGAATGCGTTGTTGAAATCTGATAGACTCTTTGATTTCGATCACACTGCCTCACTGCATTTAAAACACTAAAAGATGCTTTGACTACAACGCCAATTTTGATTGCACCTGATTGGGTGAAGCCATTTGAACTGATGTGCGATGCCAGCGGATATGCAATGGGGGCAGTATTGGCACAAAAAGTAAAGATAATATTACACCCCATCGCATATGCTAGCAGAATGCTAAACTCCACGTAGGCGAATTACACCACTACCGAGAAGGAACTTTTAGCAGTGATTTTTGCGATTGAAAAATTCAGACCTTATTTGTTGGGGTCAAAAGTGATTGTCCACATAGACCACTCTGCGATAAGATATTTGATGACAAAAAAAGATGTGAAACTAAACTAATTCGATGGGTTCTCTTACTCCAAGAATTTGATATGGAAATAATCGACCGAAAGGGAATAGATAACAAGGTTGCTGACCATTTATCGCGATTAGAAAATCCATAAGTGGATCGCATCCAGTCGGAGGTGAACACCTCATTTCCTGATGAGCAGTTTCTTAAGATTGAAGAACTACCGTGGTATGCGGATATTGTCAACTTCTTGGTCTGCAAACAATTCCCTGAAAACTACACATCCCATCAAAAGAAAGGCTCATACATGAATGCAAATTTTACTACTGGGATGATCCAAATCTCTACAAATGGGACCAGACCAGATATTGAAACTTTGTGTTCCAGAAACTGCTTTTCATCGCATATTGTTTCAATGTCATGAATCACCCTATGGAGGGCATTTCGGCGGACAGCGCACGGCAACGAAAGTTTTGCAATGTGGGTATTACTGGCCCACTCTATTTAAAGATGCACGAGAATACTCCATGAAATGCGATAAGTGCCAACGCACTGGAAGCATTTAAAAAAAATGCGATGCCAATGAACATCATTTTGGAGGTGGAGCTATTCGACGTATGGGGAATAGATTTCATGGGACCATTTCCATCTTCAAATGGTCATAAATACATTCTATTGGCTGTCGACTATGTTTCCAAATGGATTGAAGTTGTTTCATGCATTACAAACGATGTGGCAACAGTCTCTAAGTTCTTGCAGAAAAGCATCTTTACTCGTTTTGGCACCCCACGTGCTATAATAAGTGACGAAGGGACCCACTTTGTGAATCGCATTGTTAGTAAACTGTTGATCAAATATAATGTCCACCATATGATCGCCACCACATATCACCCTCAAACAAACGGACAAGCAAAGTTTTTTAACAGAGAAATAAAGACAATCTTAGAGAAGGTGGTGAACCCATCACGGAAGGATTAGGCCATGAAACTAGATGATGCCTTGTGGGCATGTCGGACTGCTTATAAGACACCATAAGCATGTCACCATATGCGTTGATGTTTGGAAAGGCTTGTCATCTACCATTGGAACTGGAATATAAGGCAATGTGGGCAGATAAGAAACTTAACTTTGATCTTAAAGCTGCAGGAGAAGAGAGACAACTTCAACTACTAGAGTTGGACGAGTGGAGATTACAAGTGTATGAAAATTCCAAAATTTACAAAGAACACACCAAGCGATGGCATGATAAGCATCTTTGCGAGAAAAACCTCAAGGTAGGTCGAAGGGTATTGCTGTTCAATTCTAGGTTGCGTCTCTTTCCTGGAAAACTAAAGTTGCGTTGGTCCGGGCCTTTCATAATCAATAAAGTATTCCCACATGGAGCGGTGGAATTGACCAACGAAGATGGGACCAACGCATTTAAAATAAATGGACAAAGAGTAAAGTTATATCATGGAGGGGATTTCCAACACGAGAAAACCTCCATTGACTTGGGTAAGCCAGAATAAAGAAGAAACACTCGTCCCTGCGATGATAAGCGGCATACATTCGTCAGGCACGAAGTATATTCTTTTGTGTATCTTGTTTTGTTTTTCTTTCAAGAATTTATTTTACTTTCTGCATATTTACTACTTTTTATGACTGTCAACTCTTTTCTTCGTACTATCTTTTAAAAGCTCAATCGATCGCGGGTTTTAATCCCATCACATTACTTCGTCACACTCATTTACTGCGATCAAAATGATGCGGGCGAAAATTAAATTTGGGGGTTATGTCCCTCCTTGCATCATCTTATTTCAATTTTTGTACTTCTCAGTTTCAATTTAATATTGCTGAATTCTACTATCGCATTTTCTCTCGTTTGGCTTAAATCTTAATTTTTTATTGCTTTATTTGGTCGCCGCATTCATCCTTTGCCCATTATGACTTCAATGATGAAATATATGTTTTTTTTCTTACAGATTAATTTCAGGACATTTGATTCACAAAGCATTTCTAAAATTTAGTTGGTCTGCCAGCTTTACTTCAAAACTATTTTTACAAAATTTTCTGAGTCCATCGAATGAATTGTTTTGTTTTCAGCAATGAGAACATTGCTGCGTTTTAAACTTGGGGGTGTTATTTTCAGCCTTAATAGAATTTCAATTTAGAATATATATATATATATATATATATATATATATATATAATAATAATAATAATAATAATAAAAAAAATATATATATATAGTGTTGTGATCGAATCCTGCTCATAGTTGGATGTCCGCATGACACCCGTGGGGGCAAGCCAAAACGAAGTGGGAATTGTGATCAATGCATAAGATAAGTGATCGCAACTCTGCTGCCAGATAAAAAGATGGGCATGAGTTTTGACTGAAAAGAGTGTCTCACTCGTAGTTGGATGTCCGCATGACACCCGTGGGGGCAAACCAAAACGAAGGCTGGGTACTCGGATCAGTGCAAGATCACAAAACTAATATCTAAATCATGCGAAGGCCCAAACCACTTGAACACCCCAGTTTGATAAAATTTGAAATAAATAATGCGATGTAATGGGAAATGAGTAAAGATTTTTTTGAAGATTAAGCTCGCAGTCCCTAAAGGTTAGAAATATTTTAGGAAGAGATTAGGATAGAAATTAATAATGACAATGGTTCAGTGGTTTGAATAAGGCATTATGAGAAGCCTAGGCAAGGTAAAGGCGATTGAAAATTTTGAAAAATCTTTATTTTATGCTTGAGGGCAAACATTGTTTTAAATTTGGGGGTGTGATAACTGGTAGAAATACAAGTTATTAAAGTTCAAATTATTAAAACAATGGAAGAAAGCGATGGTAAATAGGCAATATTACGATTAAATATGCCAAACTAAAAGAAAAATTGTGATCGCTAACGCTCATCGCATAAAAGCAATTAAATTAAGTTATTTTGTGCAGGAACAATGCAATAGCACGTTTTGAGTTTGCGATCCAAGGATACCTCAAAGATGATCGCGTGATGACCTTACATAAAGACGGTGACCTATTGTAATAAAACATGGTGGGACGTAGGGCCGATAACGATTAAATCAGATATTCAGTTGACGACCGTTGAAGACCATACCGTTGCAAATACATTGAACTTCCGGTGACTATTAGACGACGCAACAGGGTATGGAAATTAATGTTTCCCATCCACGCAATCATTAGTGAGAGGAACTATTTTGTTTGGAAGTCTATAAATAACCAATGCTACCAAACTAGGAGGATGGAGAAGAAAGACTAAGCAAGCAGACCAAGCGGAGGAAAGGGAATTCTTGAGAAGAAATTAATTTTCGGAGAAGTCAAGAGACTGCCGGAAATAGCACGGAAGAGAGACACCAAACCCTTGAGAGCAAGAGTTTACAACTTGGGAAAAATTGAGAGCAAGAGTTTACAAACCTCTTCTCAACCCCTTTATCGCATATTTGTTACAACACCACCCTTTCATTGTTGTGCATTTAATTCCATCGCATTAGAAAACCAAAGTTAAATCACCATCTACTTCTTAATCACCATTGCAATAGGATCAGAAAGTCTTGTCGCATATTTATTTAGTAATCCCTACGTTTGACCCTGGATTTACCAGGACCCTAAGAAGGCTTATACTTGGGCTTTGTTAGGAAAACTTGCATGATCAATACATCCACACATCCTTTCATCGCATGATAAATCATCGCATCAACTAGCGACCCAAGTTCAAATGAAAGATTTGGGAGATGCGTAGTTTGTTCTAGGCATTCAGATCTTTAGAGATCGAAAGAACAAAATGCTGGCCTTATCTCAGGCATTGTACGTTGACAAGATATTTGTCAAGTTTTTGATGCAAAACTCCAAGAGAGACTTACTTCCTTTTAGGAATGGAGTTATTTTGTCTAAGGAACAGTATCCTAAGACACCTCAAGGAGTTGAGGAAATGAGACAGATCTCCTATGCATCAAATATTGGTAGCCTAATGTATGTAATGTTATGTACTAAACCTGACATCTGCTATGTAGTGGGGATAGTCAGTAGATATTAGTCTAATCTAGAGTTTGATCACTGGACCGCCGTTAAGAATATCATCAAGTATCTTCGAAGAACGAGGGACTACATGCTCATGTATGGTTTGATCTTGACTGGATACACAGACTCTGATTTCCAGACTCATAAGAATTCTAGGAAATCCACATCAGGATCAGTCTTTACTCTTAATGAAGAAGTAGTAGTCTGAAGGAGCACCAAGCAAAGGTGCATTGCTAACTCCAATATGAAGGCTGAGTATGTAGTAACTTGTGAAGCTGCTAAGGAAGATGTATGGCTCAGGAAATTCTTGACTGATCTAGAAGTGGTTCCAGATATATCTAAGCTCATCACCATTTATTGTGATAATAGTGGTATTGTGGCTAATTTTCGAGAGCCTAAGAGTCATAAACGTGGAAAGCACATAGAGCAAAAGTTTCTTCTCATTTGAGAGATTGTGCATCAAGGGGATGTGATCATCATGTAGATAGCTTCAATGCAAAACGTTGTTGATCCATTTATAATGCCCTCACGAACTAAGGTGTTTGAGGATCACCTGCAGAGTATGGGTCTACAGGACATGCCACATCTAATCTAGGGCAAGTGGGAGTGTGATGGGTGCATTTTATGCCCTTGTTTCTTATTTTGTGTACTTTTGTATGACTTTTATGATGTATACCCCACTAACTTTAGGAAAAGTGAGAGATTGTTGGGGTTTGATGCCCTAAATCTCGTGGGTCCTGTAGTTTGTAATTGTGTTATACAAACAATTTATTTATTTTAATGAGGTATTTTATTTGACATTTAGTAGTATTAACCCACAAAACCAATAAACAATCATTCATATAAGGACATGTGAGCAGGGGTATTCTATACAAAGGGATTTGTATAAGAACGGACCACGAAATGAAGAGTCTCATTATATAACGCCGTTAATAATAGAGACTTACATTTCACCAGGATGACCACAAGTGATATGACTTGAATCCTGAATGAGTTGTGAATTCCTGCCTATGAAGGTGGTCCTTTGATTTGTATGGATGAGAGTGGCCAGTTCGTGACTCAATATGCCTACCATTTTGGGGATTTATCTGATTGGAGAGTTGGGAACACAACTACACAAAATAAATTTCACTTCTTGCCTAATGTCGGGGTAGGTAGATAAATTGCTTCTTTAAGGATTGATTTAAGGGCTTGAACAATGTGGTACTACACCCTCTCTTAGCCTGAGAGGGGTTTGGTCATAGCTGGACTATGACCTATTGTTCATTAAGGATCAATGGTACTTAAGGAGATAGATGTAACTACAGGGACAAAACAGTAATTTTGGTATATTGGTCAATCTAAAGATCCATAAAGTCCCCTCTGTATCTCAACATGAATTATTGAGAATTAATTTTGGATTAATTTGAATTGTTCAAATTAATTGAGGGATTGATTATATATGATATAATTAATTTTAATTAATTATATGTGATAATTATTATAATGTATTTGATACATTATAATATAACGTTTATTTTGAGAGAAATTAAATATTTGGATATGATTCAAATATTAATTGTATGGATTAGATTCATATAATTAATTTAGTATAAATGTGATTTATATTAAATACCATAAATGATTGAGAGAATACAAACTATAGGTCATATTGTATTTGATATAAAAACTATAGGTTATGAGTTATATTTGATATAACATATAATTATATCTATAATAAATTAGTTGTTATAAACATATATATATTGGTTATTAAATTAAATTATTTAAAACTAAATGGAGGGAGTTACAACTTCCCTCAATTCTCTAAAAAAACGTGTGGAGATGGAGTTACATGATCTTGATAGCCTTGCTTCTGAAGCAAATTGTCAACTGTTTTTTTTTTCTTTCTCCCTGTGAAAGAATACACAGAAAACTCTTTCCCTCTCAAATCTTCTCTCCCTCTTCAAAAAATCAGAGAAGCCCACAACTCTCTCTATAGTTCTCACCCCTAAGGAGAATACAAGAGGCTCATTTGTGGTGGTGTCCATGTTGAGGGGTTTTTCTGTACGAAGAGTTCGTGACCAATTGGGAGGAAATTCGTGAATAATTGGTTTTTCAAGGGTAAGTAATTCCAAATCTTAATTTTTTCTTAATCTTTCTGTTTAATCTCTAAAAGTATGTTGTAATTTCCTGTAAAATGCATAATTTTTTATTTCTCTATTTTTAATTCTATGTGAGATTTGAAAATTGGAACCAATCGCGCTTCTGCTATGGACCTCACAGTCCTTCGGAATGATTAGGATCAGATTATTTATAATACTTTACAACTATTGTAACACTTACAAAGTGGACCTTATCCGTAGTGTTACCAGGATAAGGTACCAAACCTTATCCATATACCACAAACCATTTAAGTTATTACATGATCCACTTGTATGTCAACCATATGCATGTTTAAGCTACATTAAATAATCTCGAATCTTATTTATTGGATTGAGTTATACAATTCTAAATGTCAAATAAAACAACTCCTTATTTTATTAAATAAATGAATTTCGTTTACACATTACAAACCACGATATTGAGGGCACAATCCCCAACAACGACAACTTCCTTGAAGTCTTTATAATCAAAACAAAGTTTAGATATTAGAATTCAATTTTAAAACCTTAGTCGAAATCAAGAGAATGTTTAAGAGGGATATTCTTACCCAAAATACACCATAAGTATTAACTAATCACTTCGAATAAGTTCAAAACTACAAACAACAAGCTTTCACAAGTCGAAGACTAATTAAGATACTTCTTCAATTGAGTTTGAATCTTAACTAAATATTTTAAAATTGACCAAAACATAACAAAGGAAGAATTCCAGGGACTTATAATCTAATTTAAACGCTTAAACCAATATGAAAAAGCAAAATGGTATACTCATTGAATCTTACCAAGAAGAAATCTGAACCTTGTTGCTAGTGTTCGAAATTTGAACCTTATGCCAAGTGTTGAAAGTTTTGTTCCACGATTTAATTAATGCTTACAAGAATAAATAGAACATATTAGATCTTCTAGCTTACACAACATTACACAGCATGCTTATGCAATAATTTCGCCTTGAATTTATGCATTGAAATTTAGAAGAAACAGAGAATTACGTCGACAATATAGAACATATGGTTACAATAGTATATGATTACACAGTAAAAATTGCCAATAAGATAATAATGACCGTTACTTGTTCAAAGAAGTATACTTCAGATGAGAAAATTAGTTTGATGGGCCTTCTTTGAGTTCTTTATACTTATAAACTAAACCATTTTAATAAGAGAAATGATAATAAAAGAAGACCCTCTTGACTCCTCGTTGCTCTCGAAAAGGAATCTGTAGCTCGTTGAAGAGCTCAAACAAGTCAATTTTGACATAATATAGAATACTACTTCCTCTCTGTCAATTTGAAATGACTTTCTTAATACTTAAATTAAAAAAAGAAAAATTAGAGAAGAGATCGAGGAATATAACATACTGAAAAAATAAATAAATTTGAAGAAAAATGGAATAACAACGTATCGTGAAGGTTTTCTAAAATTAAAAGTGAATCGAGAAAAGGGGAGGGAAATCGTGAAAATGAGGAAGAAATGAGAAAAAATCGTGAAAATGTGCAGGAAGGAGAGGGAAATCATGAAAATGAGAAGAAATGAGAGGAAAATCGTGAAAATGGGGGAAAGACGTAGAGGAAAATCGTGAAAATGTCATAGTTTAGAAAAAAAAAAAATACTTATATGTGATGTCTTAACATAATTTTTTAGTGACGCTACTTTAGACGGTATTGCTAATAATAGTATTTTGTGACGTATTTTTTAATATGTTGCTATAAATTAATTATTAGCAACGAAAATTAGTTATGTTGCTAAAAAATTGTCACTGAAAAGATTTTCTTGCAGCGAAGGATAATCTAAGTTATAATTAAAATTATTTATATTCAACAACACTTCTTTTTAATCAAAGAATTATGATTGTCTTCCCATTTTATAGTTTTCAAGATAGCAAAGTCGTTCCTCTAAAAGAGAAAAGATAGCAATTGTTGCATCTAATGTCTATGTATATGATTTTTGTTTGGATGGGAATAATAGTAGAAGTTGGACCAAGTATAGAGGATACAATATCATACCCTCCTCAATCATTAAAGATTTTAAAGTTGTTAGGTTGTAACACCTCTATGTTGAAAATTTCTTGGTGCGTATATGTTATTCCAACTTACTTCAAATTTACAATAATTTTAATCAACTTTCTGATCTTTTAAGTTACTGATTGGAAAATCATAGAATATCAAATTTTATATATATTTTGGGGGAAAGTACGAAGTATTTATTTATTTATTATTTTAAAAAAGAAAGTACAAATACAAAATACCTTATTTTAGTAATTATATATTAAAATTATTTTATTAATCAAATTGACCGCATAGCGCAGTGGATTAGCGCGTTTGACTTCGGATCAAAAGGTCGTGGGTTCGACTCCCACTGTGGTCGATCATTTTTTCTTTTATGTTATTTATTTATTACTATGCATATAGGGATACGATTTTGTTATCGTATAAAATTTAGAATGTAACCAAGTTATTTTGAAACAAATTAAAGTGTTTGACAACTCAAAATAGCTTTTAAAATATTTTTAAAGTTCATTTTAAACAATTTTTATCAAAAGAGTTTAAATTAAAATAATTTTTTTAAAAAAATATTTTTTTTCTCTATACCCTTAATTGATTTGGAGTTTAATTGACAAAATCAAAGTCTCACAAATGCTTATCCAAACAAAACATAATGAAAAGTCTAAATTGATATAATAATAATGAAAGTTCATAGTTTAAATTAATACAATAGGTTAATATATTATTTTGATCCCCATACAATATAATAGCATTAGAGACTAAATTTAGTATTTATTAAAAGCAAATACAATTTTATTGTGGGGAGTAAAATGGGACATTTGATTTTAGCTATTCTTCTTGGTTGTTGATTTTAGCTGCAAAGATATTCACCATTTAATATCGACTTCTTATTAATATGATAAACATCTAAGGGTGTATAGACTAAAATTGAACTGTTATCCCAGTATAAAGACCAAAATGATATTTAGCCACACAATTAATATTTTATAATTTAAATGATATAACCTGATATTTCCTAAAAATCTAATAACAGTAGTAATTATCAAAGTGAACTTAACTCAATTATAATTGATATGACTTTCTTTAGAGGTTAAAGGTTCGATCCTCATCCTGCGTACTCCCAAACGAAACGACAATAATTAACCAAATGAATATAAGTATGAGACTACACACTGTTCTTAAAAAAATTAAAAAGAAAAGAAAAAGAAAAAAGAAAAATAGATTCATTAAAAAAATTCAAATGGTTTAAGAAAAATAGATTCATTAAAAAAATTCAAACGGTTTAGTCAAAAATTAAAATCCATTAAAGTTAATTCAAAATAATTAAAAATCAAAACAAATTATTAACTTATCTTAAATATGAAACGAAAAAACAACCAATTGAAGAGAATGGAGAATAGAAACAAAGGAGAAAATATTGCAAGAGGGTCAAGTGTTTCAATTGAATTCTACATTCATTTAAGTAGAAACAATACAAGTATTTAGAGGAAAAATAAGAAACTAACCAATAATGTATTATCCTTAATTTTCTACCACCAACCTAGAAAAGCTCCCTTAATCAATCCACTAAACCATTATGCCACTATCCTCCAATTTAGGAGGCACTATCCTAAATAAAAGTCATTAACTTCAATTAAAGAAAAAACTAATTTAATTAATAACTTGCAAAATAAGCTTGCACTAATTTTTAAACACTCTCTCTTAGTGTAAACAAATGATCAACAACACCAAGTGCACTCCTGAATTCTTCAAACTTGACTTTACCAAGAGCATTAGTAAATATATCAGCAACTTGCTCCTTAGAATGTATCTTCTCCAATCGAATATCTTGCATCAAGACTTTCTCCCAAACAAAGTGAAAATGTGTTTCAATGTATTTTGTACGAGCGTGAAACACTGGATTTCCTTCAAGCTTGATTGCACTTTCATTATCATAACAAATGGAAACTGGATGGTTAAAACTGGAAGATATTTCTCCCATAAGCATTTTTACCCAAATACACTATTGGGTAGCCATAATAGCTACTATATATTCTGCTTCACAAATTGAAATAACAATAAAGGATTGCTTCTCACTGTACCATGAAATAGTTCTTGAACCTATATTGAAACAGTATCCTGTTGTGGAATGTCTGTCATTTACATTACCAACCCAATCTGCATCAACAAAACCACTTGAAACAAAAAATGTAGCTTGTTTGTAGAACAAGCCAAAACTTAGGACGCTCTTCACATATCGTAGAATCCTCTTTGCTGCAATTAAATGAGTTTCACATGCTTTATCCATAAACTGAGCAACAATACCAACAGAGTAAGAAATATTCAGCCTTGTGATAGTTAAATAAATTAAACTACCAACAAGTTATCGAAAAGGTGTTGCATGAGCCACTCGTTTTCTTTCTTCTTTAATCAACTTTAGGGATGGCTTCATGAGAGTAACCATTGGTTTTGACTTATTCATGTCAAAATGATCCAATAAACTCGCTGCATACCTTTTTTGTGAGACACCAACCTTTCAACCTCCAACTCAAGAAAACATCTTGCTCCACCCAAACTTTTCATTTCAAAACGAATAGACAAAGCATCTCGAAGACTATTAATTTCAACTTCGTCATCACCTGTTATGATCATGTCATCAACATAGAGTAGTGGCATTGTACATCATGAAGTTTTCTTTTTAACAAATATATTTGAATCTACATTTAAAGATCTAAACTCATAAAATTCAAGATACTGAGCAATCTTACCATACTAAGTATGAGGAGCTTGCTTAAGACCATACAAAGCCTTCTTGAGTCGACATACAAAACTTGAGAACTCTTTAAAAACAAAATCGTGAAGTTGTTCCATGAAAATGTCTCGATCTAACTCTCCATAAATAAAAGCATTCTTCACATCTAACTGCCATAATTTCCAATCTTTGCAAACAGATAATAAAATAATTGTCTGAATAATTACCATTTTAGTAATGGGATAGAATGTCTCTTCTTAGTCTAGACCATATTGCTGTGAAAAATCACGAGCTATAAGAACACAAGCTAACCTGACTGACTTCATCGTGTTCAAATTAATAAGAGGGAATTTAATTATATATGATATAATTAAATTAATTAAATTATATATGATATAATTGATATAATGTATTTGATACATTATAGTTTAACTGGAGGAATAAATATTTGAATGTGATTAAAATATATTATCTATGAATGAGATTCATAGTTATTAAATTTATAAAAATATGATTTATATTAAATGCCATAAAATAGAGAAAAAAATATAGTTTATATTATATATGATGCAATATTAAAACGATAGGTTATAAATATAATATGATAAGTTGATTATCATATTTATTTATATTATTAATTATTTGGATAATTAATCCATTTTTTTCTCTCTAACCACCTTAGTGTGGGGTTAAGTAGTTTTTATGGCAAATGGAATAAATAAAATATGAACTTTATTATTCCATATCTAAGACATACGAATTGTGGAGAATCTATGCGATAGATTGAGAGAGCATATACAATATGCTCATTGATTACACGATTGAGTGATCTTGCTATATGATAGTTTTCTTCTTCCTCAATCTTCTTCCTCCTCCAAACTCCTAATCTCCCTCCTAACCAAAATAGTCAAAGCCCACCACTCCTGGGTTCTCATCCTGAGAATATCGAGGTCACCAAGTGGCTGTGTTTTCCTCTTTTGGTTTGTTCTTATTGCTGTTTGGAGAGTTCGTGACTGTTCGAGGAGCTCGTGATAGTACGAGGGATTTACTTGAAGAAATGTTCTTCAAAGGTATAATCTCTAAACTCTTTTTGTTGTTCAAAAGCATGTTGTAATTTTATTAAGATGCATAGTCTGTATATTTTAATATAAACGTTAGTTTTCAATCGAAATGAGATTTGGACGATTCGCTTCCACTCACGGATCTTGTAAATCAAATTCCTTCACATTAATGACAGATCCATTCATTTTCACCACGTTGAAGTGGAACATCATGTTGAGAACATGTTCTCTAACAGATGCCCCCTCTTATATATATGTATTGAAGATGTTTTTCAGAGCGTCATGTCTGAGTTGTGCGGACGGTTGTCTGAACATCCCCTGTAGGGACTCCATGATCTTACGGGCAGTGATTATTGGCTCATGCTTCCTGGCCAAGACTTCATAAAGACTTGCCAAGATATATGCTTGGGCCTTCTCATTTTCCCGTATCCAACGCTCGTATGTCTCCCGAACGTTTTGAGTAAATTTAGCATTGTAGAAGTCATTATGAAATTTGTTGGAACATATGCTTTATTTATATTAGTATTCAAGCATTACCCATTTGGAATAACCAATCAAATTTAGCAAAATAATTTAATGCACCCTAAGCGACATCTATTCTGCAATTATGTCTCAGTGAAGCAGGGTAAAAGCCCACGTAGGGTGATCAGGTACCCTTTCATTGAAATGAGACCATCTCAACCAATATACAGAACAACTCCTTTTTACTGTAAATATTAGTCACCATTATTCAGTTCATAAACCGTTAACTTGCTTAATATTTTCTTGTAAGTATAATCCCTCATTTTAGATTTTAGAGTTCCACCCCAATGAGCCAACCATAGGGAAAAATCGATGGGGACAAAAACTAAAGCAATCCTATCCATTTCTGGAGTTTGAGTAAAAAGTCATGCAAATGTCATCCGTAGGGGGACACAAGCAAAGGCGTCTCGAGGTCGAGCATGAAAATTTACTACAAATTAATGAGAGAGACCGTGTGATGTGTTGACCTATACAAACACCACCCATATGGAGACACAAGCAAAGGTGCCTCGAGGCCGAATATAGATTCCACAGTGTGAACTTATAAGGAGAAATATGAAAAGGAAAAATGAAGTGTCATATACCAAAATTTTCTCCCACTAAATGTTTTACCTAGGGTTACTTAACTTAAAAAAATATGGCTACTTATTTTTACTAAGAGTGTTCAATCAATGATTGCATGCTTGTTGCAAATTTATCTAATTCACCTTTTCAAGTATGTTCTCAAGTAGGGATGTTGTGTTCATTCAACTTAAATACCCTAGCCTAGACAGAACTAGCCTTAGACAAAAGGTCCCTTATAGATACATTTGCTACAAATTTAATCTTTTAATTAAAACAATTTAATCCTATTAAACTGATTAAAAGATTAAACTTATTTCTAATCTCATTAGAAAGTGATCTTAGGTCTACGTGAATCATGTTTTAAAACTATTTTAAAAAATGATTTTAACGTAAGGTTCGATGCAATTTTGAATTATTGATTTTAATTTCTAATTTCACCTAATTATTACATTTATAAAAGAAATGAAATAAATTAAAACCAATAATTGCATGTGAAAGCATATTTAGGTAAATTATAATAATTATAAAATAACCTAAAATAGTGATATGTTTCATGCAATTTCATTTAATTACTTAACATACATAACACTTATATAATAAAGTAATAAAATAATTAATAACATCAATCCATCCATACATTCAAATTATGTATTATAACTCTTATAATATAAATGATGTATGATTATGCTAACATGAGCATAGCTCAACTGGCATAGTATTTGTACTATTGACCTCGATGTCCGAGGTTCGATTCCCCTTATTATAGGTGAAGTAAGAATTTGAAATGTTCAAACTCGAGCTTTAGAAAAAATTGTAATTTAATATGTGATATTAAATTTATTTTTTAAAATATTTTCTACTCTTCCACCAAAATCTCTTTACTCTTCACTTTACTAGAGTGAAATTCCCTTTATTTTTTGTATCCATTGATTGGTTACATCTAATGGATACAAAAATATATCTATAGTGCGAAGAGTGTAGCTATCAGTCTTTAGTGAAGTGATCGATAGTTAATGAATGTTAATCAATCCAATTAAAGAGTTTAGTTGATTAATCTCGTATCATTGGAGCTTCTAATCTGTAAGTTCATAAGGTCCCCTTATTAGCTCAATAAGGATTAATGAGAATCAAATTAATTATAGATTAATTTGAATTGTCCAAATTAATTTAAGGGAATTAATTGTATGAGATACAACTAATATGATGTATATAATAGATTATAATATAAAATTTAATGAAATAAATAAATACTTGAATATGATTCAAATATTAATTATATAAATATGATTCGTATATACACTATAGGTTAAAATTAATATGCATATGGTTCATATTAATACTATAGATTATGTGGAATATAAATTATGGTTATATTATATGTGATATAACAAAATAAAGGTTATATATTATATGGATATAATATATGGTTGTGTTTAATTATATTAATGTAATATAATAAAATTAAATTTGAATTTTTGAAATTCAAATTATTAACTCCCTCGGAGTTATTAATTAGTGGAGGGAGTTATCCGTCATTCACTATCTCTCATATGTTGAATTGTGGCGGTAGAATTTTTAGATTATGTGATTTGTATGTGTATGTGTGCGCGCGAGTGTGTATGTGTATCTGTGAGTGTGTGTGCACGTGCGCATGTGCATGTGCGTGTATGGGTGTGTACGTGTGTGTGTGTCCGTGCGTGCGTGTGTCCTTATAACCTAACCTATAATTTTAATACAAATCTTATTCATATTAATTTTAACCTGTAATATTTATATGAATCTAATTCGTATAAACAATATTTGAATCTTATTCAAATATTTATCTCTCACATATTATGTAGTTTTAATTATAAATCATATTTATAATTAACCATATACTATAATGTATCAATATACATTATACTTTATATTAATCATATTAATATAAATAACATCTTTAATTTCCTAAACAATTTGAACAATTCAAATTATTCCAAAAACAATTATTCATTGTTTTATCCTTAGTGAGCTAGCAAGGGACCTTTATGGATCTACAAATTAGAAGCTCAAACGATACGAGATTAATAAATTAAATTAATCAATATTCATTAACTGTCGGTCACTCCTCTAAATACCGACAATTGTACTCTTCGCACTATAAATATATTTATATGTCCATGGATATAACCAATCAATAATGAATTGATCTTCACGAATCACTCATAACTACAACTGGCTCAAATTACTATTTTACCCTTATAGTTACATCTAACTCCTTAAGTACCTCAGATCCCTTTAGTGAACAATTAGTTATAGTCTAACTTTTCTGGCCAGTGAAGGTGAGAATCCTCATTGTTTAAGACCCTGATTTGACCTTTAAGAGAGCAATTCATCTATTTACCCTTGAATCGGGAAGGAGCGAATTCCATTTTGTGTAGCTATGTTCATAGCTCCCTACTCGAACAAATCCCCAAAATGATAGGTATATTGAGTCGATGAATTTGGCCACTCTCACCCATAAGAATCAAAGGATTACCCTCATAGACAGAAGTTCACAACTCACTCAGGGTTAAGTCACCTATGGTCATCCTATTGAAATGTACTCTTCAAGAAATTGTGTTTTAAATAGAGACTGATCATTTTACGGTCCGTACTTATATAGACTTTTTATATAGGATACCTTCACTCACATGTCTTCATATGAATGATCAGGATCAGATCATTTGAAACACTTTACAACTATTGTAACAATTACAAATTGGGCCGTATATGTAGTGTTACCAGGATAAGGTACCCGACTTTATCCATATACTACAGACCATTTAGTTTATTTCTTAAACATGATCCACCTGTATGTCACCCACATACATGCTTAAGTTGCATAAAATAACCTTGAACCTTAGTTTATTGGATTGACTTCATGCACAAATAAAATAACTTTTATTTTATTAATAACAATTCGTTTATACAAATTTACAAACTACAAGAATAAAAAGATTTAGGGTACCAATCCCAATATAAAGACCGAGGTAAGACAGAGGCTACCAATGTCGAGGCTCATGTCGAGGTTGGGATTACTAATGCCAAGGCCGAGGAGACCAAGTTGAAGCGAAATTCCAAGGCAGAGGCTTAGGCTGAGGTTGCGACGACCAATACCGAGGTCGGAGAGACCAAGTTGAAGCGAAGAGCCAGGCCGAGACTGAGGCTGATGCTAAAACTACCAATGTCGAGGCAAAGGATATCAAACTAAGGTCAAGGAGACCAAGTTGAAACAAATGGCTAATGTTGTAACAACCAATGTTAAGGTCGATGAGACCAAGTTGAGCCGAAGAGCAAAATTCAAGGATGAAGGTCAAAATTATTAATGGAGTGTGAAGTTATGATCAAAATTTCACAAGGAGCTGATCGACGTCAACCCTAAGCACATCAAGGTACAATATTTTCACCAACCAAACGTGTCCAAACACCACATACGCACTACGGAAGATGGTTGAAACCGAGGTCAAGGCCAACCCTAAGCACATAAGGGCAAGAGATCCCAACCTCATCCTAATGTCTAGGAGTTTGTGTAAACCCTAAGTGTTCAAGGTTGAAGTTAAGGTCGAGGCCGAGGCAAACCTGCCGAGGTCGAGGGCGAACCGATCAACAAGATCACGAAGTAGCACAAGCTAGAATAAATACACCCAAGTTGATTCTAGAATGTTTTACTCATAACTGCAAAATATCCAAATCTTAAGACCCAAAGAGTGGGGGCTAATGTTATGGGTGATTTTAGATTGAAGGATGTAAATGACATCTAGTGCAAATAGGAACGAAAAAGTCAAGAAAAACATGATAAGGTCTAAAAGTGGCAACTAAGGACAAAAGTGGACCTAAGAAAAGGAGGTTGGCTTAGGCCTAGCCCAAGCCAACATGCTCGGCCTTGGCCTTGGCAGAAGGCGACCCTTGCCAAATGCCTAACGGGGCATGCTTTGCACATGCTCCAACCCAAGAGATTATCTTAGGCTTAAAATATAACAAAAGAAAGATGCTCAGCCTCAGTGACTCTTGCCAAATGCCTTAACACCTAGCCTAAGGAATCATTTTAGGCTTGGAATATTACTAAAAAAAGTCGCTCGACTTTAGCCAAGGTCGAGGCCAACCCTTGCCAAATGTGAAACCATGCACTCCCTTAACCTGTTAGATTATCTAACTAACCTAAAGTAACTCCAAATAATGATACCATATGGCTACGCATGGCAACGACTCCAAATGACAATGATGATGACAATTACAGAAGAAGATATGAGCAAGATACAACTCTATTTTGATGGAGTTAGTTCTGAAACTCAATGAGATTGATTATGAGTAAGATATGATGAAGGTGCTAGGTATGTGTTAACCTAATTGAGATACACTGGTGCACCTACTGAACTATACCCTAAAAAAAGAGCAAAAGAGGCAAAAGATTTCAGAAAGATAGAGTTTTCTAGCTTTTACAACTGTGAATTTCTATTACAAATGGTTTAATATGAGAATAGTGTGGATTGAAAGCAGTTTCTACGGTCAATTTGAAGAAATATATGTTGCACCAATGATAGGAATATATTCAAATCAAGTTGATGTCTAACAAATATTCGACCATATCATCTCAAAAGTCTATCAATTTATGAAGTTTTGGCTTGAAAGTTCTATATTTGTTGACAGAGACAATGCAACATAGAGATTATCAAAAAATTATCATTGAGGATAAATACCTCTTTCAAACTCTACATCAATAAAGTTAGAGCCATAACAAGTAAGGCATAAGATTCAGACATCGGAAAGAATGATAATCCATTTAGAATTCCACAACCAATCCAAGACAATGATCATTGGAGCATATCTCAAAGACTCTAACTTCAAATACCTCTATGAAATAGATAATTTTTTCTGTGATGCTATACTTAAATTCAATTATCAATTTGTATATATCAAGGACTATAGGTTAATTGGAATACATAAAGAATGTACAAAAGAATATGTAAATTGATGTAACTACATATAATTTGGATGCAAAATTTTATAAAGACAACTGAAAAGCCTCAAGAGGAGACTTAATTACTCATGAAAGAGAAGATTTTCATGAGAAACCCAATTGGGACTCAAGCAATTTTCTAAATAGAGATATTTGGTGAAAAGCTGGGGATTAGCCACCTCATAGTCAACTAGCCAAATTCAAAGTCCAAAATTATCCACGAGTCAATTAAGAACCGTCACAAAAGATAGACAGATTAACCTCACTTAAGTGTGATAAAACAAAGAAGCTATGAGACTAATGATCAAGTTACTGGAGATAAGCAAAGAGGCTACGAGACTTATGTTTAAACTCAGGATTTTTGAAGATAAGCGAATACGACGACCAATATGGGAAATGATGGGTGAAGTAAACATAACTCCGCCCTCAGGGCGGAGAAGGATACTAAGAAGCTGATTGAGCTGTAACAGGCTTAGTTAGATAATATTCCACGTTTGC
The DNA here is from genome assembly GCF_027475165.1 of Benincasa hispida. Lineage (NCBI taxonomy): Eukaryota > Viridiplantae > Streptophyta > Magnoliopsida > Cucurbitales > Cucurbitaceae > Benincasa > Benincasa hispida. The sequence goes on along the minus strand of NC_143478.1, from coordinate 92,709,008 downwards.
TCATGACTTGAGGCCCACCTTGGGTTATGAGAGCAATGACCTGTTGTCAGGCCCATCCTTGGGGTAGGCCTAGTACGATTTAGCGCATGACTTTGTCATGAGATGGAGAATTGCATTAGAAAATCAATTGGATCTCAAAAGGATTTGGCTGGATAGGTCTAACATCCTCTAGCAAGTTCGAATTAAGTTTCGCAACGAGGTATCATGGAGATTGTACTCCCTGATAGGTTCTTAGAATTAAAACTCGCGAAAAATAGCTTGGAAAAGCACGAACCCTAACTTGGGAGCGGGGGCTAATGTTATAGGTGGATTCCAGAATCAAGGGTAAAATGATCAAATGAGAGTAATAGAAGACTGAAGAAATAGACCCAAGGACAAATTAGGCCTGGTTCCTCGGCCTCAACCGAGATTGAGCCTCTTATGTTAGCCCAATGGCCAGAGACCCAACATAGCTAGGTCTTAGGGATGAAATTGATGAACATGAGAATAAATATGGTCTAAGTGTAAGCATACACTGTCGATGAACCAATAAATCTTGAAGTATTTCGATAATTAAATCCTACACGACTTTTTGTGAATTCAATTTTTTAAAGAAATAGTTTTTTGATGCAAACCAAAGGGTAACCGATAATAAGTAATTTTGAGTTTGAATGTTGATAAAAGCAATAAATAAGAGTGTTGAACAAGGATTTTAACCAAAAGGGCAGTGTGCCTTGGGCAAGCGGTCACACCATACCCGGACAAGATAAAAAAACTTCTTATTAAAATGTTATTTTTATTAGGCTTTTGATTTTGGAAATTAAATTGTCATTATTATTATTGATATTTTATCTTTCCAAGACAAGGCTTTTTTGAGTTATTTCCTTTTTTTCTTTTTATTGATTGATTGAGTTGTCTTTTTTCTTCTCTCTCGAGGGGTTTTCATCTTATTTAAAGAAGGTAATGAGTTGTTTATTTTTTTTTTTCTGGAAATTTTTTTTTTCACGAAAATTTTTCTCTCTCCTTCAAAGAGTTCGTGGTTTTCTTCTTCCATTGTTGGAAAGAATTATTTTCTTCCTAAAATACTTTTTTCTCTTCTCTCCTCCAAAGAAGGTCTTCTTAATTTTAGTAAAACAATCTTCTCTCTTTTTCACATAGAAAGGGTTGGTTGTTTTTGTTTTCTTTTGAATAATTTCGTAGCTTCTTTTTGCGTTACTCTTTGTATGGAATTTTTGTTTTTGGATGAGCTTACCTTGTGTGGAGTTTTATCTTGACAGAAGGTTCATCTATTTAAGAGTGAGAAGTTCGTTAGGTCATACACACCTTCTTTAGAGCAAGTTTTGTTTGAGATATTATTATCTCTATAGTCTATCTGAAAAGAATTTGGTTATATTTATATGTGTGAGTTTGGTTTTTTATTTCATTTGATTTGTGTATCGGCCGGTTCTTGAAAAGTAAACATCGATTGATATCTCAAGCAAGAAAGAGATTTTATTGAACCTAAGTCTACAAGGGAGCTTGTAGATGATTCATCTTGAAGATCAACATCATCAACAAACAACTATAGATCAAGAAAAAGGGTATTCTTTTTGTTCTTTTCATTTGGTTTTTTATTTCATAGGTTTGTAACTTTGTGACTGATTATCTAGTAAATTGTTTCTTCTTCAAGCGTAGTCCCGTGGTTTTTTCTTCCAGTTATGGAGCTTTTCCACGTACAATTTTTTGTGTGTGTTAATCCTCTTCCCTTACTATCTTACATTGTGTTCAATTTATTAGTTCGATTAATTGAATTAACGTACAATTTTTTGTGTGTGTTAATCCTCTTCCCTTACTATCTTACATTGTGTTCAATTTATTAGTTCGATTAATTGAATTAGTTTATAGGACTTCTACAATTGTGAGTTAATTAATCTACCACTCTGACTCTTTGAGTTTTTAAAGTTTTTTTTTTAAATATACATGGGATAATTTTAAATGTATAAGATTTTGGTTCTAATACTTCTCCTATTCGATCTTGTGTCAAGTTCCTTTAAGAGGTTTAAGTAGCTAATGCCTAATATTTCTATGGTTGGCTGGATCTTAGATTCTTTTTGGTTCAGTTTCTTTATCCTATGGTGTCTCTTATTTGTAAGGCGACGTGACAGTCCTAATTCTAGTTCCTTTGTGACATTAGTTTATATCATGACCTTCTCAACATTAAGATTCACTAGATTGCTAAATTAAATGATCATATTAACTTAACAATATTTTTCCATAAACTCAACAAAAGAAATGCAAAAGTCAAAGAGATATGAAACATAAGCATTTCTTAAGCCATAAAACCCTAGGGTATCCACATAACTGAACCTCTTAGAGAATTTAGTTCATGACTAATGTTAAAAGTATGAAATTTGTTAAATTGAAAATCATAGCTATAAGATGATGTTCAACGGGTAAATAAAGAAAAAAGAAAATTACGAGAAAGTAAATTAAATAATGTTGGAAATGCAACTCAAAGATGCCTTGAGGCAAATCCCCACTTTCTTAGTCTTTCCCTAAGGTGATTCTTCTTGAATCCTACCTAGAGTGATCCCCTAGAGGATCTTTCGTTCTTGAGGTTACTAAAATGGTAGCAAATGAGATTAAATCATGATGAAGTCATAGATGGAGGGTGGATGCGAGGCTTCTTCTTCTTTATATAAGTCAAGGTGGTTGAGAAATGACCTAAAATCATCTCTGGAAGGTTACCATCATATTAGGTGTTGAATAACAACTTTGACCAAGAAAATAGCAACCATAATTGAATGAGTGCAAATCTAGAAAATTAGGATTTTTATGTGGTCGCATCAGGCGCATAAGCTATTGCGATCTTATCAAGACAAATTTATGCAAAATAGTAAGAAAGTCAGTTTAAAAGCTCATATAATCAGCCAAAATCACTAAAAACACACTTTAGATAATTCAAAGATATGTGATTGCTCATTTTATCTAATTTAGGACATCCCAGGTTCAAAATATCACAAAAATATCTTTTTAATATAAAAAAAAAAATACTACAATAGATGGTACATCCAATTTTTGACATCAATCAGAAATCCTAACATGCCTAGCAAGGACGTTGGATCGGTCGACCTCGGTCTTAGCCTCAACCAAGAATAAGGTCGGGGTCGAGGCTCGAAGTTTGATGAACAAGGCACGCTAAATGCACGTCTTGGCCCATTTGACTTGAGAGATAACCTAGCTTGTCTAAGATTAAAATAGTTATACCCCAATCCTAGTTGGACTATGTCACACCCCCTCCCAGATTACCCTTTTTAATCCAGAAATGAATGTGACGACAGTAGTTACCAACCCTTTTGTGGCACTTACTGCCTAACTAACATCCTTAACCTGCTTAAATCTCTGGAATACATATATAACATTCACCAAACTAATGAAACTTTAAAAATAACCTTAAAAACTAGATTCTCCCAGCTTTCGAATGGCACCGATCTCACTTAATTTACTTAAGTCATTTTCCAAAACCAAGCTTCTGAAGTTCCTCTCCCTTTTATACTTCCTTCCGCCTCCCCTGTTCAATGGTCAAACTGCCACCTCATCCAGCACTTAGTGCTTCCGGCCAATTCCCATTATTGAGTTTCTTCAATTAATTTGTTTTTCCTTCCCTTCCTTCATAACCCACGTTAGGCCTTCGCCTCATAATATAAATTTAGCGTGCATCGCATACTCCATCGTCTAACGCCCAGCGCCCAGCGTCTATCGTCTAGCATTTGTCGTGCAGCTCATCGTCTAGCGCTGATGTTGATCGTGTAGTGCCACTTACGCTATCGTCCAATGCGTAGTGCCATCGTTTAACGCGATCATTCGCATCGTCTAGCACATCGTTCAGCTCCGTGCAATTACTACGTGACCGCCTACCGCATTGCTTAGTTCTCTGTACATTTACTACACGATCACCCAGCGCCCGCCTACACGATCGCCTACCTCATCGTGTAGTGTCGTTCATTTACTAGACGATCGCTTACCCAATCGTATGCCACCGCTTATCTGCTACACGATCGTCCAGCACTTTTGCTCGTATACACTTGAGGTTGTTGCAAGCCTTATCAACGCATCATGCCTTTCAACCCATGCGTTCATCCTTAGTACCAACGCATAGTTTACCTTTGCCTTCAACACTTAACCTCTACAAGCCTTGGTTGCTACACACACAACCCCATGCGTTCACACTTCTCCATCAACGCATGCCAACACTTTGCTTCCATACTTAACAAATTTTCACTTGTTATATTATCTAAAACTCACCCTTGACTAAGTATTTCTAACACTTAGAATTTTCTTCCTCCATCGGCCTACCTTCTTTACTTCCTTTCATAATTTTACTAAGATAAACTCTAGACCAAATCTCCTATAAATACATCATTATAACTCCACATGAGGTAACTTAAACTTTTGACTTCTTTATTTCTATAATTCTCTTGTTGATTTAGGCATCAAAGCTTTTTTTCTTTATTTTGCAGGTTCTCTCTTCTAAAAAAAATTACAAATTTATCATATGGTGCATTTTTTCTTGACCTAAATTTGGCATCAACATAAAGGATAATGATCAATGGCCCATATATCATTCAAAACTTTAATCAATGGGAAATTTAAATGAGATTACATATTTAAACTTAAAAAAAAAAAAAACAAACTCAAATATAATGGGAGATTTCAAATTTAAAATAAGAAATATGAAAATTTAATCAATAGAAAATTTAAATGAGATTACACATTTAAACTTAAAAAACCAACAAACTCAAATCTAATGGGAGATTTCAAATTTAAAATAAGAAATTTGAAGTACATCTTCCAAAAAGGGGGAGATTTATGTGTGTAACATGGTAAGGGCAAATATGGAAATACGGTGTATAATGTGAGGCAATATAAAAATCGGTGTAATTCTTGTCCACGTGCATCTCACATTTGGTCATATGTGTTTTTTTTTTTTTTTTCTTTCCTAACTTCCGAAATCGGTCTATTATTTTTGCTATTTAGAGGTACCAATCATCGTTTTGAAGAGGTTAGAGAATTTAGATAAGCTTCTAAAATTGAAGTCTCTCTAAATATTTAAGCTTCTAATTTTTTTTTTTTGTTGACAATACAAAAGTTGCAATGTTTCATGATTAAATATTATTATTATATTAAAGCTCAATTGCTTACTCTTTTACAAAAGTTTCATGAAAACGTTGAATCTTTCTTCATGAATTTGCTTAATGTATAAACGAGTTTTGAAAAATCTAACCGTTATCTTGAATATAATGATTGTCAAGAATGTTTAAAAAATAAATTGATTTAATAATTACATTGTTTTTCTGTTATGATTTTTGTAACAAACTTCGACATGTTGCTTTATGTGTACGTGTATATATAGGTGTTAAGTATTCCATCAGTTCAATAAAGAACGAAGGAATTATCTCTTTTACGAAATTCTGGTTTAATATGGTATCATTGTTTTCCATGGATTTTTTCGGCCTTTGATGACAGTTTCAACAGAGATTATGATTTTCGTTCTGCCTGAACTGATAACAATTTTATCGTTGTCTTCGTCTCATACTCTAGTTTCTGTCTAGGGCGATTGCAATGTTCCATTTTTTTTTCAGTTCTTAATGTCGTCATCGCACGTCCAAAGTAGCTCCCAAAGAAGGAAAAGACGCTGAAATCATAGAGAGAAGGAACTAGGTATTCAATTTTTTTTTGGAGTTCTATAATAGAAATTGTCTAACCTAGACAAGAAATTAGGACCATAAATTTTTTAGCCAAAATTGATCAATTTATTTGGCATCCTAGTCAAGTAAGTGAAAGCCTAGTCATAAAAAATATATGCCACCTCAATCTTCTATTAAAGAGTTAATACTTAATAAATCCTAATAGGAAGGACCATTTTGTATTATTTAAAACTTTATGTATCTTATTGACAAAGAGACCGCATAGCGCAGTGGATTAGCGCGTTTGACTTCGGATCAAAAGGTCGTGGGTTCGACTCCCACTGTGGTCGTTTTTAAAAATTTTTGCTTTTGTTAAAATTATGATATTTTAAAAATTGAATATTGAATACTTTGTTTTTAAGTAATAACTGACCTCGTAGTACAGTGGATTAGCGACTTTGACTTCGGATCAAAGGGTCGTGGGTCGATGATTACCGTTTTAAAAAAGAAAGAATTAAAATCTATAATTGTATATATGTTTTTTTTTATTTTAAAACATTCCATAAATTAAGTGGCACTTCTTAACGAATTTTTCAAATGTTAACATTCTTCAAAAGGTGTAATATAAAATTAATGGAGTTAAAGGTTCTGAAATGAAAACTTCTTGCAAATCAGATTTAAAAAATTAATATCTTTTAATTATATATACAACCAAAGAACTAACACAGTCAAATAGCTAAGGCAGTCTCAATTTATGTCTTTTATATAAATACATAGTTTAACATGTAAGAATACACATTCAAATGTGTTATTGATGATATAATATTTGATTAATTAACATCTTTTCCAAAAAGTTTAACTCAATTGGTATTTGAATGTATTGTTGTGAGATCTGTAGTTTAAATTTCCTATTCCATTTTTATTAAAAATGGGTTAGTTATAAAATGGAAAAAAAAACCCCAACTCACGATTTGAAACAAAAAATGTAAAAAATGTATGGATAATACACTGTTGATACACTCGATACACCTGATACATATTTAACATACACTTGATACACATTTGATACATCTCACACCTATACATTTGATATACTTAGTACTCCTTGATACACTATTCATTTACATTTGATACAATTGAATTAAAGTGATACACCTAGAATTTAAAAAAAAAAAAAAAAAAAAAATACTCGAACTTCTTCTTCGGAAGCAATAGTCCCTCCCCCTTCCCCCAAAATCTCTCTTCGGTCGCTAACTTCTCTCTCTATCAATTAATTGTTTAGGGACTTATATAATAAAAAATAATTAGAAATTCATAATTACTAAACCAAGAAACTTTTAGGGGATTGTATATTTACCATATTTGCAAAATTTGAAAAGTGAAAGTCACAATTGCTAAATTCTAAACTTAATTTATTACCCAATACAATTTCCCAAAAAGAAAAAGAAAAAAAATATATAATTCTAAAAAGTGTTGTTTTCTTAAATTACAATTTATTTTTTAGTTCAACAATTCAAAAGTGTGAGAGTGAGAATTCCAATTGTTCAATTGTGGAATTTATATTAAAAAAAAAATAGCTCTGGTTTTAATTTAATTTTGTAAAAGTAATAGAGATGAGGCAGAATCTCATTCCCCATCTAAAAGCACATATAGCATTTGAGAATAAAGCAAGATCAAGAGACATGTCTTACTACCATTCAAAGTGAAATCTTTGAATTTCCAAAGTCATTCAAAACTCAAAAGTTTATAGGACAATACAATATAATATAATTCCATCTCAAATGCCAAACTTTCCTGGACTTGTTTAAGAAACTGTCTTCAAACACAATTCTTTTTTTTTATTCAAGTCAACAAAAGCCTTTGAGATACAGCAGCAAAATGATCTCCAGGATTAATAAAGTTGGATCAAAATCTTCAATGAACAAGCAAAAACAGATATAATACCATATCTATATTCTGCCCAAAGGAGGGAGGAACCAAAAACTCTCATCTTTCTAGTCAAGACACCAACACCATGAAAGCAGAAAATCGAAAAAAACTGTTAACTCAGCGATCATCCATGGCTGCAGACTGATTTACACAGACAGCTCTTAGTAAACAGATGATCCTCCTCTTCCCGTCGTGCCATCTCACTGAACACGACCAGTGGGAGGGTGTGAAAAGAGACTATAACTCACTGTCATAAAGCAAAAGGGAGACCCATGATGAAGAGGTCTTCATGGTAGCTTGATGCTGCAGAGCTTTCACTATCATCTTTGGAAGTTTTGTTGATTTTATCTTCTCCAAAAATCTCCTGAGAGCTACACTGTGAACTGCAAAAAACTTTGCCATCCCTGATATAATAAGAAGACAATCACATAATCAAGATAAAGTTTGGAGTGTTGGAGTTCATAAGTTACAAAAATGGTTACAAATCAAACAAACCTGCATAAATAAATATCATGCTCTTCTTTCAAAACTTTCTTGCATGAGTAACAGATTCGCAAATTTGCATCCACTACTCCGCAACCAAAACCTTCTGCCAGAGATGATTCGATCCCAGGCTCTTCCATTGTACTGGAATCGATATTTTCATCTGTGTGACACTCCAAAATACAGTCACCAAAAATGTGTGTTGTCTTTGGGTTTGGACCATGAGAAATTATGCAGGTATAGTCCTCGGAAAGTTCTATTTCTCGAGCGGTAAGAGAGCCTACATATGCAGTACTTGGGCCAATAGTTATAGGCAAGGAACAGGATTTGATTGGCAATGAATTTTCCCTTTGAGGGCTATTGTTAATCATTGGAAAGATGGTGTTGCTACTTTTCAATGGAAAATTTTCAGCACTTGGATCAGAATTTTGAGTCAAGTCGATACCAGAGGAGGAAAAGCTGCCAGCATTTGACAAAAATGATGCATTATTTTCAAAGGGTTCAGATTCTAAAGCAGAAAATTCTCCATTGCCACAGACACTATCTATGGCTTCAGAATTGGAGCTTGGAATTTTGGCTTTGGAGAGTGACGAGATTGTATAATTACTTGGCAAAGAATAAGATTTCAAAGAAGAACCCAAAGATTTGATATAATGGTTCGAGGATTTAGAGATCTTAGTTTTAATTTGTGGTCCAAATATTACATTCTTCCTCCGGTTTGAGTCCCGAGCTTCACTGGCCGTTTCACAGTCATCTACAACAATAGAATTTATGATGCCAAGACCTACTTCACCAGAAACAAACTTATTTTGACGACCACTTTCAGTTTCAGGTGATGATATGGATTTAAAACCGAAAGGGTTGCTTAGATTGGAAAAAAGCCTGAAATCCAAAGGCGAAGTAGGACTTCTAAGCGAATCACTGTCCACCGAACCTTTCGACCCCAACCCGGCAAAAAATCCAGGAATGCTGAACAATGAACTGCTTATATGTTTGCCCAATGAGCCAGCTTGTAAGTAGGAGTCTGAATCAGAATTGGCCATCGAACGACCATCAAATGCTCTCTCTTTCTACAGGAACTACTACTCTTTCTTAGCCTTATCCAGAACCATTACTATTTCTCTCTAAAACAACAACCAGGATCTGCTCACTCCATCAAGTAACTGCCACAAAGCAATACAAATTACAATTTTCTTGGAGCATCAAGGATTAAAATGAGAAATATCTAGAACAAAAATGAAGGGAAGTCTATATTGGTCATTAAAATCAAAACAATCTGAAAGAACGTTTTCAAATCTGATTTCATTTTACATTTTCAAACAATATACTCGGACTTTACATCAAAAGTCTATTTTGGTCTTTGCCTAACATATCCCAATCATACATTCAACAAAAATCTGATGTGGTACCACATAAAACTTATATTTTAAACCACATATATCATAAATGGTAGCAGTAAATCTGGAAATAGAAGCCAAAGAATTTAACAAAAATAGATTTTTATGGAAGTCAAGGCACAAAGCAAGATTAACCAGAACATTTAAGTAAGAACTACAATCAAACTCAAAAAAGTATTTAGTACATTCCGTTGAAGAGTTTTGTCAATTCGCAGCATAAAACGGAGAGTTTTGTTGATTTAATTCCATTAAAGATTCAAATTTCTGCAGAAATCCCTAATTATCCGGGCGGTTTTGGCTTTCCAAAAACGAACCACAAATTATTCGCAAAGAAGCAAATATTAAAAAAAATTCCCAAAATGATCAATAATCGGAAAATCGAAATAAAATAGCACAAGATTTCAAAGCACATATAGTAAACTAATACACACAAAAAAAACAAGCTTCAAATCAGCATTCGGAAATCCCAACTCCAGATAAACAACGGAATTCCAAAACTAGATCATCATAATCCAAATTAAGAACCCAAAAAAAAAGAAAAAAAAAACTATTTAACATTTCTTCATCGGAACAGTTTCAAAAAACTAAATAGAACTCTTGAGCAAAAGGGCATAAAAATTACAAAAAACAGAAGAGATCAAGAGGAATGCGAAACAAGAACGATGGATCAGCAATGCAGAGATTAGATGAAAAGGATGAAGGAAAGAGCACCTGATTTTGGTTAAAACCCGTCGAAGAAGAAGAAGAAGAAGAAGAAGAAAAAGAAAAAGAAGAAAGCTTCAAAATGCAACAAAGTTATATCATAAGAAACAGTGAGAAAGAGCGGCCAAAATCTGGAAATACTCTCGTTGATTATTGAAGTTAAGGCTTTACTAGGAAGCTTTTATCCGCCATTTTTGGTCCTCTCGAAGGTATCAAAATCAGAGGAAAGCAATAAAACCATCACGCGGCCATTTCTGAAATACCACACTTTCTCTCTAACTAATGTAATGTGTACGCCAGTTTGTATAGAAATACGTATATTCCTCGACTAAAAAAATATATAATTTTAAAAAGGGGAAAATATAGGGGTTTTGTTACGTGTAAACACTCACACAGAAAGATAAGATGCGCGCAAGAAAATGTGTGTTATGTATGTGTGTGGTGTGGTAAAACATCAACATCAATGATTATCCAAAATTGTGGAATTAATAATAAACCGAAATAATTGTTGTAAATAAGGTCACGTTCATATAGGTTGAAAAGTAATGTAAAATGGGAGAATAAATTTGTAATCAAACGTGTAATCTGATTGAGGAATAAAAAAAGTAAAAGTGTGATCTAATCACGTACCTTTCATCCATAATTCTAGGTATATGATCAAAAGAAATCTACTTGTGTTTGTGATTCAGACCTATTCGATCATCCATTAATAAAATCTGATTATACCAATTTTCATTATAGTTTGACAAATGTGGCCTAAAAGTATTTCCTATTTAATTAACTTTGAATTATTTGCTTTTTAAAATTTAAACTTACTTGGTAAACGCATTTTAAAATCAACCATGGTTTAATTTTAATTAATAGTGTGATTGATATGCTCTAAATTGAAAATTAATTTAAAACTCTTACCATGATTTGAATATCTAACCTTTTCAGAGAGGTTAAAATGCCTGACAAGGTTGTACTTAGATTAATATTATTAAAATATGTCAAATTTCAAGAATATTTAAGCAAATACATGGTTTTAGAATGACTAGTTTTATTACTTACATTTTAGTCCATTCCTTAGTAAAAGTCAATCATTCTTCGGTAACACGAACACAATTCAATCATATGTGACATATACTTTTCTTGACATCAATATTTGATCGTTCAAAAAAAAAAGAAATATAAATAAAATCACATCTCACATTTATTATACTAAACAGAAAGATAAAAGCATAATAACAAATAACAGTATAAATATAATGACCTTTAGTAGATCCTTGATATGAAATAATATGTTTTTTTTTATTACACTCCATATCATCTTATCATAAAAGTATATATATTTATCTTGACCTTATCTATTTGAATAAATAAACATTTTAAGCCATCTGTTTTTATCTTGGACAAAACAACATGGCAAAGTTGAGATTTATTTGCCATAATATATATTATATGGACTCTTAATCAATGATTGATTTGGTTGGTTTATTAATTTATACAAAGTGTGGGCCAAAGCATACATGAGTTTTTAATAATCATAATAGGATGAAATGATCAATATGTAATTGATTTGGTTTGGTTGTTTAATTAACAATGAATTAATATTGCATTGATATCACTGATTTGGATTTTGGGTTGAAGTTTATCTTTGAAGATTGTTCTAATAATTTATTTCTCATTCATCATTTTTGCTATATGATTTTATTTGTTCGTACTTCATATCACAAAATTGAGCAAATATATAGTGCATGATAGTTTTATAGTTGAAGGTTGATCTACACCTTATATTTATTGAATAAAAAAATTAATTTAGGGTATATTTAGATGCATAGTAAAAAGTAGTTTACATTATTCATTTAAATACTTTTTGAAAAAACGGTTAAAATAAAAACACTAATGTATTTGATCACATTTTCTAAAAATGTTTTTTATCTCGTTAAATTTGGTTTATTATTACTAGAGACTTGTTTGGAATGACTTAGAAAAAAAAATGTTATTCAAACTTTTATTTTCGTTTATATATTTTTGATAAAAATATTTTAAAATAAAAAATAGACATGTGTTTGGTAACTCTCTCTCAAGAGTGTTTTTATATAAAAGTTTGTTTAGTAGTCATTAAAAGTATATATTCTTTTTATTAATGTCAAATTACTATAAAGGATAACTGTAAAATATTATAACTAATAATTTAAAATAATAGTCGTTGGAGTTAGAGGTATGGGGTTGTCGGGGTTGGATGGCGACAGCGAGAGTTGACTACTGGCGGTGGTAGCCGGAGTTGACCGATGATGGTCATTGGAAAATGGTTGGGGGTGGTGGTCACCGAAGTAGGTATGTTAGTGTTGGTCACCGAAGGTTGTCGAGAAGGTTGTGGTAGCCATGACAACATAGTGGAAGTGAAAAATTAGAAAGGATTAGTTATTAAATACTCAAAATTTATTTTTCTAAAAGTTGGCTTCATGTGTTTGTCCTACCTTACTTTACAAACTCAATTTTTCAAAATTCATTTTAGATGGTTGTCAAACACTTGAATTTTTTTCAAATTGACTTATTTTTAAAATTAAACACTTGAAATGTATTTCAGACACACCTTAAAATTATTTATATTAATGTCAAATTTCTATAAAAGATGTATACTATTCAACGTTTATGATCTAATAAGTTCAATTGTATATTTAAATTCACTTACACCACCATTTTTTGGATCGAAGCTTAGGATTGTCTAGGTTGGCTGTTAGAGCTAGTGATCATAGTTGGTTGATGAACCTGATGGTCACAGGTGTTGGACAAAAAGTTGGTTGTTAAAGGTGATCACAGAGGCCGTTGTTAGTGATGATTGTTGTTGGAGTTAGGTGGTAGTGGTAGTCTTGCAATGGTGGCCGTCGTCACACGGTGGTGGACGGTGGTACTCGACAACAACAGGGTGGAAAGTGAGGAGAGAAGTAGTGTGAGGGTATTTTAGTAATTTTAATATATTATGAAAATTAGTGAAAGACTAACTATGATAACTCTAAAAGACTTTAAAAAACCTTTTTTCTATCGTTGTTTCCGTCATTCTTGACGAGGGGTTAGGATTGTGGTTGGTGCCTTACTGTTTGTTTATTTTTGCTTAAAAAAAATTCTAAAAGACTCTTATCCTAAAAGTTGATTTTGAGTGTTTATTCCCAATTAAATTAATTTACAAGTTCATTTTTAAAAAAACAGCTTAAATGTTAAACAAATCACGCCTTTAATTTATAATCTTAAACTTCGAAATTGTATCAATTAAAATCTTAAAATAATAAATATATAGATTTAAACCATAAATTTAGTAAATCAATTTTGACTTTTTGTTTAGTAATTAAATTAATTTATTCTTTTGATCTTCTCCAAAAATCCTACAAAATTGCAAAATATATATATATATATATATATATATTTCAAAATAAATATAGAAAATAGAAGAAAGTGAGTGGATGAGAATCTTATAATGAGAGTGATGCTAACATTTCAAAATAAAAATTCAAATTAATCTCACAACCAAAACTTTAGAGTTTAAATTAATACACCATTGTTAATTCGAATATTTGAATTAATAGAACCTCTCTAATTTAGGGTACCGTTTCCGTATACGGTAGAAATTGTCTATTTATTTTTTCTATTTTTCGTTACGTATGCTTTTTTTTCTCCTTCAATATAACCAATATTCATTGAAAATTTGAAGGATATATATCACTTTATTTCTAACTTTACATCAAAGTCACACGTCTTAGAACTAAAGAATATTATAAATTTCAAGTAAAGACAATATTTTTATACTTGTCGAATATGGTTTATCTACTATATAGATATTAAAATAATTGTTTAAAAATATTACATTAACAATGAGATTAATTTATAATTTAAATCATATTTTAACCTCAAATTTTTAAGTTTGTCTTATAACTTATTTCAATTCCTAAACTTTGAAAATGTTTGTTTTTTCTTAAAAGTTTAAGTTGGTTATATTTTAATCATAAAATTTTAAAATATCTATTTTAGTCGCTAACTTTTGGTCTTTCTATGTATGTTACTTTCCTACATTAAATTTATTGTGCCCAATTTTTGTCTCTAACTTATTTGATTTGAGATCGTACTTAATATATTAGAACATATACTCGAAACTACACTATTAATTCGTTAAATTAAAATAAAATAGATATTCGTTAAATGTTATGAAAGTAATTATTTTGTGAAACTTCGAAGACTAGAATAGATATTTTAAAAGTTTGAGAGGAAATGGAATACAAATAGATCAAATACTTCAACAATTCAAAAGTTAAATAGACGGTTTAAAAGTTCAAGAATCACTAACATGAGGAAGCACCATAATTTTTATACTTTAAAAAAAATAAAATTAAAACAGAAAAAACTTTAAAACTTCAATAACAAAACTTAAGGATATTCAAAAAAATCCGATGACTCAAAAATCTCATCAACCCAACCCAATCCACTCTGTATGGTTTGGGTTGGGTTGGATTCGAACAAATGAAAATTTAATGGGTTATATTGGTTTATGGGTTCACCTAAAATAACTCAAAACCAACTCTAATTTATTTTTAATGTTAAAAAATATATTATTTTTTCTTATGATATAATTACTTTTACATAGTTTTATTTTTATTTTATTTTATTTTATCAACCCAATCCAATCCAATCTGTCAATTTATTCTTTAACAACTCTTAAATTTTTTTTAGCACTTTGAAAAAAATCATAATATAAATTAAATTTGAGTTATTAATCTTAATTCAATATATTAAAATAATTAAATACAATTTTTACATATTAACATATTACTTATTTTTAGAACAAAAATTTAAATAAATGATTGACTAACTTGAACCAACCCAATCTAAATGAATTGGTTCATTATTTAATAAGTATTATTTGAGTTGAATAAATTTACAATACGAACAATTGGATCGAATTTATAAAATATTTCAAACTCAACTAAACCTAATCCACAAACACCCGTTACTGAATTCTAGGTTATTTGAATAAAGGTGATTTAAAAGTAAAGTTATCAAATGTCAATAAATGTAAATTGAAAGAGTAAAAGTTAAGCTCAAAGTAAAATAAGTGAATGAGAGTAGCTGTTAAAAAAAAAAAAAAAAGAATTAATATTCTTCCCTTTGACTTTAGAGGTTAGAGCATCTTTCTTTCTTCAAATAACTGTGAGTTTTTTTTTTTAAAAAAAAAAAATTTAATATATTTTTTAATTGAAAATTTGATTGGTTCACAATTGAAGTTTAAGGAATGTGACCTTAGCACCATACTCTCACATTGAAAAAGATTTTTTTTTTTTTTATTAAAATGATAAAAGACACTTTTCAAACAGTTTTATTCATTTATTTATTTGACAATTTATTTATTTATTTATTTAAAAATAGTAAATAAATGTCTCTCTCTTTAGAATGTGTCAGCAGAAAAAGACAAAGCTGACTTGGAAGTGGTGGGACAGTGCAGTTGAAAATTAATTGACCATTATCTACAAATCTAACCCTAATTCCAACCCCTATTTTCTTTTTGGGTTCCAAAATTTATGAAATATTTCATAAGCCATTTGAAAATAGAAAATTGAAATAAGGATTTAATTAAAATGTTGTTGTATTTTATATTTTCGTATGTGTTTTTAGCAGCAAAGTTAGAAATTAGATCTTCATATTTTATATAATATATTTATTAATTGGTAGATACTATTAATTTATGAACATGTTTGATGTTAATTACAAATTTGTATAATTATTATTTTACAATGTGATATTGTTGGGATGTATGCCTTAAAGTTTCGTAGTATGTTATTTGAAATAATGGTTGATTATGTTATATATGTAATAATCTATTACAGAAAGATTTAAAGTTATTTTATGTAACTTAAACATGTATGTGGTTGACATACAAGTGAATCGTGTTTAAGTAATAACCTAGATGATCTGTAGTATATGGATAAGGTTGAGTGTCTTACCCTGGTGACACTACGGATATGATCTACTATGTAATTGTTACAAAAGTTGTAAAGTGTTACAAATGATTTGATCATAATCATTCATGTGGAGATATGCAAGTGAGGGTATTTTATACAAAGAGTTTGTATAAAACCGGACCGCGAAATGATTACTCTCTTTATAACACTGTTGATTGAAGAGATTAACATTTCATAAGATGACTATAAGTGACTCGACCTTAATCTTGAGTGAGTTGTGAACTCTTGTCTATGGGGGCAGTCCTTTGATCTATATGGGTGAGAGTGGTCAGATTCGCCGACTCAATAAACATACCATTTTGGGGATTTGTCCGAGTAGGGAGTTGGAAACATAGTTACACAATATAGAATTCACTTCTTCCCATCTTTAGGATAAGTAGATGAATTTCTCCCTTAAATGCTGATTCCACGTCTTGAACAATAGGGCTCCTCCCTCTAACTGGCATGAGAGGTTTTTGTTTATGGTAGGATTATAATGTTGGGTTATATGTCCTAAAACTCACAGTTTTGTAAACGTTAAACTTGTACTATTTGCAATAAAGTTGTTATTGAATATGTAAATTGCACTTGTTAAAGCCTAAATCCAATAAACTAACGAACCTCTGGCTATGTCATGAATGCTTGAACTTTATGTGGAGACATAAAAATGGATCAAGTTAAGGTATATAGCTAAAACGGTCTATAAGTATAAAGATAGAGTTGAACACCTTATCTTGGGGATACTATGGATGCGGCCCGCTTTGTATTTGATACAAACGATGTGATCCTGAAATCGTTCATGTGGAGACATGCGAGTGGGGGCATCCTATGAAAAAGATGTTTGCATAAGATCAAGTCACGAAATAGTCCCTTTTTTTTATAACGTCGTTTACTGTTAAAACTTAATATTTCAAATCGATTATCTAAGGTCACTCGATCTTAATCTTGAGCTAATTATGAACTTCTATTTATTCGGTATTATCCTTTAATCTGCATGGATGAGAGTGGCTCAACATAGCCGCTTAATAAGCCTCCCATTTAGGGGTAAGATCAGATAGATAACTGGGGACATAGTTCTACAAGATGAAATTCACCCCTACTTGTTTCAGGGTTAGCAGATAGGTTGTTGTTGGCCTTTTGGCTATTAATCCCAAATTAATTAATTAATAAATGTTTTGATGATAACAAACTCAATTTTTAATTACTAAAAATTTTAGTGTTTTAATATGTCCATAGCATAGAGCTCGGAACAACGATTCCAACACCTCTTGAATCACTCAAATCGGAGCTAAAACGAAGACGATATGACCGAAACAAGTCTATAGAGAAAATACCGTGGTGGATGACGTGGCATAACCAGATCATTTGCATGTAGATATGTGGCAACATATTGGTTGAATAGTGGATCATTAAGAGATTAACATATGATGAACTTTTGATTTTTGGATTGATTTAAAAAGAATGAATTTAAAAAGAAAATGAATTAAAAGGAAAATGAATTTAATATTATTTTATATTTGTGTCTAACGGCTAGTTTTTGACACATGGTATATTTTTTTTTTTTTTGGATTAATTTTAAAAAGAAAATGAATTTCAAAAGAAAAGGAATTTAATATTATATTTTGTTTGTATCTAACGACTAGTTTAATTTAAAATCTCTACCATTGATTTTTCTTTTCCAAAATCCAATGGTCCAAATTAATTATGGTTTCTAAAAATCTTTCCATCTCTATATAAACCATCTTCCTCTCCAAATTTTAAACTAACAAATTTTACATTTCATAATCCTCCAAAACTCAAAAGTTCCATTGTTGCTCTCTCTAAGTTCCCATTTTTTTTTCTTTTCATCTTATTCTTGAGAGAGTGTTATTGTATTGTGAGGATAAATTTGTTGAGTGCTTAAACTTGTAAATCCACTCTAGTGAGAGTTGTATTGTGTTCTTCAAAAATTCCAACATTTGTAACGGTTTGATCCTAAACCGTGGAAAGGATCGGGTTTGTTCTTGAACCCGTAAAAGGAGCGGTGGTATAATGGTTGGGCTCTAATCCGTGGAAAGAGTCGGAAAGATTTTATTCAAATTCCCAAGAGGCACTTAAAGAGTGGAGTAGGTCGAGTTTGACCGAACCACTATAAAAATTACGGTGTCTTCTTCTCTAACTCTTTTCTTTTTATTTTTGCAATTAATTTAAGCAATTTATTATATGTTTTAGTTTGTTCTTATTTATTTGCTAAAATTTGATAGAATTAAATATCACACTTTTTGTCATCTTATTTGTTGCATAAATTGAATTTTTCTTATTATTTATAAAACGTGTATTAATTAGTTTAATTGGGTTAATTTAGGAAAAAAAAAATTTAATTAAACCCCATTCACCTCCTCTAGGGTTGCCATATCGATCCAACAGTTGTTCCTTAAGTACTGACTCCTAGTCTTAAACAAGGAGCCCCGCTCTCTCTATGACTGAGAGGGACTCGATTTATTGGTATGAACATAAACCAATTGTTCATTAATGGATCAGTGGAGACTTAAGGAGCAAGATGTATTACAAGGGTAAAATGGTAATTTGATCCAACTGTTAATACGAACAACCTGTGAATGATTGAATTACTAATCATAGTTAAATCAAGTGGACAGAAGTATATCTACAGTGATGAGGAGAGTGCAACTACTGGGCTTTAATGGAGTGACCTGGTAGTTAACGAATATTGGTAGTTAAAAGAGTTGTCAATTAATCTCAGATCGTTGGACCTCATGATCTGTAGGTCTATTATAAATGGACTTAACCTTAAAATAGTGTGATGAGAGAATTTCAAATCTCCAAATTCAGTTTAAGGGAATTATTAATTATATGTGATATAATTAAATGTTTAATTATCTAAATAAACGAAATTGGAGAGTTGGAAAATATTTTAATATTTTACATGAATAGGAATTCATGTTTGGAATAAGTGTTGTATTAATTTAATATTTGATATTAAATTAATTAATTAAATAAATTGTTTAATTATTTATTTAGAATTAATTTTATTTAATACTAATTAAAGAATGGTAATTAATATTTTATAAAATTAAAATTCCTTTTAAATTTTGAATTTTTGAAAATTCAAATTAATTTGTGTTTTAAGAAAAATCATTTTTAAAAAAAAAAATAAAAAAGGGTGTGAGCTTTTCCACTTCTCCCACTATGTTTAACACTCATTTTCCTCTAAAATTAAAGGATATTTTGGTGTCAAATTGTTGTGCAATTGAGTTGCATGATGTTCTTCTATAAAATCAAATGTTGAATGAACCGAAGAACTTCATGAATCTGGGCAACTTAAGGAGAATTAGAAGAAAAATAGATTTTTTATTTTTTTATTTTTTTTACAAAATTCTAACACAAAACTGATATCATCTCCAAGTTCCCTAATTTCAACCTCAGAAAAAAATGGTAATTTGACCCAGCTGTAATTACGAGTGATATTCATGAAGGATCAACTTACTGCAAATTGGTTATATCCATGGACATATATATATATATATATATATATATATATATATATATGGTGAAGAGTGCAGTTGTTAGTTTTTAGTAGAATGGTCTGACGTTAATGAAAAATGTTGATTAATTAGTTAAAGAGTTTAATTAATTAATCTCGTATCATTGGAGCTTTTAATTTGTAGGTTCATAAGGTTCCATTGCTAGCTTACTAAGTTAAAACAAGAATCAATCCATTTTGGATTAATTTTCATTGTTCAAATTAAATAAGAAAATTGATTGTATAAGATACAATTAATATACTATATATAAATACATATAGATTTAATTTTGTAAGATTTGAATACTTTATTATATGAGAGAGATAAATATTTTAATAAGATTCACATATTATTTATATGAATGAGATTCATGTAAAGCTATAAGTTAAAATTAATATGAATATGATTCATATTAAAACTATATGTTATATGAGAGAATAATGTATTTGAATAATATTCAAATTTATAACTATAGGTTAAATTTAGTATGAGATAATATGTATTTGAATAAAATTCAAATCTATAACTATATGTTAAATTTAATATGAATGAGATTCCTATTAAACTTATAGATTAAGTTTAATGTGAATGAGATTCATATTAAAATTATAGTATATAAGAAGAAATACTTCTGGATATGATTCAAATGTGATAATAATTAAATATATGATATTTAAATAATTGATTAATTAATTAGATTGATTGATATTTATTTAATTTAATTTCATTTAATATTAAATTAAATATAAAAGTTAACTCCCTTCCTCCACAGTTAGCAAGGGAGTTAATTATGTGAGATTAAGGGGAGTTATCCCCCCTCACACTAATTTTCACTTAACTGTTATGCGAGTTTGAAAGTAGAAGAGTTCTCTGTAATGTGAATAGATTTCCTCTATAAGTATCATAACTCTCTCAAAAGATTTTTTTATAGAAAATTCTTCTGTAAAAAGCATTCTTTCCTTCTCTAAAATAGAGATCCCACCATCTCGATTCTTGTTGGAGAAGAGCAAGGAAACCAAGTGGTGGTGTCCTGTTGGTGTTCCTACGGAATGTTGAGATCAAGAGAGATGTTTGTGGTGCGAAGTATTCGTGACACGGAGGGGTTCTCCAAGAAGATTGTCTTCAAGGGTAAGTCATTTCTTCCCCCGTAAAAACATGCTTATGTATTTTATGTTTATCCCATATTCTATATGTTTCTCTATTTTTCACGATTTCCAAAACGAATTTTGAAAGTACACGCGTTCCCACTCTTCTAATGAGTAGTTTGATTCCTTCCGATATAATTCATAATATATACATATTTTTTAATTGAACAAAAATAAATTATGAGTTGATTTTTATTAACGTTTTTATATTTTTTTAATATATAAAACTAATAACAAAATCGTGATCTATGGAACCTAGCGTTTTCATATTTTAAATTTAGTTTGGATTTTGATTTCTTTTTTTAAGAAAATATAGATACCAACACAAAGAAAAGTAATCAAGGTCTATACCTAACAAGGTCTGAAGAATGTATCTAGCAAATTCTGTGGTTGTAGAAATATATCCATTTTGAAATCCTAATTCCATTCTAACAAGCAATGGAATATAATAATTCTTGTTTTATAAGTTTCTCACTTCTCTTATTGATATTTTATCATTTATAATAAATAAAAGAAAAAGTAGAAAATTTGGCCACGACAAGACAATTAAGCCATCTCAAAACCAAACACTAATATAAGTTACGTTTAGAAAATAAATGTTTGTTATTAGTCACAAATATATTATTTAAAAAATAAAACAATTTATAACTTTTGCATGACTCAATTATAGTATAAAGTCTAAACTTTCAATTTGAATATCCGTTTAAAAACAAAAAGAGCCATTTTAAGAGTTTTTTAAGAGAGTTTAAGAATATGTTTGCTCTAATTAAAATTGTTAAAACCTGATTTAAGTTAATATGGTGTTGTGGTTAGAGATCTCAATTTAATTGGAAATAACCGGTTATCGAATGGAACTTAAATTTGTCAATTTTGTTCCTAAACTTTAAGTTTTAGAATTTTTAATCTTTGACCAATAATAATAAGTCACTGGACATTTAAATTTGTCAAATAAGTCTCTTAACCTTTCAACTCTATGTCCAATAAATTTCTAGATTTTCAATTTTATGTCTGGTAGTTATTTGGTGTAGGTCTTTGATACATTTTGCTTTTTAAAATATTTCACGAACTTACTAAAATTTTTAAAAAAATTGAAAGTTTAACGTCCTAAAAAAAAATTGATAACAAATTTATATATGTCAAAATATTTATTAAACTCAAAATTAAAATTCAAAGACCATTTGAAGATTCTCTAAAGTTATGAGTATATTAAACCCAAACATGAAAGTTCAGACAATAACATTGTAGTTTAACCAATAATTTATGAGAATTAAACTTCCAAATAATCCAAATGAACATAGTTTGATAGATATAAAGTATTGACTATCAACTTCAAAACTAAAAGTTTAATTCACTCAATTCATGTAATATATATATGTGTGTTTTTTACAAGATAACAACCTATTTTAATTATTTAAAATAAGTTGTTATTTGTTAACTTTAGGTGAACATGTATCTTATCTTTGTTATAGATTTTAAATGTCTAATTCATTTTGTAACACTTTATAAAATAGACATGTTTCTAATCCATAACATTCATCAGGTCATTTCACAATTTAATATAACATTTTATATTAAAAATATAAAACACTAATACATGCATACTATATATTATAACCATAGATAATGTACTTTCAATGCATGCTATATGCTTTTTGTAGTGGGATGTTAAATCTACATGGTACATTATATGCACATACAAGATTTATTTAATTATAACATTTTATAATAATATTATTTTAATAATTATCAATGAAAATAGGGTTGGGCTGAAACTATTGTCAAAATAGGTTTTGTAATCGTGGACCCGATACACGATTAGCCATAAATCGTGTACCCGTACACGACTTTCTTCCAGGTACGTGAATCAGCCAGTCCTGGCAGTAACCTGACACACGCAGACTGTCACATGGAAAGTCATGCAGCGTTGACCAAGTAATCATGGATGGGGTCCACGATTACCCTAAGTCGTGTACCGGGTCCACGACTTAGTGGTCCCAATAAACCCTATACCCCATTCTCTTTTTTCCCACTTGAAACTTTTCAACTTTCTTCCTTTCTCACAGTCTCTGGTTCATCTGCCTCTGGCGTCTGCCGATCAGTTGTTGCCGCCATCCATCGATCTTGTTGCTGTCACTATCCACCGAGCTTGTTGTTGTTGCCGTCCGCCGTAGGTAAAGTTTTTATTTATTTATTTATTTTTGTTTCCAATATATGAGATTGTGCATAAAAAATAGAGATTCCTCCATAAATCTACTATTTTGTTTTCATTTGGACTGATTTAACTTTATATTCCATAGATCTTAGATTTGGGCTGATTACTTTTTTCTATAGTTGAATATCATAACTTGGAATGTTGATTTTATAACTTGGACTGTTGATTTTTTTAGATTTTTTTGGGATGATTTTTTGGGCTGATTTTTATTGGACTATATCATAATTTGGATTTTTTTTTAAGTGACAATTGGAATGTTTCATTTGATTGAAGTGTATTCGATTTTTTTTTTTTCATTTGAATTTGGGTTGATTTAAGAAAATATTTGGACTGGTCATAAAAAAAAATATTTGGATTGTTTGGAGTAATAATTTATTTGGGCTACTTAAAAGATGAAACAAACTTTTTGTCGTATTAATATATTTTTTGTCAACTATAACAGTTATAAAAATTTGAGTAAATATGTCGATGCGTCTTGAAGATTTAGTCATTTTTGAACCTGAAAATGATAGAGACCTATATTGATGTAGAACTTGATGAATTATTTAGAAACGATAGAAGTGGGAAACATGATCTTGAGTTGGTAATGTTAGAGATGTTCACACAAATAGATTGGAAAATTACTAATTCAACTAATTCAACTTGTGAAGATGGTCAACATTAGAGGAAAGGAGTAAATGTGTAGATAATTCTAGTTTAATACAAAAATAAATGTTATTTGATAGTAAAGAAGATTTACAACTTGCTATAAAAAAACACTGCGTGACAAAACACTATGAGATTATCGTAATAGAATCAAATCAAGATGTTTGGAATGTGAGATGCAAACAATGGAAAGATGGTCGTGATTGAAAGTTACGAGCATGTCAGCGTAAAACTCATGAGATGTTTGAAATCACTAGACTTGAAGGGGAGCACTCATGTTTGTACTCATAATTGACACAAGATCATTCACAGCTTGATTCAAATTTTATGAGTATTGAAATCCAAAACATGGCTAGAGTTGATCCTGAGGTACCTGTGGACCTACTCCAAGAAGCAATTAAAAAACAATATGGGTATAAGGTTAATTATAAACGGGCGTGGCAAGCCAAGAGAAAAGCATTAATTGTTGTGTTTGGTGATTGGGAGAAAGCATATTCAGAGCTTCCGTATTGGTTGAGTGTTGTTGTTCATTACAATTCAAGAACACGATCAAATTGGTATTTCCTTCCATCTGATGTGCCAGGTACAACTATTTTTTATCGAGTTTTCTGGTCCGTCGGTCCTGCAAGAGAAGGGTTCAAATATTGTAGACTATTAATCCATGGTGAACTCATCTCTACGGAAAGTATAAGGGAAAATTATTGATCGTCTTATCTATTAATGAAAACGGGCATATATTTTCCCTTGCTTTTGCTTCGTTGAATGTGAAAATTTGTCCCAGTGGTCATGGTTTTTTAGGCATTTCATGAATATGTTACCTAACAAAATGGTATTTGCTTGATTTTCGATAGACATAAGGGCATTCTTGCTACAATTGATAATGAGGAAATTGGTTGGAGTGAACTTAGAGTGTACCATCGATATTGTCTTCGCCATGTTGCTAGTAATTTCAATACGAAATATAAATCGAAGCAACTGAAAGATTTGATGTTTAAGGCAGGAAATCAACACCAAAGACGCAAATTCATTCGGTGCATGAAAGAGTTGAAACAATTGAACCTTGAAGCCTTGAATATTTTTCTGATATTGACTTAAAAAACGGACACAATACATGATGATAGGTACCGCTATAAGTAGATGACAAGCTATGCAGCTGAATGTATGGATGGTGTTTTTGAGAGGTGCTAGAATGTTACCGATTACTTCTTTGGTTAGGCTAACATTCTATCGCATAATACTGTATTTTGAACGTCGAAGACAAGAGAGAAGCGAAGCATTTGACCATGGGGACATGTGTACAGAATATGCCATGAGAAAGCTTAAGAGGTGGGAAAAACGAGCATGTGATATCTATTGCTAGGGAAACTCAAACTTTTGAAGTACAAAGTAGCATAAGTATGATTTCTCCCTATAAAGGCTAACACAAGTATGATTTCTCCCTATAAAGGCTAACACACAAAAGTTTTGTAATAAGTGGCAGTCATTCAAGATTCCATGCTCTCATGTAATTGCAGTTTGTAATTACATGCATTTGACATACATACCTCTTATTGATGAATGCTATAAATTGTCTAATTTCAAGCAATATTACGAGGGTCGCTTACATCCAATACAACACCCAGATTATTGGCTAGAATTATCATTTACAGAAGTTCATCTAAATGTCGACTTACTAAGAGAACAGGGTCGGCCAAAAAGTAGGTGCATTCATAATGAAATGGATTGGAAAGAGGCTAACCAAAAGTTTGATGTATAATTTGCAAGGGAGAAGGGCATAACAAGTGTACTTGTCCACAACGTACATTAGGCTCTTCCTCTTCGAGCCATTGATGACTTTGTTATGTAATCCATTTTTTATGTAATTATATTTTTTATGGAATTGACTATATGTAATGGAATTTGAATTTCTTAGGTAATCGAGCCCAGTCCTTCTAAACATGTGCAACTATATCAATAAAAGACCCATCGTTCACAATTGATATGGGATAGTTCTTCTACCGTAGCTTTGGGTTGTCGGAGAAGGGAGGCATCTTTGTTGGGTTCTATGTCCTAAAACTTTTGGTTTGTAAACAATAAAACTTATTTTGAAAATTCAATAAGTTGTTATTGAATATATGTATTGCTTATTAGAAATCCAATAAACCTAAAAAAATCCATGACTATTACATGAGTACTTAAACGGAGACATAAAAGTAGATCAGGTTCGAGTAAATAGTCAAAATGATCTATAGTATATGAATAAGGTTGGGTGCCTTATTTTGGTAACACTATTGGATGCGGCCTACTCTGTAGTTGTTACAAAGAGTTGTAAGTGCTACAAATGAAGTGATCCTAATGCGTACATGTTATGACATGAGGAGTGGGGGTCATCTGTGCAAATGGTTTTGTACAAGATCGGACCACGAAATCGGTCACTCTTACTTTATAATGTTGTTTACTGTTTAAGACTGACTATTTTAAAGGGATGACCTAGCTAACTTGACCTTAATCCTGAGCTAACTATGAACTCCTGCTTATTCAGGGATTATCTTTAGATTTTCATAAGTGAGGGTTGACTCAACAGCGCCGGCTCAATAAACCTCAATTTCAAGGGTAAGTCCGGGTAGATAGCTGGGGACATAGGGTGCAAGAAGGAATTCACTCCTACCTACTTTTAGGGATAGTAGAGATGTTCTCTTAACTCCTGACTCCAGGTCTTGAACAAGGGGCCTTACCCTCTCATTCGCCCGAGAGGGACCCAGTTTGTTGATTGGATCGCAGATCAATTGTTCATTAGAGGATCAGTGGAACTTAAGGAACAAGAGGTAATCTTGGAGATAAAATAGACATTTGACCCAATTGTATTACGAACAACCTATGAAGGGTTAACTTACTAATCATGGTTATATCGAGTGGACATAATATATCTACAGTGAAGGGAGTTCAACTATGAGCTTTAGTGGAGTGACCCATTAGTTAATGAATGGGGGTTAATTCGGTGTAATGAGTTTAGCCAATTAATCTCGGATCATTGGAGCCCATGATCTGTAGGCCCGTGAGGTCCCTCTACTAGCTCGTAAATGGATTAGCTTTAGAGTAACGTGATAAGTTAATTTGAAACGTTCAAATTAGAATTAAATGAATCAATACACGTTTAATTTTAAGAATTAAACGGAATAGAAAAACTAATATTTAAATATGATTTAAATATATGAAGGTGGATTTGAGTAAAATTAATTTAATATTTGATATTAAATTAATTAGAATTAATTAAATTGTTTAAATAATTATTTATTAATTTTCTTAGAAAAAATTATTTATGAAATTAATTTTGCAAAATTAATAATATTTTCAATTTTAGAAATCAAATTGATTTTTGAAATCATTTTGGTAAAAATTGAAAAAGTTTGAAACACAAAATGGAATTATGATATTTTCCATTAACACCTTCAAACTTGCTCACACAAAACCCACTTATTTTTTGCTTCAATAACTCTAAGTATGAACTGCATCTCATGCAACCATCTTCTTTGCATGATAACCTGCAATATATAAAGAAGATTGGAGTGGAATTAAGGCATGCATCTATAAAATTTTTGATGAAAAATTTGGGTTGAAGAAGTTGTTCTTCAAGTGGGTTGTAGCAGTGTGTTCTTCTCCAAGTTTCCTTCATTCAAAATTATTTTGAGTCCCACAATTCAATCTAAAGTTCCAAGAGAATAGTGAGGAAGATCTTGAGGTGGTTTACAGCAAGATTTGGAGAAGTTTGCAGCTGAGAATCAAGATTTCAAGAAGTTATAATATGATCATGCTTTAGTTACTGCCAAAATTAATGAATTAGAGTGCTTATTGATCCTTGTTGCTTCCACTGCTTGCTGATATACTCCAACAATCTACACAACATATTATCCCTTTTAATCCATGTATTACTCGTTACGTTCAATAGGCTGGTTTTCTTGGGGTTGTACAGATTGGATTTATCCAACTTGATTGGCACCTCATTACTGGTTTAGTAGAGCATTGGAGGCCAGAAACCCACACATTTCACTTGCCTTGTGGGGAATATTCAATTACATTGTAGGATGTTATCATTCAGTTTGAGTTGCGAGTGGACGCAGAACCTTTGATAGGTTCATTACAATATGATTGGAAAACTGTTTTTGACGAGCTATTGGGCATTCTACCAGATGACCTGAAAGGCTCAAGATTGAGTATCCTATGGTTAGCATCCCAATTTCTAGAATTGCTTCTCGATGCCGACGACATCAACGTACATAGGTATGCACAAACATACATTATGCATCTTATTGAAGGATTTTTGTTCACTGACAAGTCGAACACTCTGGTACAGCTTATGTTTCTCCCTCTACTGTCTGATTTTAAGCATGTTGATACGTACTCGTGGGGTGGTGCTTTTCTTGCATGGCTTTATAGATAACTTTTTCGGGCTACTAATGCACAAGCATTCGAAATAGCAGGGCTATTGATACTACTGCAGGTATGGGCTTATGATAGATTTAATAGCACCTCAAGTTCAATTACAGGCCCCAAGTTATCGTCCACTCAGTGTCAGGTATTATTTCATTTATATATTTATTCCGTTATCATTTTATGTAAGAATATAAATTAATTGTATTTTTTATAATTTTAGATGGAATGATGTATTAGTTGCCTCTGAACAGTTAGCAAATATGTTGCTAGTATATCGACAAATATTTGACTGACTAATGCACAATCAGGTAACAAATGTATATAAAAATGAATATTAAAAACTTTTTAGGTGTCTAATTATCCTTTTTTTTTCATATTAATTGGAGGCCATACACGCAAGATATTTGGTCATCATTACCTGATTACTGTCATGATGGTCAAGATATCTGGTTGACCGTTAGCCCTCTTATTGTTGGGGTTGATGCCCTAAAGTCTTGTGTCCTATAGTTTGTAAACAGTTTGTACGAATGCTTGTATTGTATAATATACGATATTTACTTCACATCTTGTTTTTTGCTCAATTGCATGTTTTATTTGCTTTACCACAAACCAATAAACTTAAAATCTCTGGTTATCCACAAACCAATAAGCTTTACCACAAACATACTTGTATGTTTGTGGTGACATACAAGTGGATCATATCTTGAGTGATAACCAAAATGGTCTGTAGTATATGAATATAGGTGGAAAATCTTATCTTGGTAACGCTACTGATGCGGCGATGACGGGCAGAAATGCACGTCATTATAGGCCTTTTATTTAGAATTATGAGGGCTATTAAGTAGAATATGCGGCGAACATGTTAGGAATTCATGAGAAAACGAGTTTGCGTCGATCGACATTAATGATCTCAGTTAACCCACTATTATGCATTATTATGCGTTCAATTGTTTATTTTTGTAGCAATCGCAGAAAGCGATCGCATGCGCGGAAGCCAGGCTATTGCAAAAGACGACCGCATGCGGGAAATCTCTCCATCGCAGGGGCGAACGCATACGTTCGACTCATGAATGTTGCGGCCAGTAACCGCATGCGTCCATCGCATAGATGTTGCGGCCGTCAAGCGAATGCGGTCATCGCAAAGAAGTTGTGGCTATAGAGAATAACCATAATAGAAGGGCGATTGCAAAGTTGGTGGAATGCAAACATTAACGCATACCTCAAGAGTATCAAAAGATGATGTTGACATTTCACCTACCACGCCATTAGCAGCAGAGATTCAGAAAAGGACCATCGTGTTGCAAGTGTCAGATTCAGACCAGGTCCATAAATGCTATCGGCGATCAAGCTCTATAAATAGAAGCCGTTGAGCAGAATTTCAAATCATCTAAGTTTCTACCTTTGGATGGATCCTTGTGATCCAGACCAAAGCATGAGAAGATAGCTTGAGAGTTCTTCATCCCCTTCAATCATTCTGAGTGACGACCGGAGCCTTCGCCAGAGTTAGAGTTCGAGAGAGTCTACTCCATTGCCCATCCATGGCACCACCGGCATCATTGATACACATTTGTTGGAGGCAAGACATTGCTTCCAACTGGCCCTCCATTTCTCTTCTTTCCTTGTATTATATTACATTTTGGCTTAAGGAATTAATACATCTCTATATTTTCCTTCGATTCCATCTCCATCTTCATTTACTTAGCATCTCTTACTTTCATTGCATCACTAAGTGAGATTCCTAGAGTATCGCATACTTAATCATGCGGCATAGGGATATGAAACATGTAGCAAACCACCGGGAGGTGTGCGTTGCGTGAGTGTTGTGAGAAAACCTTATTTGCTTAGTGTGAAGCTATAGCAACACTTGTCTATAGGCAGACGTAATGTTTGCCTATGAGTAGAATCAGCAGCAACCAACTACCCGGGAGGGTAAGTAGTTGATCACATTAAGCAATGTAAGCAAGTGTTCACTAGAGATAGGAATAATCTTACGTCACCCATGTTTATGTGATTACCTTGTCTTATGTATGCGACCATCACCCCTTTAGAGCTACTCGAGAGAGAGTCTAAAGAAAGAGCCTAAGACTTGAGAGAGCTAGGGTTAGAATCTAGGCTTGAGAGAGCTAGATTAAGATTGCATAAACAAGAATGGAGACTTAGGAATAAGCTCCGTTTGCTATTACACATCATGTGCATCTTCGTCAGGTGTGTATAGCATGATCATATAAGTTTGCGTTGGCTGGGGTTACCCTTGCGGTCAAGCTTAAGGTTGCGATGAAGACATCCTCACCATTTTATCTATTTTTTCATGCATTTTACTACATGTTAACAGTTGTCGTATCTCTACCTCTCATTCATACTTCCATCGCTTAATCTGTTAGTTAGAAGTAGGAGTAGTGATTAGCCCATAACCCTCATCATTCTTTTATTTCTTCACCGTAAACACATTACCGCATACCATTTAGCTACAAGTCCTTGAGTTCTACCTCGGATCACCCGAGAAACTTGCGTTCTCATTATACTTGGCGAGAGCGCAAGAAAACTTGTGACAGGAACACATGGTCATTGCATAAGAGATTAACGCATATATTCCATCCCAACGCATGACCACCAATGCATGAGAACCAACGCATAACCTAAGGTATGCATTGCATAATTTGCGTTCACAAATTTACGTCATTAGCGGCCCGCTTTGTGGAATGGTCACAAGTATTGTGACTTGTCACAGATGGTCTGATCCTCATCATTAGTGTTGGGGAAATGCGAGCAGGGGCGTCTTATACAAAGAGTTTGTATAAGACCTGACCACAAAGTGTTAACATCTCGTTATATAACACCGTTCATGACAGAGACTTCACTTCACTGGGATGACCATAGGTAACATGACCTCAATCCTAAGTGAGTTGAGAACTCCGGTCATTGAGGGCGGTCCTTTGATTTGTATGGGTGCGAGTGGCCAGGTCGTCGATTCAAACCTACCATTTTAGAGATTCGTCTGATTTGGGAGCTGGGAACTCAGTTACACAAGATGAAATTCACTCATTCCCCAAGGCAGAGGTAAGTAGATAAATAGCTCCTTTAAGGGCTGATTTCAGGGCTTGAACGATGTGGCGCCACACATCTTCTCTTGGCCCAAGAGATGTTCACACATAGTTGGACTATGTTATATTGTTCATTAAAGGAATCAGTGGTACTTAAGGATTGAGACGTAACTGCAGGGGAAAACGGTAATTTGGCCCAACTATACTTACGAGCATCTGTGAAGGGTCATCGTACTCATGATTGGTTATATCCAATGGACACATAAATATATCTGTGGTAAGAAGAGTTCAACTATTGGTCTTTAGTGGAATGCCTGACAGTTAACAGATGGTGGATCTCGTGGCTAAAGAGTTTAGTCAGCTTTTCACGGACCGTTGGAGCTTCGAGCCACAGGTCGATTAGGTCCCCTGGGTAGCTTGGATAAAGTCGAGAATCAGTGTTTGGGTTAATTTGAAATTTTCAAATTGGCAAGAGGAAATTTGATTATATATGATATAATTGAACTGGTTAATTATATATGATATAATTGGCTAAATGTATGAGATACATTATCTTGGAGGAAATCATATTTTATATCAAGTAAAGGAGAACTTACTATAGTAGATATGTGACATCAAACTATAGGGTAAAAATATAATATGATTATATTTATTAATAATTTAATTGGTTAATTATATGATAATTAACCTAAAATCTCTCTCGGACGTGCGTTAGTGGGAAAACAGTGTCGGTTATTATAACCAAAGAATAAAAATGAAATTTTCTTTCATTTTGAAAAGTTCGAAAAAAGATCAAAGGTTTTTGCGTTGGTGTGGAAACGTAAACGATTGCTTAAAGTTGAGAGCCTATATGATAGTCGCTCAGCGCCTAAACGATCGCATACCTCGTGCCTAAACGATCGCCTACCTAGCGCCTAAACGATCGCACACTAATTCCTAAATGATCGTTTAACTTTCCTAAACGATCGTATAGTGTGCCGTGTTTGCTAAACGATCGCCTACCTATTCCTAAACGATCGTTTAGTAAAATCTACACGATCTTGTAGTTTCTTCTAAGCGATAAACATCTAGCTATAACTTCATATTCTCTCCCACTTGCTTATCGTCTACACGATCAGTTCTTCCTCCTACCTCTACCAAACTCACCAAAGACCACGCTTTGGTTTTTTACTCCGAGATTACCAAGGGATCCTTTTTGGTGGTGTCGTTCTTGCTGCATTCGTTTGTGTGCGATTGTTCGTGCTGCTGTAGTCGATGCATCTACTGGGCGTTTGTTGATTGGGTAGAGGTCTTCTGCTGCATTGAGTTCCATAGCTTGAAGAGCGTCTTCAACTGGTATGAGAACTCTCTCCCTTGTTATTTCTTGTTCAAAGCATGCCGTTAATTACTATTTGTTTACATAACTGTGTGTTTGAATGTATATGGTGTATTTCGGTCACGGTGAAATTGGAGCGATCCAAATGCGCTCATGGAACTCTTTGTTAAGAGATTTATATATTCTATATAGTATAGTGGCATCATCCAGATCGTGTGTTGAGATAGTTCGGTCTACGACAAACGATACCTTCGTTGTACTATACAGTCTTGGCACTACACCAGATTGATTTGAGAGATAAGCACGATCGGCGCCGAATTCACGCTGAATATATATCCTACTAGCATGCACATCATGATCGTTGTGCACAAAGAGAAATAAAAAATGGATCAGCTGTATCAGATGACTATTTTTCTTGGTACCATTTAATCACGAGGCGATTTATCACACCTGACAGCGCTTACTATTATTGCATGGTAAGAGATTTATTATCTTACATTTCCAAGATATATGATATGAATGTTATTTAATATTAATTTTTTCATTGTACAGAATAATTTTGTCCAAGATGTACAACAATATTTAGTACAACACAATTTACCAGAGTTGGGTTCAATGTGTGACCAAACATTGGTTAACGTAGAAAGTATTATTCAACAAACTAGACGAGTCAATGTTGTTGACACTGGTTGAAGACGTATTCATCGTAGAGGAAAGTGGCAACAAGGTGATGAACAACGTTGCAACCCTTCAGAAGTAGCGTTGCAACGCCCCAAGGCTTGTTTCCTTTTGCTAGGCTGTCTGAAGAACAACATTGCAACGCTTCAAGAACAACGTTGCAACGTTGCAACGTTGCGAAGTAGAAGCATCTCCTGCTACAACCAGATACTGAGCTTGCTTCAAATCTTCTTCACTTACAACCTAATTGCAACTTTATTAACTCTAATAAATTTACAGACACTTAATCACACATTAAGACCCGTAAACAAAGAGCCAATTACAACAATTACTTCAGAATTGAAGAGGAATCTAATACCAAAACTGGAAAAAAAAAATATCCATATCAGCACCATTTCATACAACTTATGAAAAACACCCACTAAGTTAAAATTAACGTAAATTGAGTGCTTCAACCATGCTCTGATACTAGTTGTTTCCTGCGCGTATAGCTTCTTGGTTCTTTTGATTTTGCAACTACTCCACTATTATCACAATAGAAAGTGATTGGCAGATGCATATTTGGAACCACTTCTAAATTAATCAAAAACTTTCTTAGCCATACTGTTTCTTTTTCTGCTTCACAGACAGCTACATACTCCGCTTCCATGGTGGAGTCAACAATACAACTTTACTTTATACTCCTCCATACTATAGCTCTTCCATTTAGAGTGAATATTGATCTCAAAGTAGATTTCCTGGAATCCACATCAATTTGAAAATCAGAATCAATGTATCCAATAAGGATCAGATCCTTATCACCATACAAGAGCATATAGTCCCTCGTTTTCCGAAGATACTTGAGGATGTTCTTAACGACAGTCCAATGATCATATCCAAGAATGGACTGATATTTGACTATTCCAACTGCATAGCATATGTCTGGACTTGTACACAACATGACATACATCAAACTTCCAACTACTGATGCATAAGGAATTCATTTCATAACCTTAACCTCTTGAGGTGTCTTAAAACATTTTTCCTTAGACAAATGAATTCTATTCCTAAAAGGTAACAAACATCTCTTGGATTTTTACATTTTATATCTAGACAACATCTTGTCTATATAAAATGCCTGAGATAACGCTAGTGTTTTACTCTTGCGATTCTGAACTATTTGGATTCCAAGAACATACTGTGCATCGCCCAAATCCTTCAATTGGAATTGCGACGTCAGCCATCTCTTTATGTCAGCTAGGAATTCTACCTTATTTCTAATGAGTAGAGTATCATCAACATATAATACCAAAAAAGCTATAGTTTTGTTGACAATTTTCTTGTAAACACAAGGTTCGTCAACATTCTGTTCAAAGGTATAAGTATGATCACAGTGTCAAATCTCATACTCCAAGATTGAGATGTTTGTTTCAACCCGTAAATGGATCTATTGAGCTTGCAAACATTTTGCTCTTGACCCTTCTCTATAAACCCCTCTAGTTGAGATATATAGATACTCTCTTAAGGATATTCATTCAGAAAGGTTGTCTTAACATCCTTTTTTCATATTTCGTAATCATAAAAGGCAACAATGGATAAGTGTATTCTAATTGACTTAATCATGGCAATCGGAGAAAAATTTTCTTCATAGTCCACTCTCTCTTTTTGGGTAAACCCTTTTGCCACAAGTCTAGCTTTGTAGGTCTGTACCTTACCAGCTTGATCTTGTTTTCTCTTGTAGATCCATTTGTTACCAATAGAATTTACCCCATCTGGTTGATTTACAAGTTCCCAGACTGAATTGAGTTACATAGACTCCATTTTGAGGTCCATGGCTTTTATCCATTGGTCTCGATCCACATCTTCCATTGTTTGTTTAAAGGTCAATGGATCCTCTAAGCCATTATCTGGTACGATGACTTGCCTTTTTGTCAAACCCATGTAAC
Source organism: Benincasa hispida (assembly GCF_027475165.1). Lineage (NCBI taxonomy): Eukaryota > Viridiplantae > Streptophyta > Magnoliopsida > Cucurbitales > Cucurbitaceae > Benincasa > Benincasa hispida. Next base: position 92,673,991 of record NC_143478.1, on the reverse strand, counting down.
AGTTAGGATATTGAACATTTCTCCCATTACGTCGAGGTATTCTTAACTCTTGAGAAGGATGTGACGAACCCGTCTCATCATCAACTCTTGTCGAAGGACCGATCAATAACCCTCATTGATTTGTTTGTATTTTTTGTGGAATTTCGTTTAATACTAGCTTACTGCGAGGTTGATAATTCTTTATGTGATCTTCCTCTAAGAATGTTGCATTTGTCGATACAAATACTTTGTCATCTTGAGGATCATAAAATAGACCACCTTTTGTCTCTTTGAGGTATCCTATAATAGGCATACTTTTGAATGACGTTCCAGTTTCTTCGGGTTCTATACCAATACATGTGCTGGACATCCCCAAATCCTAAAGTGACGACTACTTTTACGTCTTCTCCATAACTCATAAGGTATTTTTGAAACACTTTTCGAGGGAACCATGTTCAAAATATACACAGTAGTCTCTACTGCATATCCCCAAAATGAATTAGGCAACTAAGCATAACTCATCATCGAACGAACCATGTTCAATAGGGTTCTATTTTTCCTTTCTGCTATACCATTTTGCTGAGGTGTATCGAGTGCTGTGAACTGAGACTGAATTCCATGTTCTTTCAAATAGTTCTAGAATTTTAAGTCCATATACTCACTATCTCGATCTGATCGAAGTGTTTTAATCCTTTTATTTAATTGATTCTCAACTTCTACCTTATATTCCTTGAACTTTTGAAGGTTTCAAACTTATGATGCATTAGGTAAATATGTCATATCTAGAATAATTATCAATAAGGCTAATGAAATATTCATATCATCCGCGTGCTCTGACATTCATTAGACCATAAAGGTCTGAGTGCATGAGCTTTGAGGGTACTTTGGCTCTAAGAACTTTTCCTGTAAAAGATTTTTTGGTCATTTTACCTTCAAGACAAGACTCACAGGGTGGTAGTGAGTTGTCTTCTAACTGGTTTAGGAGTTCACTCTTTACCAATCTCCCAATCCTATCGAGATTAATGTGTCTAAGTCTTATGTGCCAAAGATAGGCATAAGGAGAAATTTTCATTTTTTATTTTGAGTTTCAGCTTTTACCTCAATTGGTTTTAACACATATAAGTTATTTTCCAGTTTTGCAAAACATATTTTAATACCCTTTGAAATAATGAATACTTCATTAACTTCAAAAGAAACTTTATACTTTTGTTCTACCAAACATGAGATAGATTTTAAATTCTTACTCATGGCAGGAATATAATAAATATTTTCAAGTAAAATGAATCTATCTTCAATAAATAACTTTATATCTCTCACTGTTTTAGCTCAGACAACCTCTCCAGTCCCTACCTTAAAGGTTATTTCGCCTTCTGCAAGCTTCCTTTAGGAACTAGTTTTTTAAGCAAAAGCGCAAATATGATTAGCGGCACCTGAATCTAATATCCACGTTAATTTATCATTTTCCACTAGACATGTTTCAATGACAAGTAAATCATATTTACTTTGTTGTTATTTCTTAGTTTCCTCATCTATGACATTTATGTTTATTACTTTTAACATATCTAGAACATATTCATTAATAGAGGTTCTATACTTTATGTCAGAGTTATAAACTTTTTCGAAAATATCGTTCCTGACAGATTGTCCAAACAATGTCTGTAATGAATCCATGATTTCTTTAGTGGAAACCATGTTCTCGAATTTCTTAGCTAGTATATCGAATATATTTGCCAAGATGCGGATTCAGGCTTTTTCATTTTTCTTAATCCATCTGTCATATGCATTCAAAGCCTTTTGATTTGCAGATGAGCTAGGAGATGGAGGATATTCCTTTGTTAAAACAAACCTTAAATCATCAACTACTAGTATTACGTTTATATTTGATTTCTATGTTGAAAAATTAAGACTGTTAAACTTATCAGAAGCGAGTAAAGAATTCAACATGCTAAAAAATTTAAACAAATTCTAACCAGTAAATTGCCTTTTAAATCCAATCAAATTTTAGCAAAAGTAATAATATACCCAAATTTTATTATTTATTTGCAAAGATACTTTAATGAGTTAGAATAGATGCTACCGATGAGCAGTCAAATACTCCTACACTGAAGTAAGACATTCTTTACTAAATACTAACTCCACAATAACTTTTTATTCCTATAGTCATTTAGTTACTATTTTCGGTCAAGAACTTACTAACACTTAGTAACTCTTGTAAGTGTAACCCTCCATTTTTAGACCTCAGAGGTCAGACCCAACGATGCTATCGAATTGGAGAGTCAAGGTTAGGAATAGACCTAAGAGATCCTATCCATTTCTGAAGCTTGAAGGGATAGCCACCTTAATGATGACTAGCTTATGTCGCCTAACAACGACAAACAGGCGCAACATAGGAATCTCACGGTCCAAATTAATGAAAGAGATGGCAGGATATGTTGATACACATCATTCACCCACTTACTATGAACTACTTCCCCTATTCACCTTGCTATTGACCCATGAAAACACTTTCCAAATGGAGGTCACTCCTAAGGTGACACGAAGCCGAGCATGAGTCTCACGGTGTGGACTCTTAGAGATATAAGAGCTAAAAACAATATATCATGTATATTATTAATCTCCCACTTAAGTGTTCTTATTTGTTTCGGGTTAGTATTTACTTAGGTATATTTTGGCTAATAAAAATCCTAAGTCTTTAAGTAAATTTTTATATTTGGATTTAACATACAATGTCTAAGTGATAAACCATATTATTACCTCACATCGCTTACGCATGCTCATAAAATCGGGTTAACAACGCTCAAGAATTGACTAAAATCTCCAGGTAGCAGGTGTTCCATAAACTGTCAACTTAAGGGGTTATGGGGGATTCTTAAATCCCCATTTTGCTCTTACAACTTTTCATAGCTATTGTCTTTCATCAAAATTATTTAGGTCGAGGTAGTTACATATGAAGTGATGTACTTTTTCTTTATAGGTGTCATCTAAATCATAAATATGAATCAAACATCACGATCTAACAGTTAGTCACATCTTTAGTCAATAACAACTGTTATAGGTCGTCTTGGACCAAAAATTCTGAATTTAGAAGAAACAATCATGCACATGAGGATCAGATAAGTACATGAAATGGACCACAGGCTAAAAGAAGAAAAGACCAAGAGGTAGAAGAGAGTTGGGCTGGAAGGCCCAACTCAGCCACCTCGGCTCTTGGATGCCGAGGCCGAGGTGAGCTTCCCATCCAAGGGCCAACATGAGTTTCCCTTGGCCCTTGAGGGCCCACTTCTCATAGGTTGTAATTTAGCTTTCTCTAGCTCTTTGCTAAATATTGACATACGTATCATAAGTTTTGTAGGAGACATTACAACGGTGTGTTTCTCTTTCTGTTTTATAGGTCATCATCTTTTCCCATAATTATAAATTCTAGAAGACACATAAAGGTTAGGTGTGTTTTCTTGTTCGAATTTTGCCATAAAAAACAACTATTGTATAGTTACAATTATTATAAATTCTTATTTTTGTTGTGAACTTAAGGAGCACATTGGGGCCACGAATACCAATAAAATATAATTAAAATAAATATAATATAATATAATATAATAAATATAATAAAATAAATAAAACAACAAAAGATGAATTTCTCCATTTTCTCCAATTTTTTTGGATTGATCACCAATACGCATGTGTTTTCCAAAACCCACAAAATTCCATTATTTATAGACAATTTGGCAAGTAGGAGGTGGATTACATGGACACTAATAATGTGTAATCTTGAGACACATGGACAACACATGGGGTAATGGATAAGTGACACATGGCCAATGGACACTAATAATGGGCATTTACATTACACCTAATTTAACATATTTATAATACTCCCCCTTAAGTGCCCATTATATATGAAATATGTCTCGTTAAAATCTTACTAGGAAAAAAACCCACTGGAAAAAAAAATCATTGTGAATGAAAAAGAGTATATATTTCATATAATTTGATACTCTTAAAAAAAAAATACAGTATATTTATTTCCTCTCATGGAAACATCACTTGAGATCTCTGAGTCTCTGCATTCCAATGTTATGCACCAATTTTTCAAAGGTTATGGATGGTAATGATTTTGTAAATAAGTCTGCCAGGTTATCCTTCAAACAAATTTGTTATACAATGATGTCACAATTTTCTTCAAGATCATGAGTATAGAAAAGTTTTGGTAAAATATACTTTGTTCTGTCTCCTTTAATATATCCTTCTTTAATTTGGGATATGCATGTTATGTTGTCTTCGTTATAATATCGTTATAAGATTTTTATGAGAAGATAAACCACATATTCCACGAGTATATTGAGTCGTTGATCTTAGCCATACATATTCTTGACTAGCCTCGTGAATTGCAATAATTTCAGCATGATTTGAGGAAGTAGCTGTTATAATCTGTTTCACCGATCGTCATGATATAGAAGTTTCTCTACATATGAATAGATAACCTATTTGAGATCTAACTTTGTGTGGATCAAATAATATCCAGAATCTGCATAGCCAACTAGATCAAATTTTGATTTATATGAATAAAACAAACCCATGTCGATCGTTCTTCGGAGATAACAGTGTATATGTTTAACTCCGTTTCACTGTCTTTTTGTTGGAGAATAATTATATCTTGCTAATAAATTTACAAAAAATGCAATATCTGGTCTTGTATTATTAGCAAGATACATAAGTGCATCAATTGCACTGAGATATACTATTTCAAGACCAAGAAGTTCTTCATTATCATCTTGAGGTCGAAAAATATCTTTCTTCACATCTAATGAATGACTTTCATTGGAATGTTTAATGGTTGTGCTTTGTCCATATAAAATCTTTTCAATTTTTTTGTGTATAAGTTGACTGATGAATAAATATCTCATCTGCTAAATGCTCAATTTGCAAGCCAAGACATTTTTTTTTTCTTCTGAGATCTTACATCTCAAATTCTTTCTTAAGATATTCTATTGCCTTTGAAAGCTCTCCAGACTTCCAATTATGTTTAAATCATCAACATACAGTTAAAATAACAAATCTTGACTGATTTCTTTATAAAAACATACGGACATATTAGATTATTTTTATATCATTCTTTCAATAAATATCTACTCAGGCGATTGTACCACATTCGTCCTGATTGTTTCAATCCATATAATGACCTCTGTAATTTTATTGCATACAATTCCTGAGAATTTGATTTATATGTTTCAGGTACTTTAAATCTTTCTGGGGTTCTCATATAAATATTATTATCAAGAGATCCATAATATGTTATGACTACATCCATAAGATGCATGTCTAGATTTTCATACATAGACAGACCAATTAAATATTTTAGTATAATTGCATCCACTACTGGAGAATATGTCTCCTCATAATCAATACCAGGTCTTTGTGAAATAACTTGTGCAACTAGTTTTGCTTTATATCTTGTGACTTCATTATTTTCATTGCTTTTCCTTACAAATACTTATTTGTATCCCATAGGTTTGACACCTTCTGTGTTCGGACTACTGGTCCAAAAATCTGACGTTTTGAAAGTGAATTTAATTCTACCTCAATTGCTTCTTTCCACTTAAGCCAATATTTTCTATATCGACATTCTACAATAGACTTTGGTTCAAAATACTCATTTTTAGATACAATATCAAGAGTAACATTATACGCAAAAATACTATCAATGACTACACGAGTCCGGTTGCATCTTTTTCATGTCATAACATAGTTTATTGAAAGCTCATTATTATCTTTAGGTATTTCACTTTCCTCACTAGTCATGTCAAAGATTTCTTCATGGGTAACATCCTCAACCAAGTCTTTTTTACTATTATTTTTTTTCGTTTTCGAGGATTTTTATCTTTGGAACTCACTGGTCTACCACGCTTATAGCGTGTTTCAGACTCATTAGTGACAACTTGCTGTGTTGGAATATCATTTTTCGATGGAAAATTTGTAGTTGGTATATGTGATTTAATTACTTTCTTTGATCTATAAATGCATCTGGTAACCGATTTGCTATATTTTGCAAATGAATTAACTTATGAACTTCAAGTTCACATTGATCTGTATTGGGATCTAAATAAGACAATAACGATGCATTCCATGTAATTTCTTTTTCCAACTTCTTAATTCCTCCTCCTAATGCTAGAAATTTTATCTCATTAAAATGACAATCAGCAAATCGTGCAGTAAATACATCACTGTCAGGAGTTCAAGATATTTATAATTGATGAGAATAATATCCAACATGTATTCCTAACCTTCTTTGAGGACCCGTCTTAGTACATTGTGGTGGAGTAATTGGAACATATACTGCACATCCAAAAATTCTCATATGGGAAATATCTGACTCATGGTCATAAGCTAATTATAATGACGAGTACATATGATAAGGTACTAGTCTAATGCGTATAAGTGATGCTGCATGAAAAATAGCATCTTCTGGCTCTTCAATGGGTGTCTATTTGAATTCTCAATAATTTTTCTCATCATTATAGATCTTGATGACCCAATCGATCATGGCAATTTGTAAATATGTTTGAATTTGTGAACTTCAGGTTCATTGTTACATATGTTTCAATTACTCATATATGAGTATAATATAATCCAGAAGATAAAGCAGGTAACTCTTCCAATATACATTTTTATATGAGATAGTAGATATGATATAAAGATACTTCATATTATTCTTTCTATTAGTCTCAATATGATAACTATTGCAACGTGTATCTTTAAAACTAAGTAGATTTCTCTTTGATTGACTAACAATGTATTGTCAATTGTAAATTTTGTTCCTCTAGGCAAAATAATATTTGTTTTTTAGATATTTCAGTTAGGTTTCCGGAACCTGATATTGTATTAACTTTTACTTCCAGCATTGTCAAAATTGGAAAAATATTTTCTACTTGTAAGTATTGTATGTATAGTTGCACTGTCGGCTAGACATAGATCTTATTTACTCATTTTTTAGTCACCCAACATATGAAAATGATCCAGGTTTCTTTAGGACCTACCTTTAGTGGAGGAAATGACAAAACTTGTGTTGTGAACTTGAGGAGCACAACGGGGACATGAATACCAATAAAATATAATATTAAAATAAATATAATATAATATAATACATATATTAAAATAAATAAAACAACAAAAGATAAATTTCTCCGTTTTCTCTAATCTTTTTGGTTGATTACTAATATGTGTGTCTTCCAAAACCCACCAAATGCTACTATTTATAGGCAATTTGGCAAACAAGAGGTAGATTACATGGACACTGATAATGTGTAATCTTGAGACACACGAACTGTTGGGTTTTATATCCTAAAAACTCGTAGTTTATAAACAATAAACTCATTCTGTAAATTGATAAAGTTGTTATCAAATATATGAATTGCTTATTTCGTTTTAGAAATAAATCCAATAAACTAAAAGATCCGTGACTATTATATGAATACCTGAACTTTATGTGGAGACATAAGAGTGGATCAGGTTCGAGTAAATAGTCTAAATGATCTATAGTATATGAATAAGGTTGGGTGCCTTATCCTGGTAATACTATCGGATGCAGCCCACTCTGTAGTTGTTACAAGGAGTTGTAAGGTGCTACAGACAAAGTGATTCTGATCCATACATGTAGTGACATGAGGAGTGGAGGCTTCCTGTGCAATGAGTTTGTGCAAGATTGGACCAAGAAATAAGTCACTCTTACTTTATAATGTTGTTTACTTTTTAAGACTGACTATTTCACAACGATGACCTAGGTAACTTAACCTTAATCCTAAGCTAACTATGAACTTCTGTTTAGTCGAGATTATTCTTAAATTTTCATATGTAAAGATTGGCTCAACAGCGCCAGCTCAATAAACCTCCCATTTCAGGGGTAAGACCGGGTAGATAGCTGGGAACATAGGGTAAAGATGGAATTCACTCTTACCCCTTTCAGGGATAGTAGAGAGGTTGTTCCCTTAAGTGTTGACTCCGGGTCTTGAACAAGGAGTTCCACCCTCTCATTGGCCCGAGAGGGACTCGGTTTGATGATCGGATCACAAACCAATTATTCATTAGAAGATTGATGAAACTTAAGGAACAAGAGGTAATCTCGGGTTTAAAACAACCATTTGACCCAACCGTTATTATGAACAACCTGTGAAATGTTAACTTACTAATCATGGTTATATCGAGTGGACACAATATATCTACAGTGAGGGGAGTGCAACTCTGGGCTTTAGTGGAGTGACCCGGTAGTTAACGAATGAGGGTTAATCTGGTGTAAAGAGTTTAACTAATTAATCTCGAATCGTTGGAATCCATGATTTGTAGGTCTATTAGGTCCCCCTACTAGCTCACAAACGGATAAGTCTTAGAATAGCATGATAAATTGATTTGAAACATTCAAATTAGAATTAAGAAAATTAGTAATTATATGTAATATAATTACACATTTAACTTGGGAATTAAACGGAATTGGAGAATCGATTAATATTTAAATATGATTTAAATATTAATTTCATGAATAGGGATTCTTGGTAGTGGAATTAGTTATTAATTAATTTAATATTTGATATTAAATTAATTGAAATTAATTAAATTGTTTAATTAATTATTAATTATTAATTTTATTAGAAAAATTAATTTTGAATTATTTTTTTGTAAAATTAATAATTTTTTCAGTTTTAATTATAAAATTAAAAAACTAAAAATGATATTTGATTTTGAAAATGATTCAAAATTAATAGAAAAATGAAAAATTGGAAAATGGAAAAACCCACCAAAAATGGGATTTTTCCACTTTCTAATCTAGCACCTTATTCACTTTTCGTTACCAAAATTAGAGTTGAAGCTGGCAGAATTTGATGCAATTGGATTGCATGATATTTCAGGATATTAGTTATAACAAATATTTGTTATTTCTGTTATTTTTCTATTATTTGTTGCTTTCCTCTTTTCTCATTGGCTATATATATATATATTTCTGAACCTAGTGATAATAAGAGAAAAAGACTATTTTTATCATTTTCCTTTTCCACTTTAATATGCTATCAGAGAGAAATCATTAAATCCCTATTTTTTTCCCCTTCCTCTTCCCACACGACATCACGATGCCCCTTCCTGATAATCATCCTTCTCCTCTGATCGATCCATCTTCTTCGACCGATTTTTTGGCCACTGGACTTCATCTTTCTCATCAAGATTAATACACTCCTTACGCTCTTTATCACAGTGACACTTCCAATCTCGTTCTTGTTTCAGAACTTCTCACTGACGATAACTACGTTTCTTGGAGCAGATCAATGGTTCTCGCCCTTTCCATCTAAAACAAACTTGGTTTTATTGATGGTTCTCTTCCTCGACCTACAGTGACCTTCTCCCTTTGTGGATTCACAACAATAACGTTGTTGTTGCTTAGATTTTAAACTCTATCTCTAAGAGTATCTCTTTAAGTATTCTTTTCACCGAGTTGGCTCGAGCAATATGGCTTAACCTTCAAGTTCGTTTCCAAAAATGCAACGGACCTCGTATTCTCAAACGAGAATTATCTAACCTCAATCAAGATCAAGATTCTGTCACTATGTATTTTACAAAAATGAAGAGTTTCTAGGATGAATACATTTCTTATCGCTTTGGCTGTACTTGTGGAAAGTGCACTTGCGGCAACATCAAATCCATAGAAGATTTTATTCCGTTCGAGTACCTTCTCTGCTTTCTGATGGGACTTAATGACAACTTCAACCATACTCATTCTCAGATTCTTCTTATGGACCCTCCTCCACCCATTAACAAGGTTTTTTCCTTTGTTGTTCAACAAGAGCAACACTATTCTATTGCTAATCCTTCTTCTCCTGTTGTTACACTGACTGTGCACAAAAATGATAATCCCTCGCAACAGAGTAATCATCAGTCTTCGTCGAAGTAGAACAGAAATCGTCCTGTTTGTACCTATTGCAACATCACTGGTCACATTACTGATAAATGCTACAATCTCCATGGGTATCCACTGAGTTATAAGCCTAAAAGAGGGTCCAATCAGGTTCATAAGCAAAATTCTTCCTCTAGTTCATCTGGTAATCTTGTTGATTCTGCTTCTTCCCCATCTACTGTTTCATTTAGAACTATGATCAACAATGACCGTTCGTTGATTTCGTGATTCGAGCTTAGGAGTGTATTGTATAAAGTGATTGAAAAAATAAGTGTAAATGTGAATGATGGGTTGATGTGTTTATGATGCGTTAGTGACGCGTTGATGCGTTAATGATGTGCAACAAGACGCATGACACTCCTCTATAGGCATTCAAGTTTTCCTGAATCAGATCCAAGTATAAATCTAACTCAGGTTCCTGGTAAGTCCAGGGTTGAACTCAGGGATTCAGATTAAAGCTAATGCAGACCTTGCATTGTAACTATTGTAGAAATATCCTAAGTGAATGTAGAAATGGATTATTTACACTAAGTTGTTGCTGTGTGTGTGCAAGAAGATACAAAAGGGTCAAGTAGAGAATGATGGGTTGTGTAAAAATGGAGTTTAATGCAAGTAATATGCGTCAATCTAAGTTAGATGTACATGAACAAGAATATGATGTGAATGAAATGACTTGTTTATCTCCGTTTATATATTAGACTCCTATTCGACACTTCTCAATGCAAATATCATAAAACACCTATCTCTAGGATGTATGCGTCAGTCACAGGATGCAAAAAAAAACATCAGTGCATCTATCTCTAGATGTACTAAGCGTTTCTAACTTGATACTGACTTACTTATTCTCTCGAATAATTTAAGCTAAAGCTGCTTTTACCAATTGATTTAGTTGGTATAAGCGTTTTGAAATGGAATTTTGCATGAAGTTATAGATACATCCAACATAAAACAAGAAATAAACAGTGGCGAAGTATGATAGATCAAATATGTGAATTTATAAAGAAACTGATTGTCTTTACAAAACCAACACTTAATCAACTGAGAAGATGAAAACGGTAAATAGGATGAAATGAAAGGAGTCAAGCCACAGAGTACAATCTCTTGTCCTCTTTGGCTCAATTCTAGTTCGTGTACAACCACTTGTGGAAGAATTGGAAGAAATGTCTCTCTCGAGCTCAGCTTTCTCTACTCCTTGATCGGCGATGGTGGTGGTTCTCTTCCCTCTTGTTCTTCTCGTCACCACAACACAGCTCTATAGTCTCAAAATTTCAGAATTATGCAATGAGCTAAAAGGTTCGTTCATCTGGTGGGATTTCTTCTATTTATAGGCGTCGGTCTTCTCCAACTTGATGATGGGCATAATTAAATTCCATATCCTGGTCGGCCGCCGACACGCAGATGCTTTTCAGATGCCAGCCGCTGCAAATGCCCATGCTTGCAAGTGGTGATTTGACACAAACAGCCTGAATCAATGAATCTTCCTTGGGTTAAATCCCTCCGATGCATGCCTTATGTGTTAGACTTTGTCTGTAACACTTTTCTTAATCATGCGTTAGATTTTATTGAGATCCTGCAATATCATGTGTTAGTACCATAGTATTTTAGCAATAAATATTCTTTTGCATGAGTTCGATAGTGTTCGAGTAATTCCATGCGTTTTCTCTAAAAATGATGTGATTTTATCATTAAAGACCCTAATTGTTCCAACTTTTGAGCCACAATAACTTGTATTTCTACAAGTTATCAATGACACTCTTCAACAACTCCTCACTGTGCTTTGATCCAAGCTTAATATGGAAAAATCTGATACTAATTTAGTGACATATGTAGCAGGTATTTGTTCTCAAATTATTTCTAATCATGAATGGATCATTGATTATGGGGCTTCTACACATATATGTTTCCAAAGGCACTTATTTCACGAGCTATAGCCAACTAATACCACTGTTGTTCTACCTGATAATACAATAATTCCAATCTCTTTTCTTGGCACTATCACTCTTTTTGGATCTCTTGATCTTCATCATGTTCTCTATGTTCCCGAATTTCAGTACAACTTACTTTTTATCAATGCTTTAACATTTGATGGTAATGTGTCTGTCCATTTCTCCACTGATTTTTGTGATATTCAGGCAAAGTCCACTTTGAAGATGATTGGCACGGGTAGGTTACGTGATGGTTTGTATATTGTTGAACAACCTCACATCACTACAGTCCCTTCTCAAGCTATTTTTGTTAATGTTACTTCTTCCAATGGCTCTTCCATGTGGCATGCCAGGCTTGGACATCCATCTCTATCTCGTTTATCTTCTTTGAAACATGTTTTGCATGTTGATTCTGTTTCACTGAATAGCACACATCCATGTGAAATTTGTCCTTTAGCAAAACAAAAGAAATTGTCTTTTGAATCACATAATAATAAGTCATCTGTTGTCTTTGACTTGATTCATGTTGATATTTGGGGTCCATTTTCTACACCTACTCATGTTGGACATAAATTTTTCCTTACCCTAGTAGATGATCATAGTCGATTCACTTGAGTCTTCATGTTAAAATCCAAGTCTGATGTTTTGAAGATTGTACCTCAATTTTTTGCTTATGTTGAGACTCAGTACAATAAGAGAATCAAAGTGTTTCTTTCTGATAATGCCCTTAAGCTTTCTTTTGTTGAGTTTTTCTTACAAAAGGGGGTTTTATATCAATATTCATGTGCGGGTAGACCAGAACAAAATTTTGTGGTTGAACGTAAGCATCAATATTTGTTAAATGTTTCTAGAGCATTGTTTTTTCAAGCAAGAGTTCCTCTCAAATTTTGGAATGAATGTGTCTTGACTGCAGCATATCTCATTAATAGGACACCTTCACCTATCCTTGGGTGGAAAACACCTTATAAACTGATGTAGGGTACTTTGGCTGACTATTCTATTATAAGGACCTTTGGATGTCTATGTTTTGCATCCACCTTATCCCATGGTCGTTCCAAGTTTGCACCAAGGGCTGTACCTGCTATTTTTCTTGGTTATCCACCAGGTATGAAAGCTTATAAACTTTTGATATCACAAATCACAAGTTTTTTTGTTTCCCGAGATGTTGTTTTCCATGAACATCTATTTCCTTTTCATAAAGTAACCTTAGACTAGGCAACCAGACCCTTTTCAGCATGTTGTTCTTCCTATAGCCCTTGATGTAGACGTTTCAGCCTATCCTCCCACTACATTTACCTTATATACCACTCCTACTGAACCTCTTCCTTCTGGCAACCTTTCCTCATCAATCCCATGTTTAGTACCTCCTTCCTCTTCCCCTCCAACTACTCCATCCGTTTCTTCACCTGCCACATCTTCTTCTCTTTCCACTGATTTTTCTCTAACTCCTATTACTTCATCTTCTTCTTCTGACCACTCTTTTTCATCTTAACAACCTTCTTCATCATCCATCCCAAATATATAACCTTTCATTCCACATCGGAGAACATTAAGATCACTCAAACTTCCATCCTATCTTAAAGACTATCACTGCAGTCTAACTACTTAGACATCTCTCCCAAGTCCTTCCACCCACTATCCCATACATTCATCTCTTTCTTATGATTGTCTCTCCCATGATTTTTGCACCTTTTCCATTGCACTTTTCTTTCATTATGAACTACAGTTTTATCATCAAACCATACCTTATGATCATTGGAAAACAACAATGAAACTTGAACTTCAAGCCATGGAAGACGATACTTGGGAAGTTGTACATTTGGCTCCATCCAAACATAGCATTGGTTGCAAGTGGGTCTATAAAGTTAAACACCGTGCAGGATCTATTGAGAGATACAAAGCTCGACTTGTTGCTAAAGGCTATACTCAACAGGAGGACTTGGATTTCCTTGAAACGTTTTCTCCTGTGGAAAAATTAGTAACCGTTCCGAGTTCATCTTGTTTTAGCTGGCACCTATCAATGGCCTATGGTTCAACTTAATGTGAACAATGCTTTTCTTCATGGAGATTTATTTGAAGAAGTATATATGGACCTCTCGCTTGGTTATACACCTAAAGTTCCTTACAATGGCAAGCTCATTTGTTGATTAAAGAAGTCCATCTATGGTCTTAAAAAAGTTTCAAGGAAATGGTTTGCAAAATTTTCTGATGTTTTGGTTTCTCTTGCTTTTCAGCAATCTAAGCTGATTATTCTTTGTTTGTTCAAGGTTTTGGTTCCAGCTTTATTGCCTTATTAGTATATGTTGATGATATTATCATCACTGGTGCAAATGTCAAGCTTATTGATGAACGTAAACAGTTGTTGAATGTTACGTTTAAGCTCAAAGATCTTGGTTCGTTGAAGTATTTTTTGAGCCTTGAGCTTTCTCGTTCATCTCAAGGTATTTTTATTTCACAGAGCCATTATACTCTTTAAATTCTAGAAGAAGCTGGTCTCCTTGGTGCCAAGCCTGTCAGTCTTCCCATGGATCCGACTGTTAAACTTCGACACTCTAACCAAGATGTACTTGATGATCCTTCTTGCTATCGAAGGTTGATTGGCCGGCTTCTCTACTTGACTATTTTTCGACCAGACATTGTCTTTGTAGTCAATAAACTTAGTCAATTTGTGGCCAAACCTTACAAAGTTCATTTATCTGCAGCCCATCATCTCTTGCGCTACTTAAAGTCAGCTCCTGGACAAGGTGTTTTGATTTCACCTACTGAATCATTTTAACTTCGTGCCTTTGCTGATTTTGATTGGGCTTCTTGCCTTGATACAAGGAAATCTACAACAGGTTTTTGCATTTTTTTGGGCAACTCCGTTGTATCTTGGAAATCTAAGAAGCAAAATGTGGTTTCGAGATCTTCTGCAGAGGCTGAATATCGAGCTCTTGCTTCCACAACGTGTGAACTTATTTGGCTTCAATCTCTTCTTCATGATCTTCTTGTCCCTATTCATCACCATCTTTGCTCTGTTGTGATAATCAAGTTGCTATTCACCTTGCCACCAACCCTATTTTTCATAAGAGAATCAAACATATCGAGCTTGATTGTCATTTCGTTTGGGACAAGGTCGCTGATGGCTCTGTTAAGCTACTGTCGATTCGATCTATGTATCAACTTGCTAATGGTTTTACTAAGGCCTTTCTTATCTCAGTTTTTTTTCTGCGATAAGATCCAAATTGGATTTGTCTAATCTTTTTAGTCTAACTTGAGAGGGGGGGGGGGTGTTAGTTATAACAAATATTTGTTATTTCTATTATTTTTCTACTGGTTGTTGCTTTCCTCTTTTCTCATTGGTTAACCTTACTAAAACAAGAATTTTCTCTTCACGAGCATTTATCCCTTTCACTTTCTCCCACTTCATCAACTCCTCTCCAGCAACCTCAAATCTTCCACGACAAGATTTGAGAATGCAGCGTGCGGCGACAGTCGATGAGATGGTGTCGAGCAGGAATGGTGAGCGACGGGGTGAGGTGCAGTGGCTGGTAATGGGAGGGAGGAGGTGGCTAATGGGGAAAATAGGGTTTAGAAAAAAGAAAAGTGGATCTTTAATGTCAGTTTTAAACCGACATTAAAGGTATACCTACAATGTCGGTTTAAAACCGACATTAAAGATCCGCTTTTTTTTAAAAAAAAAAAAAAACCGACATTATACATCCAGTTTCACTTTTTCCAACCGACATTAAAGTTCAAAATTCTTGTAGTGGTTGTATATATATATATATATATATATAATGTATTTTCTGAACACAGTGATAATAAGAGAGAAAGACTATTTTTACCATTTCCCTTTTCCACTTTAATACATGATATATCATATAAGCTTCAGCTAAAGACTCCTATGCAATTGATTGAATTTGCTCAGAAATTCTAGAAGGTTGAAGAAGGTCTTCAACCTTCGTAAACCGGTAACTTCCTCTCCATTTTTTCCTAGTTCAAGCTTGTTTTGAGTCCCGTAATTCAATCTAAGGCTCCAAGATAATAGTAGGGAAAACCTTGTGGTGGTTCACAATCAAAGCAAAAGAAGATTGCAGCTGAAGATCAAGATTCAAGAGGTTCTTCAAAGGTATGTATTGAAACTTTCTTAATTCTCTGTGAACATACTTATTTTGATGTTAAAAATAAGGAATTAGAATGCTTAATAATTATGTTTGCTTCCGCTGCATGTTTCTGTATTCCAACATGGACAACACATGAGTAATGAATAAGTGACACATAGCCAGTGAATATTAATAATGGACATCTATATTATATCTAATTTAACATATTTACAATAATTGTATCCTTTTGTTTTCAAATAGTTACAATTATTCTGATCAAATAATGTAAAAGAGTTTATGTGATATAACAATTATAATTCTTTTTGACTTTTCCTCTTTGTGTACTAAAATAAAGTATAAATTCCACGTGTCCAGTATCCTACGTGTTACGAAGGATAGCATTAAAAGAATCGAATAGCTTGTAAAAATAACATAAATTGACAGGGGAGCAGATCGGCGCCGTGAAGTAACGGCGTTTTGAGACCGTTTGGATTAATGATAAAAGAGGGTCCCACATCAGAACAGCAGGAGGCCGCCTGCGTAATCATTTTTCCTTCTGCCGCTTATTCCTTAGTTTTTAATTATTATTATTTCTTTTACAGCTTCTTTTTCGTGGCTTTTCGCAAACCTCAGGTCCTCAACTTATTATTTATAGTTTTTTTTTCAAGAAAAATAAAAACTTTTTCCTTTATTTTGATTATATATATATATATAGTCATAACTCTTACCTCTCACTACTACCTCACGAACAACCAAAAAATAATAATAATAATGTCAAATTAAATAAAGCAATAAAATTAGAAACATAATAAAATTAGAAACATAAAAATTAACGTGAAAAAATCTCTAAATAGAAGCAAAAATCACAAATTAGTGAAATTTTATTATGTAAAAATTATCACAATCACATCAAATAATTCTCTCTCTCCATCCTTTTAATCTCATTCTCAAACTAAAAATACAATAAGAAATTTTACTAGAGTTAACATACTTAAACTTAAAGTGTTTGAGATAATTTAAATATAAATACATACGTTCCTTTTATAGTATTTGGAGTTCATCATTTTTTAAAAAAAATTTTCGATATGGGACAATTATATTTTTAATATTTTTTCAAAACGTGATATTTTTATGTCAATAGAATTATACTTGTGATAGCAAAAATTATTTTAATATCACAAAAATTATTTTAATTAACAACCCTATTTTATTGTTAGTTGCTTGTAGTACACCAAATATGTGATGAAAAGAAACAATGGATGTGAATTTCAGAACAATATAAGACAAAAGTTTCTA
Source organism: Benincasa hispida (assembly GCF_027475165.1). Taxonomy (NCBI): domain Eukaryota; kingdom Viridiplantae; phylum Streptophyta; class Magnoliopsida; order Cucurbitales; family Cucurbitaceae; genus Benincasa; species Benincasa hispida. The sequence goes on along the minus strand of NC_143478.1, from coordinate 92,656,772 downwards.
GCATTATGATTTCAAAAAAAGAAAAAAAAAAAAAAAAGAAGTTAATATGGACAATTTTTCAAAGTAAGCCGACAAAAACTACTAGATAGGTATGCTAAAATACAAATTAACATACTATAGAGATTGGAAATTACATTTTAGGTTAAATTACAAAACTAGTCAATTTTAAGGGACATTTGGGACAAAGATTTGGTTATTATAATCATAAGTTATTATAGTTGAGTTATAATAGTTTGTATTTAGGTATAGATTATTTTAGTTTAAATTATAATAATATATGTTTGAGGTGTAAATTATTTTAGTTTGAGAAGTAAATAGTAAATATGGTAGCAAAGAATAAAAAAAAATGTTGAAGGTAAAATAGTAAAAGCTGTAGCAAATAGTAAATACTGTAGAAAATAAGAGTTTTGAAATAGTGTTGAGTGTAGTTAATTAGAGAATATAAAATAGTATTTACTGTAGCAAAAGATGACTATTATAGTCATAGGATAGTCATTGCTTCAAGCACACCCTAAATTTTGAGTACATTTAGTTTCTGAACTTTTAAAAGTGTTAAAAAAATATCTAAGACCTCATTTTGTAATTATTTTGTTTTTTATTTTTGAAAATTAAGCCTATGGACACTACTTCCACTCCAAATTTATTTCTTTCACTAATGGTTTAAAAAGCCAAGCTAAATTTTGATAAATAAAAAAAATAGATTTAAAAAAATTGTTGTTATTATTATTATCATCTTGAAATTTGACTAAGAATTCAACCATTAATGCAAATCAGTGTAAGAAATGTGGATAAAATAGGATTCTAAAAAAAAAAATCAAACGAGACCTAAATTTTTAATTTTATGTCTAATAAATCTCTTATATATTATTTTTTTAAATAATTAATCTATTAAATATAAATATAAATTTTATGTTTAATGACCCTCTAAATTTTCAATTTGATGTTTATTAAGAATTCAAAAGTTGAAACACCTTTGTTTTAATTATGATTATTTCCCATCATTTGAAGCTCTACTCAAACTATATATTCCCATTGTTATTTTAAATTGAATAATTTATACTTTAATGTTTGTATATATATTAGCTTTGATTGTGCTAAAAGAAACCTACCCTAATGATTATGTTTTTTTTTTTTCCTTTCATATTCCTACTCATTCATTATTGGTTTTGTTACTTTATATCTAAAAATTTCATTTTACATTTTTCCTCTATAAAGAATCCCACCTTTATCATTCTAAAAAAATTCAAATTGTTTGAAGAAAAACTCTAAATCTAATTTGATAATCATTTGATTTTTTTGTTTTTAATTTTAAAAATCAAGTCTATTTCATCCACAATTTTTACAATGATTAAATTCTTAGCCAAATTTCAATAACAAAAACTATCTTTTTGAAAACTATTTTTTAGTTCTCAAAACTTGGCCTGATTTTTTAAATCAGACGAAAAGTAGATAAGAAATGAATAAATTTAAAGGTGAAAATAGTGTTCATAGACTTAATTTTGAAAAATAAAAATAAAAAACAAAACAATTACCAAATGAGATGTAATTTATTATTTATGTGCGTTTATTTTTCGAAAAGCCTATGAACTTCTTATCAGATCGTTGAAAAAAACGATATTTTATTCTGCAAAAGAAAAACACATTTTAATTCCATGTGAAGTGAATGTTATTTAATGAATAAAATATGATATAAATATGTGAAAAATGCTACAAATAAAATATGATTTTTAATAGTTTATCTTATTATTTATTTTATTTTTCAAATAGTCTTTAAAACTAAAAATAATTGAAAACAACCTTCAATTCCCCTTGAATTTTTATAAGTTTCCTAAGTTCTCTATTTGATAATATATATATTGTTTGATAATTACTTTTCATCTTTAATCTATTTGTTAAAACTTAAAACCATTTTTCAGGTCCTACCTATAAGGTATCTTCAAACATTTTAATTTATATTTTGAAATTTAGCAAAAATAATTAAAAAAAATATTGCCCGACTTTTAAAAGAAAATTATGGATATTGGTAGACCATTCAAATATTATTTTATATTTTAAGATTCACTAACGTTAGCGAATATGCATTTTATTGACAGTATAGATTCTGTTTTTGAAAACTGTTTCTAGATTTTGTGATCAAAACCGTGCAAATTCTAAAAAACAATTTTTTTTTTAGTGTTTTTAGTATATCTAGATTTTGAATCCAAGATTTTAAAATGCATAATTATATTAAAGATGATAAAAAAATAACAAATATAATATTGTATGCTATGAATTCGATTATTTTGGTAAATAAAAATATGTAATATAATATATAAAATATATTATATGATATTACAAAATAAAATATATATATATAATTTTTTAAAATAAGTTCATAAATTAATTAGTAATAGTTAATAATCAACCAAGTATTTAGTAGGTAACTATAATTAATTTTACAATTTATATATATATTTTGAAAAAATATTTAAATTGAAATTTAATTTTTAATCTAATACCAAAAATATATGTGAAAATATAAAACAAAACTCTATTTTTTTTTTTTTTTTTTTAAAAAAAACAACCATTGTTTTTAAGATTCTGTTTTCAGATTACCTATATTATCCCAATTTAAAGCTATGACTCCTATTGCTCAATCAGAATTAACATTAATTTTCAGCCCATTTACTTGTTTTTTTTTTTTTTTTTTTTTTTTTTTTTTTGTAAATAATATTATCTCATGATTCTCTTCAGTAAAGACAAAGCTTCAAGTGAAGATAAATTAATAAATTATATTTTTTAAAGCTATTGTGCATTGTTGCTGTATCATATCACTTTTTCTCCAAATATAAAATTGCTTCCTTTTTAAATAACAAATCAACAAGGAAAATGTTAATTAATTAAAGCTCATATGATTATATTTAATTTCACTTTATCTATTTTTAAATTAAGATTAGTTCTAAGTTAATCCTTTTAATGAATCAGGTAAACAAACAGATAAAGCCAGCTCTTTCTATGTGCTATAGCTAATTTATTCTTTAATTATTATTTTTTTATAAATTAAATATATGTCCAGTGATGCATTTGAAAAGCCACACTCTAAACTAGCTAGACATTTTTTTTAAAAAAAAGAAAGTTAATTCATAAAATAAAATATGTAAAAACTCTTTTAAGTTTAAATATCAGTCCATTTTTTACTTAGATTCATTTTGGTCCCTCAATTTTTAAAATGTTCATTAGTTTCTGTACTTTTAACTTTGGTTCGTTTTGGTCTTTGAACTGACCATTTTGAATCTTAAAAATGAAAATGAAGGCAACAACCAAATCCTTTTTTCAAAAAAAAAAAAAAGTGCTGAGACTTAATAGACCTTGTTCTAACAAATAGAGTTGACTACATTGCGTTAGTAAGGAATGAATCCTTCCATTGAAACTCTAGAAAAGATGTAAGATAAACGTATTAAGTATTGAAATACTATATTGATTAATGACAACTCGAATCTCTATTTTTTATATTTATATATAAAAAATGATATATAAAATGAACAAATTGTTATGAATCAATTCCAATATCTCCAAGTTGAAAAAAGAATGGAAATAGTATTTTGTATAAAGATCAAAATGAACTAAAATTAAAATTATAAGGACCAAAATGAATCAAATTGAAAATATAGGGACTAAACGAATCGAAAACCAAAAGTACAAGTATCAAAATAGTATTTAATTTAATTTTTTTTTGAAGTTCTCTCTCTTGAAAAAGTAAGTTATTTTATGGTTTGGATATTATGCTTTGGAATATACCCGTGTAGATTCCTCAACTATCAAATTTGATATTATATTAACAAATTTGAGGTTCTTTTTCAAATTTGATAATATATTTCATACATAGTAGCTTAAAATGAAAGTCTACATCCCTTTAAAAACAAAAAAACAAAAAACAAAAAACAAAAAACAAAAAAAAAAGAAGAAGAAAAGAAAAGTCTACATTGTATACCATATAAATGCACTCCCAAAGGAGAAAATTAAAAGGATATTGTACTTTTAGAAACTATTTAGAAAAATATTGTTGTTTTCAAACTATTTGTAAAAATATTGTTGTTTTAAATAAGTCGAGGGTTGAAAATTTGATCTAGATAGGTCGAATTTTGAACCCTCGACCTTCCTTTTTTTTTAAGAAAAATATTGTTGTTTTCAAATGGATTCTGTCATCTCAGCAAGTGTGACTAAGTGTGACTAAATAACGAGCTAATGAATCTCCTTCTTTTTGCCACTGAACTTTCCAATCAAATTCGAGATTATGAGAGACAGCGAGAGAGTGTGAGCGTGAGCGAGAGTGAGATTTTGATAGAGAGCGAGAATACCGTACAAATTTCTCTCTTTTTTTTTTCCTTTTTAATTATTACACATTCCACCTTCTTCTTTCTAATCCTTTCTTTTTCTTTTTCTTTTTTTTTTTTTTTAATTTTCCATTTTATAAAAAAAATTCTAAAAATATTTATTAGTTTATTTAAACTCTAAAAAGAATAAATTAAAAATAATAATAATTCATAAAAATAAAAAAAATGTAAATTAAATATCTCATTTATATAAAAATAATTACAAAAATCAATGTGTCCTACAAGGCGGACGTCGTCGATTTCGAACTGGTTGTCGTCGTCGACTTCGAACTTGAGGTTGCTCGAGTTCTTCTTGATTATGCTCTGGTACCTCTGCAGGTGCTTCATAATATAAATATTCATTATGCTCTCCATAACCCCGACCATGTCCATGCACGTATGAAGACGAAGGACCAGCCTCTAAGTCATAATGTCCTGAACCAAATGTTGGCATCATCATCATCGGACTAACATAATCAGGTTGACTCTGCGTTTGCATCATAGGGGGCAACTCTTCCACATTATGTGCAACCTCATCAAACTCATCCTCTTTCCGAATAGGTCCTCTACGTCTAGGAGCTGGTGGAGGAACAATAGGTATATCGTACATATAATGAATTTCCTCCATATAGCTTTGGTTGTCACTACATATAGCAAGAACCTGGTTCGGATCATTCGCAACCTCACGGAGTCTACTATTGTTCGATCTCTGTGAATTATAAAACAATTAGACAATATTTAAAATAAATTTAAATTAAAAAAATTAGATAATATTCATTCATTTAGCAGATAACCCACAGCTGCTCCCGGACGAGTGACGTAGCGCCTTGTGATATTATTATACCAATGAATATATTCTGGAGTGACATCTGTGTCAAACTGTTCAAGAGAAACCCCCACTGCAATAAACCTTGCACGATAGTGCCATCGCACTACCAAATGTGCAACTTTTTCGGACCAATCTCCAGTCCTTAGGTCAATATCATGCAGTACGGGTTCAGTATTAAAACTAAAAAAAATTGAATATACAATAAATTATAATTAAAAAATTGAATATACACTAAAATGAATATATAATAACAAAATTATTTATTTTTCAATCCCTAACTATCTGGAGCCCGTCTTAGTAACGAAGGACACTTCCTTCGATTATGTCCTAATTGGTTACAAAATCCACATCGTTGTCGAGTGGCTAGTTCTGTCCAATCCATCTCGTTGTGATAACATGAACTTTTCGGTCTACGAGGTTTTCTCAACAACGATGGATCAGGATGTAAGATGGGCATATTAGGGTATGTGATCCAGTAATCTTCATGTGGTACAGGTTGAAATTGAGGAGAGTAACATTCAGCATACGTTGAAAATTTGTAGTAGTCCTCAATAAAATCTTCGTAGTTCATGTTAAAATGTGGGCAAACGACCATAAAATGCGAGCATGGAATGCCGAATGCTTACCACTTGTTACATGAACAGTACTGCTCGAACCTGTTTAGCCTCAATATTTGAACATTTCCTCCTTTGGCATTGAGACTATGACATTCGGTCTTCACATGAAACACGCCTTCCTACCAATCGTATGATTGTACTTCATGTTTACTAGATCGTGCAACTCATTTATTTATTTTGTCGTGTGCATACCTGGATTTTTACTCCACTTAGTATTATAAAATATGTTTGAAATAAATTATTAATAATATATATATATATATATCAAAATAATATTATCGGGTGTATTTATCTTGACGCTCCAATGCATCCCTTATTTCTTCTCTTCTTTTCTCGAAATAGTTCACGTATTTGAAGAATGTTATATGAGCAAGAGCATTTATAGGCAACATTCGAGCTCCTTTGAGGACTCCATTTATGCACTCTGATAGATTTTTCATCATCCACCCATATCTGAATCCTCCATCATGTGCTTGAGTCAATTGCTCTAAACTAATGTTGTCAAAAAAACTCAGACAGCTCCGATTTATTCCTTTGATATCTTCAATTGCTTTGTTGAACTTTCGAATTTGAAATTGACGCCCGACACGATAAACATAATTTTTCAATGAATTAAATTTATACTTTTTATTGAAGTTGCTGACGATATGTCGTAAGCAGAAACGATGGTAACATTTCGGTCTCGTCCAACCATTTGCTGGGTTGTTCATTGCTGCAATTATACCAGCATGTCGATATGAAATTAAACACACCTCTTCGTGTGTTACAATTTCTCTCAGGTGTTTCAGAAACCATCCCCATGAGTTTGCAGACTCTTCATCAGCTACGGCAAATGCAAGTAGAAGTAGATGGCCGTTCGAGTCAACTGATGTAGCAATCAACAGTTTTTCTCTATATTTGTCGTACAAGTGTGTACCATCTATCTGAATGATCGACCAACATTTATTAAAAGCTTCTATACAAGGATCAAATGCCCAAAATATAGAAGTTAGGATAACATGGCCTTCAGTAAGCGTTTCTTTAACTCTCCACTCTACTCGTGTTCCAGGATTGGTCTGCTTAACCATATATAACCACCTAGGCAACAATTTGTAAGACTCATCCCAATCACCGAACACTTTAGCCAACGCTTTTCTTTTTCCCTCCCATACCCTATGGTAAGGAACATGATATCCAAACTTTGATTTAATGTCGGACTGCAGTTGTGCCACACTGATAGATGGTTTTTCTCTTACGGCGTCACGAACTCCAGTGCAATCATTGATGAATCCAATTGCACGTGACTTTGACTTAGTTCTGAATAAAAACATGTATGCTGCTCATCATACTTAGTAATCTCGAACAAGCTATGCAATTTTTTCTTTATTGCACGAAGTCTCCACTTGCAACCTTCCTCCCACTTCTTACATCGAATTGTCCAAATCATCGGTGTAGATTCAACAACCTCGTATGGTGCGTGACACTTTATAACAAAATATTTGACCACGTGTTATAGCATTTCCTTGTCTTGACAAATCATTCCTTTATACAATTGTATATTGTCAACGTACACAGGAGCTACAATTGGGTCATGTTCCCGAATGCTATCCAATACATTCATATCCAAATCATTGAATGTATCTGAAAACATCTCATGTTCACGACCATCGAAATCCAACTCTTCAAATTTGTCATCCGTTTCTGTTCTGAAGTCTTTGTACAGGTTGTTAGCCGCCATATCTTCATTATCACATGGCGATGTAACTGACTCCGGATCAGGATCGATACATTGAGTTGGATCTTCAAACTGGTTAAATGATGTATCAGGATCCACCCCTATCATATTTACATTTACATACAAATGTACTACATTTGGCACTGACATTGCCATTGAGAACATCAAGTTCATAACTTGTGCATTCGAAATAGGGAATGACATATATCTTATTGATCCTGATGGTTCTAGATTGGGATGTCTATATATTATTTCTATCTGATTTGCTCCCATATCTACACTAAGTAACATCCCAATCATTTGAATGAATTGTTTAAATACAATTCCACTGTTCACATTTATGGTAAAACTCCCACTTGGTGGTTGGTCATACTCAACTCCATCAATACCATCAATCATATTAGCATTTGTAAACAACAAAAATCCCAAGCATTTGCCTGCCATTTTCTAAAAATAAAAAAAAAAGACAAATATCAATTTTTTGTATTATACTTTTTATAAGAAGTATATTAAAAAATATTAAATTTCTTAGTTTATAAACATCAACTTTTTAAGTTTTATGAACATCAACTTTTTAAATTTAACAATAAATTAAACTTTTTATAATTATTTTTAAACATAGCAATAAATTAAACTTTTTATAACTATTTTTAAAAATAACAACAAATTAAACTTTTCAAATTAAAATGAGGTAAACTTTTTAAAACTATTTTTTTCAAATTTAATACAAAATAAAAAATTAAATTAAATTAAACTTTTTCAAACTATTTTAAACTATATTTTCAAAGTTAATACTAGAAAATATCAACTTATCACAATAAACATAATAACAATAATTTTCATATGAATAAACTAAAATTTTCAAACTATATTAAACTTTTGAAACTATACTAAACTTGTTAACTATCGCAATAATTTTGTATTAAACTATAAATATCAACTTCTTAAACATAACAATAAACTAAACATTTTAACATTATAAACATCAAAGTTAATACTAAAGAAATCAAATATCATATGAATAAACTAAAATTTTCAAACTATATTAAACTTTTGAAACTATACTAAACTTGTTAACTATCACAATAATTTTGTATTAAACTATAAATATCAACTTCTTAAACATAACAATAAACTAAATATTTTAACACTATAAACATCAAAGTTAATACTAAATAAATCAAATATCATAAGAATAAACTAAACTTTTCAAATATCATAAGTTCAACTCACAGATTCAGTGGTAGTTCTCTTTTTTCCTTCAAAGTGACAATGTTCGCCCTTTTTTCCTGTTATTTGTTATCTGACAACAATTATAAAAAAAAAAAAAAAATAATAATAATAATATAAGAACAAAATAAATTTTATAATTATTCTTAAAAAATAAAAATTTAGTAGAGTAACGAACCAATATAGTTGTGTGAGAATAATTTGTATTAAACGAAATACAAGAAGAGAAATGGAAATGAAAATGGGAGGAGAGGAAGATGATTTTGAAATCTTATTTTCGAAGGCAGTGAGGGGGCAGTGAGCTATGAAGGGGTAGTGAGTAAATCAAGGGGAGAGGAGTGAGCAAAATCAAGGGCAGCGAGTCTTCAAAAATTATCGAGGGAGTGATTGAGGAAAAATGAAGAGGATGGTGATTTAAAAGGATATAGGTCGAGTGTTTAACACTCGACCCATGGGTTTAGGGTGGTTGAAAAGGCATTAAGGCTATGGTAGAGGGGCATGAATGCGTCAATGAATGCATGGAATCGGAGCAGGGGAATCAGATAACGTCAATGCATGCAGGGAATCGTGTAGGGGAATCGGAGAAGGGACAACTTGGTGATATATATGCACTTTTTCAGACTTATGGAAAGTGAATAAAGTGAAGACGATTTCCATGTGGCAGACTTAATCTCGCTCTCGCCCACTCTCCTACAATCTCACTTTCAATCTCGCTCTCTCCTACAATCTCGCTTTCAATCTCGCTCTCTCCTACAATCTCGCTTTCCATCTCGCTCTCTCCTACAATCTCGCTTTCAATCTCGCTCTGTCCTACAATTTCGCTCTCTCTTACAATCTGCTTTACCCACTTATCTTCCTTGTCAAGGGTTGAAATTTCGACTTATGTATGCCAGAACTTCAATCTTCGACAACCTAATATACAAAATTAGCGAGATTCCCTTCTAGAGCGAGATCCTCATCACAAAATTAGCGAGATTTCCTTTCCTTGTCGAGGGTTGAAGTTTCGACTTATGTATGTCGAAACTTCAACCTTCGACAACCCTAATTTACATATTGTTTCCATGTTTTTGTTTGTTTGTCGAGTTCTCAACGTTCAACCTCTACATTAGTCGAATCCTCAACCCTCGACTTGTAGCCTCGAAATCCCAAAACAACAATATTTCTCTAATAAGTTTCAAAACAACAATATTTCTCTAATAAGTTTTGAAAACAAAATATTAATATTAAAGGTCCCTCCCAAAGTGTAGTAAGTAGTAACAAGTATTCAAGTAGATATTTTGCATGTATTGTTAAAATTGAAATTGTAACGACCCGACCCCCTAGGACTTAGGTAAGGTCGTTACTAAAATAAATGCATGGAAAGAATTTAAAATGACGCTCAGTTATTTGAAATAAATGCTAATTAAAATAAGAGAAGTTCAAAAGACATTCATTAAATGCAATTGTTAAAAACAATAATAGGAAACCTATAAATCATAAAGGTTAATAAATCCGTATGAAAAATAATTCTTAATAATAAGTTTCAAACATCAAAACTAAACATTAAGAGAAACATGAAAAGAACTCTAAATCTCATGAAGCGGAAGCGTAAAAACTAGTCCCAGTGGCTCGATCATGAATTCGGCTGCGCCATCGCCGGTGCATCTCTACCCTTACCTGAAACATTAACATAAGAAAGAATGAGTATGAAATACTCAATAAGTAGCCCCACCACTGGGGTCAGGTTAGGCATCTATGTCCTTTAGATACCCGCATATAGCACATAAATACATGTAACAGATGAGAGACTGAGTCCTATCCTATTGTAGTTAAGTAAACCCACAAAACTGGTGAATCCCGAAGGAAACACAAAATTGGTGAATCCTGAAGGAAACACAAACTGGTGAGCATCTAACTAATCAATGAGGATATTCACACAGTCTTAACGTGCTATGATTCAACATTGTACAGTTCTAAAACATACATAAAAATCCTTGATATCATGGCTTCATCACATACACATAATTCTTAATAACATATTATACATCATCCATGTATAACTTATACCATAAATCCACAACATGCAAGTATGCCTCAACACCAGCAGATCAGACATCGACATATGAAAACACATACTATCACATTCTAACGATCAAGCACTTAGGTGTGTATGTAAACAAATAAGAATTTGTGCCAGAACATACTTTGATTCAGGTCATACTGTCAATCAACATGCTAACATTTACCATAACATACACTTATCATGCTAGCATACAACTAAAGCCTGGCCCGTGGGCAGTTCCAGTGGTAAGATTACTTACCTCGAAATCAAATTCCGATTTTAATCCAAGCTAATGATCTCCAACCAAAAACCCCTAAACTAAGTCCCTTAATACAGAACATAACACAAATTTTAAATTCTTGGAACCAAAATCCATACATATAAATTAAATTTAGGGATCACCAATGAACTTATCCAACGAAACTTGATCAACCAACACTCGCGAGATTTCGACTCAAAATTTCCTCTTAGCAGATTTTAGAACCCAAAGGATGACGACTTGGAACCTTCGAGAAACTAAAACCAAACTCTCCATCAGTCCAACAACCAAAAGATGCCTAACAATCAACAACAAGGGTCTTACCAAAAATACTTGTCGAACGAACTCAAATCTGCTAAACAGTACGCTGCGCACTCCGAAGTACTCCAATTTTGGATCTGGATTCCAAATATAGAGATAACAAATTTTTAACCCAAAATCCAAATGGGTAATCAAACTAGATCAACCAAAATCTTGCCCAAAAAAATAATCAATCGCTTACTCAAAACACAAGTCTAGTAGTGTAGGCGGGTCCTGGCGACGAACAGGGCTGGTGGCGCTGGAAGCAACTGCCAGTGACGCGGTGGGCGGCAGAGGAGAGATTTGGCTCGGATCTGGGCGGAGGAGGACGTCGACGGCTCGAATCTGGTCGGGCTGAGAGCGGCGGACGTGCAGTGAAGAAGTCGGCTAGGCAGAAGCTTACATGGCGAGTGGCGGTGGAGACCAACTTGGGCTCGGGCGGCGGCAGTCTGGACGAGCGCTCGGCTGGAGAGCTGGGCGATTAGCGGCGTGTCTGACCAGCGGGATCTGGCCAGCCGAAACCCACGAACGGCGGCGATTGGATGACTGAGAGGCGCAGTGCAGTGAGGCGGCGTGGAAGCAGAAAATGGAGGGAGGGGGGCTCGCGTGAGGGAGAAGGCGTAGGGGGGGGTCCTTTTTATTTTTTTAAATAATAATAATAATAATAATAATGATAATAATAATAAAACAAGAATAATAATAATAAAAGGAAAATAGTATAACTCTAATTAAATCCTTTCCTTAACCCACTTTATACGGTTTAATTCCTTTCTTTTTTCCAAAAATAATTAATTCCTGCCATAACTTTTCAAATTGAATAATTTCTACGACAACACTTAAATGCTCGCACTTATACTTTAAATTTAAAATTCCAAATATGCCCTTCAACTAATGACAATTACTAAAAAAGGAAAAGTTTTACATTATTAATAATAAATAAAAAGGTGTGGGATGTTACAGAAATAGAATACTTGCAAGTTGAAAGATTTTTAAGAAATTACTATAGAGGTTTATTAAAGTATGATTTAGATTGTAACACAAAATTTAGGGGAAAAAAAAAAGGTAAAAAAGAAATTTAAGGGACCAAATTGTCTCTTTTTTTAAAGTATATAGATAAAAATGGACATTATAAGAGTATCAATGTTAAAGTATAAAATCCAAATTGAATATGTTTAAAGAACGTGGATCAAATTGTATCGAAACTAAAAATATAATGATCAAAATAGTATTTAAACCTATTTTTAAAAATTAAGGAATAAACCTTTTTCCTCGAATCAACTGGGATGTATGATCAAACTTTCAACATTATCAACAATTAGGGTTGACAATGGGGCCAAGGCGAGGTGAGAAGGGGTTCCTTGTCCCTGTCTTCAGGGGACGAGGGCAAGGATTCCTCGTCTAGAAAACAGGTCCCCGCAGGGACCAATTCCCTGTTTTTGCTTTTGTTCCTTCATAGAGACCTTTTTTAAAAAGTTTTTTTTCCTTAAAATTTTCTTTGGTTTAGGCTTGGAACTAGCTGTAATTGGACTAAATTAAAAAGTAGGCTAAATGTAAAAAGTTAATACTATATATATTGAGAAAAATATATTTAAAAATCTAATCGAGGGGGGTCGGGGTCGAGGACGGGACGGTGATACCCTCCCCATTCCCACCCCGTCCCTGGTTTGAGGACCCTAACGAGGTCCCCGATTTGACCCCATCCCCGGTCGATTACAGACGGACATTAAATATCCTTGTTTGTTTCATAGGATTTCATTTTTTAAAACTCATGATATTATTATCCCAGAGATATTAAAACCCACATGACATGAATTTTTTAATACCCTCTAAATTTGTGGGATTTTATATCTGGGAGGTGAATGAAATCTGATTATTTAATTAATCATTAATATGAATATTAATTAATTATTAAATAAAAATATATTATTTAGAATCAATAAATTTCAATTAATACATTTATCAACAATATTTTATGTTATCTTAATTACTTAATATAAGATTTTATTATTAACCAATAATATTCTAATTAATTTATATTTATTTAACCATTTTTATTATTAAATAAAATAATTTAAATAATATTTAATTAAAAAATATTCATTTATTGATATTTCAAGTGATTAAATAATTAAATTTAATTATGACTATATTATTTGTTCTCTTATAAGTCATTAAATAACTATGGGAAAAATACAACAGGTTTTGGGTTTAGTTTCTATTTATTCCATATGTTTTAGAATGTTATATATTTAGTCCTTAAGTTTTGAGTTTGATTTCAATTTAGTCCATACGTTTCCAAATGTTACAATTTTACCATTGACATTTGAGTTTTGCTTCAATTTGACCTCTATATTTCAAGATTTACACTTTTAACCTTGATTATTCGCCAAATACTCATTTTCCATTTTTAGTGTTAATTTATGTTAATAAATTTAAAATCATTGAAAGAATTATAATTAATTAAGTTTCACTATTTTTTTTTATCACTTTTAAAATTACAATTAAAATTTTACTCTAATTATTTTTAATTAATTAATAGAAATTGATGTTAATGATGGAAAGTGAATATTTAATAAAAAAAAATGAAGTTAAAAATGTAAAATCTTGAAATTTGGGGACCAAATTGAAACAAAACTCAAATTTCAAGGATAAAACTATACATTTTGAAACTTAAAGACTCAACTGAAACAAAACTCAAAACTTAAAAGACCAAATGTGTAACATTTGAAAACCTAGGACCAAAAAGTTATCTTTTCTAATTTTAGACATTTAATATCTACACCCATAAAACAATATATGTGATCCAAATGACCCTTAAAGATTTAATTTACTGAATAATGTGAGATTAGTATTTTTTGGTAGTATCCTAATAAGACTAAATGTTTTTTTCCTTTAAAATAAAAAATAAATCATATTGACTATTTCTAAGATTTATCGAAAATATTGAGACTAAAATTATACATATGGAGTACAAATAGAATATGGAAGAAGTACATAAATAAAAATGATATTTTAACCCAATTGTAATTTGGGATCCATGGAGAATATCACTCATTAACTTGTCCTATGTTCTAGCTGAATTTATCCTACAAATGTTCTCCACATCAACCAACAAAGTCCTCTAATTTGCCTTTGTCAGACCTTGCAGGCACTGTCACTAGAAGAAATGATAGAAAACATATATATGAACTCCATAAATCACAACAGCAATAATAATTCTATGATTTCTAGCTTCAAAGAGTGAACTTTGTTGGAAGCCTCCAAGGCAGTTAACCTTTCTGAATGGTTGAATCAAATAAGACAATCTTATCACAGCATTAAACCTTCATCTAGTATTTGAATGCTCTTGTACAGTTAAGAACTTTGTCGATGTCAGTTATCGAATTGCTGATAAGAAAGCAACATGGTACATCCTGAAAATAATAAGTTAATCTATAAAGCCTAAAAGAAACTAGCCTGAGATCTTTACAATGAAGTAATTGGAGTGCAATCTTCATCAACTTTACCAACTGCTTCGAGGATCGATGAGTAAGTGATGGGATCGTACTCGAATCCTTTCAACTTCATCTCTCTCATTAACTTTGCAGCCTCCTCAAACATACCAGCTCGACTGAGACAACTAAGTACAGTATTATAAGAAACTGCATCTGGCATGATCTTTGAATGTTTCATCTTTGTAAACATTTCAATTGCTCGTTTCGGGCCACCAGTTCTAGCTAAACCATTTAATATAATGTTGTGTGAGTTTATGTCCGGCGTGCAACCATTTTCTCCCATCGTTCTCAGCATGGAATGAGCCTCATCGATCATTCCAGCCCTGACCATCCCTGACATGAGTGCATTATAAGTATAAACATCAGGGCTGCAACCAAGTTTTTTCATTTCATTAAAAAGATCAACAGCATCACTTAGACGTCCACACTTGCCAAAGTGTTTTATCATCACAGCATATACACGAGCACTAGAGCGCCCACAATTCTCTTTTAGTTCTTGAAATAGCTCATTTGCAGCTTCGTATCGTTTCGCCTGTCCAAGACTGTTGATCAGGCTGCAGTAAGCAGCTGGACATGGAGGAAACCCCTTTTCATCCATTTCTTCAAGAAGCAATAAAGCCTTCTCAACTCTATTTGTCTTACAGAAACCATCAATAAGAATTGCATACGTGAACGAGCTGGGAGCAATGCCGTTCGCCTTCATCTTTTCAAACCACAAAGCAGCCTCTGAAGCTGGAGCTTTTGATTCAAAGATAGCTTTTATTACAATGTTGTATGTAACCACATTGGGTACACACTGCAAAGAATCCATTTTACCAAAAAGCTTTAGGGCATCTTCCAAACGGCCCGCCCTGCCCAATATACTGATCAAATTGTTTATAAGTACAACATCAGGCTTGCAACCATCCTTCGACATATTAAGAAACAAACTATAGGCATCATCTACCCTTCCAACTTTCCCAAGCCCCTTAATTAATTCAGTGTAAGTGAAGACAGTTGGAGCACAGCCCTTTCCTTTCATCTCCTCAACCAAACCCAAAGCTGCCTCAACCTTATTCAACTTAAAATACATTCCCAGTATGGTAGTATAAATCTTTTCAGTTGGTTGTAAGCCATTCTCCTTCATCTCGTCAAACAATCGAAATGCGAAATCGTAACGCTCTAGTTTTCCAAACGCAGAGATAAGTGCACTGTAAGTGATTGTATCAGGGGAACAGTTACCCTCATTGCACATCTCATTGTAGAGCTCATGGATTTTTTCATGGTGACCTTCTTGCATAAGCATCAAGATCAAGGTATTGTAAGTGGTTGCTGTTGGTTTACATTTACGACCTTTAATCTGATAAAACACAGATAATGCTTTGTTCACCATTTTTGCCTTTCCTAAGATTTTAAGAATTTCAGACAATTCAGCTGGACCAACAGAACATGGACTACGAACCATGTCTTGGATTGTCCTCCACATTTCACCAAACAGTCCAGACTCCTCTAAGCATCGAATTAAAGCCATATATGTAGTGGAATCATGGTGGAAGTTCTTTCTCTTTCCAGCCCACTTGAAGAATTGAATTTTAACCCTAATTTCTACATCAATTTCCAAGACTTGACGAACTAACCTGTGATCAACTTTGAGCTTCAGTACTTCAATCGCCTTCTCTGCATCAGTTCCCCACTTGAAAATTTTCAAAATCCTTATGAATCTCTCGTCTAGAGTCCGAACAGAAGGATCCCTCCGCGGCACCTTCCGGTTGATCGGGAAGTTGGAAGCTTCGGGCCTTGGACTGGGCACTCGAAACATTTGAACAATTTCATTTTCTGCAAAAAGAATCAAAACATAAACAGTGATTGAGTGGAAATGGGTATTTATGAATGTGAAACAGAGGAATTTTCGAAGATATTACAGATTTTTGTGGGCTGCCATTGAAGCCAAATGAAAAGGAAGCTAACCTGTTTGCTTGATTCTCGCAGAGAGACAGGGGAGAGAAGAGATGGAACGCTTCGAAACGAGTGATTGGTACAATGCCATTGGAGAAAATCAATAAACACCGAATCAAATACACATAAATTGCAACGATTGAGGAGGAAGAACGAAGAAGAAATGGGAAGGGAAAACTGGCGAAGTATTTTTCTCAATGTTTCTTTGATCCATACTCGAATTTGGGCTCCGCTTTTTAATAAGAAAACCGAACCAACGGGCAATCGAAAATTAAGCTCCCTTTCATGA
Source organism: Benincasa hispida (assembly GCF_027475165.1). Taxonomy (NCBI): domain Eukaryota; kingdom Viridiplantae; phylum Streptophyta; class Magnoliopsida; order Cucurbitales; family Cucurbitaceae; genus Benincasa; species Benincasa hispida. The sequence continues at coordinate 92,639,712 of NC_143478.1, read as the reverse complement.
CAATTTGTTTTTCTATTTTCATTTTTTAAAATTAAGCTTATAAATACTCTTTTTATCCTTAAATATTTTCATTAATTATCAATTTTGAAAAATAAAAAAACTAACTTTTTAAGTCTCCTTTGACAAGCCTATTTCTTTCTTATTTCTTACAATGATGTGCATCTTTCTTAAGTATAATAGTTGAATTCTTAGCCAAATTCTAAAAACAAAACAATTTTTTGAAAGCTAATTTTTCTAATTTTCAAAACTTTGCTTGATTTTCCAAATCCAAGTAGATAAAAAAATAAAGAAATTTGGAGCAAGAAGTAGTATATGTAGGTTTAATTTTAAAAACAAATGATTAACAAACACACCTAAATTATTGTTATCATTACTCTTGGTTGAGTCGAGTTTCAATATTTGGCCCACCAACTTGTGAAGTTGGTGTAAAATAACTCAACACCACCAATATCTATAATGTTCACTATTGAAATTTGCAAATTTATTAATGAATTTTATCTTCTATTTTTTTTTCTCTTTCTTCCAATGTTTCTAATAACTCCACCCGCTTACTTGAAATTCAGAATGGAATCAATTTGATTTGAATTTTATTACTTCTCTCTCAATGAGTATTAACAATGGAACTACATGTATTTATAGAACTTGGGAGAATAACAGAAAATTGTTATACAGAAATGGGTTGAGCTTTATTGTAAGTGGGCTTCAGTGTGCCATCTTAACATCCCCTCTCAAGCCAATGGATGAAGTTGGAAGCACATTGAGCTTGAAACAACATCTCACAAAAGCTCGAGTGGAAATTGCTTTTGTAAAGATTTCAGCTATCTGTGCCGAAGATGGAAGATGTAGAATATCAATCTTCTTTGCTAAAACAAGATCACAAACAAAATAGATATCAATTTTAACGTACTTCGTTCTTAAATGAAGTATTGGATTTGCACTAAGATGGTCAACACTAAGATTATCATACTAGATTATGTTAGGAAAAAAGGTATATATAGAACTGAATATACTAGCAAACTTATTACACCTCAATTACTAGACACAATACATTCAATTTATAATATTCAAACTCAAACAAAAGTCAGATGGTGTAACAAAACTTACATATGAAAATAACCAAAGATTTGAAAGAACTTAAAAACCTTTGGAGACTCAAAACATGGTCAAGACACACTTTTGATAAGCATTGTCCTGAACACAATTATTCGCTCTATACAGGCTATAAGCATACTACAACGATCGTCTCAGCAGGATTCAACGACTAACTCCAGTAGAACTGCAACCTCAAACTACTTGGATCTGGAAGAACTCTTGGATACTTACTCTTAACTCAACTCAAGAACAAAAGAAAGAAAGAAATGAGAGAACTCTTCACTTTGGAATGGGATGCTTCAAATGAAGTACCAAATTGCTATTTATAGGCTAGCAACTTAGTAACTCTCCAAAACATAAAATCAAATCAAATCAATATAAAAATTAAAACATCTATCAATTTTAACTTAATTGAGTTGTTACTTGACAAAAATCAAACATAACTTATTCAAATGAAGAAATTACAAATTTAACTTTCATATATTTTAAATTTATATATGAAACATCATTTTTAATTTGAAGTCTTAATCCATTTTGAAAGTTTTTGAACAATAAATTTAATCTACACAATTAAATCCAATTCTTTCAAAAATTTAATCTACACAATTAAATCCAATGTTATGTTCAATATTCATTGTTTCACTTTATTTCACTATATATATCCAACAATCTCCCACATGAAAGAAAGTGAGAAAAATTAAACAAAAATAGTTAAGAGCAAACAGACGAAGTTATGCATAAGGAGAGGTGTCTTCTAAACTTGAACATTCCTTAGTGAATATCCATCAAATTTATCGAAGAAATAGTGAGGCTAAGATCTGGAACTATTCCTTTTCATTGGTGAATTGAGACAACAGATATCACACACAACTCATCTTGTATCTTTGAGTTTTATTCGTTTGTGTCAATTTTGGTCATGGACGAAATCCTGAATTCATGAGAGCTTTAGAGAACATAAGCCATTTGAAAAGTTCTCATAGAAACGACTCCACTTCCACTCTTATATAGATAATATTGATTAAGAGCATCCTGTCATTACTCCTCTTATAAAACAAGATATCAATATAACTTTAACATCAACAGATCACACAGTCTAGAACATTATAGAAATGGGAAGAAACTATAAGTTTCTTGGTATGTCAACTATGAATTATTCAGCTAGTTTGCGTATTGAACCTAGATCTTGGAATCTCCAGTCAACTGGGTTAGGTTTGTTGGGATTTGGTGTCCTAATTCTCCTGGTGGTCTCGTAGTTTATAAGCACTTTGTGAACATATTGTTATTAATAAAATAAGTGTTATTTTATAACCATTTACTCAATCCAATAAACTAAGATCCGAGGTTATTTTATGTAACTTAAGCATGTATGTGGAGATATACAAGTGGATCATGCTTTAAGTAATAACCTAAATGGTCTGTAGTATAAGGATAAAGGAGGGATATCTTATCCTGGTGACACTACGGATACGACCCGCTTTGTAGATGTTATAAGTGTTGTAAAGTGCTACAAGTGGTTTGATCTTGACCATACATATGGAACATGTGAGCGGGTGTATCCTATACAAAGAGTTTGTATAAGACCAGACTACGAGATGATTAGTCTCTTTGTATAACGTCGTTGATAATTGAGACTTATATTTCACTAGGATGACCATAGATGACATGACCTTAATCCTGAGTGAGTTGGGAACTCCTGCTCATGAGGGCGATCATTTGATTTGTATGGGTGAGAGTGGCCAGGTTGCCAACTCAACAAGCTTACTATTTTGGGGATTCGTCTGATTAGGGAGTTGGGAATTCAGTTACACAAGACAAAATTCACTCCTTCTGCGAAGCAGGGGTAAGTAGATAAATTGCTTCCTTAAGGACTAATTCCGGGTCTTGAACATAGTGACCACACCCTCTCTTGGGAAGAGAGGACTCAGTCATAGTAGGACTATGACTTATTGTTCATTAGAGGAATCAGTGGTACTTAAGGAGTTAGATATAACTACAGGGGCAAAACAGTAAATTAGCTCAGTTGTACTTATGAGCGATTTGTGAAGGGTCATCGCACTGTTAACTGGTTATATCCAATGGGCACACAAATATATCTGTAGTGCAAAGAGTGCAATTGTCGGTCTTTTGTGGAGTGACGAACAGTTAACGGATGGTGGATCTCGTGATTAAAGAGTTTAGTCAGTTATTCACGTACCATTGGAACTTCAAGCTACAGGTCCATAAGGTCCACTTGGTAGCTCAATGGGTTCAAGTTGAGAATCAGATTTTGGATTAATTTGAAGTGTTCAAATTAATAAGAGAAAATTTAATTATATGTGATATAACTAAATTAATTCAATTAGAAAATTTAATTATATGTGATATAACTAAATTAATTCAATTATATGTGATATAATTGATTTGATGTATTAGATACATTAATTGGAGGAATTAATATAAATATGATTTATATTAAATACCATAACACAAAAAAAGAACTATGGTTTATATGTTTCATATGATGAAATATTAAAACTATAAGTTATAAATATAATATAATAAGATGATTATCATATTTATTTATTATATATTAATTATATGATAATTATCGCTTTTCTTTAAAAACTGAATTGAGTAGGAGGTTTTAAAGCGGTTATGGTAACTGTGAGATAAAAGGAAAATCATTTTCCAAAATCAAAGATAATTCATTCGGATTGATCTCACAGAAAAGCTATCGAGTAAAAGCGTTTTACTAAACAATAGCATATAGAAAGCATACACGATCGAGTGTCGAGTTTACTATAAGATAGTTACTTGTTTACTTGTTGCTACACGATCGAGTATCAAGTCTATGCGATAGGCTTTCTTTTACTAAACGATCGAGTATCTAGTCTATAGATAGATTTCATCCATCTCCCATTTACTCGATCGTCTATTGGACCGTCTATCTCCTCCTTTCCTCTATTCAAAGTCACACAGAGCTCACAACTCCTGGATTCTCACATCGAGAATACAAAGGTAACTCTTGTGGTGGTGTTCTTGTTCTGTTCGAGGTTCGAGGATCGAGTTGGACTCGATATTGGTCGAGGATTCATCAATTCGTGCTATTGGCTGTTCTGTTTGTTGCGTTCGAGTACTTCTGTGGACGCGTTGGAGATTGATTGAGAGACACTTGAAGAAAGAGTTCTTCAAAGGTTTGCATACTTTATCCCTTGTTCATTCTTTTAAGAAGCATACTTGTACTTTACTTACTATGCATAATCATTTTTGTTTAGACTGTAATTGTTGTGTTCTTCTCAATGGGATTTGGAACGATCCGCTTCCACTCACTGGATCTTTGTTTTTAGATTTCCTTCAAGGTTACCACCATATAATTCATTTCATAGGCTTTAGCCCCATTTTCCCCGATGTATATGTGATTTGCTCTTTTAACAATCCTTTCGTCAAAGGATTTGCAATATTCTCTTTTGACTTCACATAATCAATGAAAATTATTCCATTAAAAAGAGATTGCCTTATCGAATTATGCCTGCATCTAATATGTCATGATTTTCCATTATAAATATTATTCTTGGCTCTTATAGAAGCCTTTAGATTGTCACAATAAATACATATTGCACTTACATGCTTTGGCCACAATGGAATATCTTCAAGAAAACTTCAAAGCCATTCAACTTCTTTCCTCCTTTATCAAGAGCTATAAACTCTGATTCCATAAAAAACATGCTATACACATGTTTTGAAGATTTCAGTACAAATGCTCCACACAAGGTAAAAATATACCATTGGTTGATTTAGTCTACATGCTATGAGAAATCCAATTAGTATCACTAAATCCTTCCGGTACATATGGATACCTCGTATAATACAATTCATAGTCTAGAGTGTACTTCAAGTACCTTAGAACTCCGACTAAAGCATTCCAATGATCATGTCCGTGATTGTTGATGTATCTTGCTAACCTTCCTAGTGAATAGACAATATCAGATCTTGTGTAATTCATTATGTACATTAAGCTACCAATAGCTCTAGAATATTCTAGAGAAGATACACCTTCATCGTTGTTTTGCTTCAACTTACAATTTGGATCAATGGAGTAACAGTTGGCTTACTCTCAAAATGATCAAATTTTCTTTGCATTTTCTCTATAGTGAGATTGAGAAAGTATGTATCCAATTGTATTTCTTATTATTTGAATTTCAAGGATACATCAACAAAACCAAGGTCTTTCATATCAAAGTTGGATGTCAACATCCTTTTTATGGAATCAATGACACTTCGAGTCCTACCCATTATTAACATATTATACACATACAAGCATACAATGACACATTCTTGATCTATGGTTTTAAAATTGACACATTTAACACACTTGTTTATCTTTAAACCATGATCAAACTTTTCATGCCATTGTTTGGGTGCTTGTTTCAACCCATAAAGAAACTTGACAAGTTTACAAACTTTGTCTTCAAGTCCTTTAACAACAAGCCCTTCAGGTTGTTCCATATATATTTCTTCATCTAAATCTCCATTTAAAAATACAGTTTTTACATCCATTTGGTGTATTTCCAAATTTTTTAAAGCTACTATTACAATTAACATCCTTATAGATGCAATCCTCGTCACTAAAGAATAGGTATCTAAGAAATCTAGCAATTCTTTATGGAAAAAACCTTTAGCTAACAAACGAGCTTTGTACTTATCAATAGTGTCGTCAGCCTTTAGTTTTCTCTTAAAGATTCATTTACTCCTAATTGGTTTACTTTCTGGAGGTATCAACCAGTACCTGAGTATTGTTCTGTAAAATGGATTCTCGCTCACTATTGATAGCTTTTTTAAATCTTGTACTCCATATTTCCTATATAAGTGAGTAATGGATATGCTAAGCAAAGACTAAGGATATGTTAAAGTAAAGTTGTGAAAGGAAGAAGATGGAGAAGGAAATTCTAAGTGTTGGAAACACCTAGTCTTGGGTGAGTTTTAGACAATTTAACAAGTGAAAAATTGGCTAAGTATAGAAGCCAAGAGTAGGCATTCGTTGGTATTGAAAAGTATGGACGCATGAGGTTGTGTGTGTAGCAACCAAAGCTTGTAGAGGTTATGTGAGGTTAAGTGTTGAAGCCAAGGACAAACTATGTGTTGGAGCTAAGGATGAACGCATGGGTTGAAGGAGTTTTCATGATGCGTTGACAAGGCTTGCGGCAGCCAAGAGGCTTGCGAGGTAGTGAGCTTGCAGGGAAGGTAGCCTGGGCATTGGCGCAAGGACAGACGCTGAGCATAGTACACGCCTACAAGGAAGCACTGATGCTTGTGTGATCGTGCAGCGAGGAGAAACCATCGTGAAATGACTAAGCCAAGGTGAACGAGGAAGCGCTCGGTTGTGCATGAGCAAGGTATTGGGCGTTGAGGCGTTGCGCGAGGGTGATCACATAGGACATGCGGGGCTGCACAATAGGCGCTAGACGATTGGCATTGAGCACTAGACGATGGGTATGTGATGTGCGCATGGCTAGACGATGAGTGCAAGGTTGAGCGTTAAAGCTGGGCATGCGTGCTGACTAGTGTGCGGCGTTGAGCGCAAGGCGTTGAAACTCGGTGCACGCTAAAACTATGCGACGAGCCATGCGATGCGATGCTTGGTGGTTGTGCGTTGAGGAAGGCTTAACGTTTGATTGATATGTCAAGACTAAGCTATGCGTGGGCTAAGACATGCATTGGCTTAGGAGTATACGACCAAAGGAAGGACATGATTGCCTCAAAGTGAGCTATGCGTTGGCCAAGTTGGGCGATGCATTGTGTGGAGGCATGCGACCATGTGGTTGCACGCATTAGCTTGAGAGTTGACTTTTGCGTTGGTGACCAAGAGGAAAGGATCAACATAGTGATTGATTAGCTAAGCCAATTTTCATGCTCATGTTTGTTGTTATCTCTTTAAGGATAAGGTGGCAGCTTAATATAGAAGGGTTAGTATGCAGCTGCAAGTATAAAAGGAAAGCTTGAATTCAAAGAGAGGGTTTAAGGAATTCACTCGTGCAAAAGGAGTGATTCCAGAGCCATTCAAACCCTGAGTGTGTCTAGATATTGAGGTTGAATTTTTGGAAGGAAATTCTAGAGGAATCGAGCTAGAAAGTGAAGAATCTGGCTGAAGGTCGAGCTCTCGGGTAAACTTGGGCCAGTCTGAATGATTTTAGGATTCCGGCTAAACCACGAAGAATTCTGAGTTGAAATTTTAAGATAAGCTTGCTAATACATTTTAGAGAAAGTTTGTAGAAGGAAATTTCTTGAGAAAAGACCTGAAAAATTAGTTATTTAAATTGTAAGTTGAATTTGGAATCTTGAACAAGCAGGTAGCTGCTTGGCTTAAACAAGCAGCTTGAAGGGCCAGATGGTGATGTTGAACGCATGCGTTGAGGGTTGAGTTGCATGCAAGGGATATGTTGGCGCAAGGTTGCGCTGGAGCATGAGACACACAACTAGGTGAACGCATCGAGTATGCGTTAATGTGCCACAAGTTGGGCGCATGAGTTAAACGATTGGCGCAAAGGTTGCTATGCGATGGCTGAAAGGGTGGGCTGACAACTTGACTGCATAGGAGGCTTGAGCGCTTAAGGCAAGACATGGATGCATGGTGAAGTTGTTGCTGCCTAATCAAGTTGAAGCTTGAGAATTTGGCTAAGTACTCAATGCCTATTGGTGCTGGGCGTTGGAGGGTTGACATCAAAGACTGTGAGTGACTTTAAATGTTTTCTAAAAGCTTTATGAATGATTGTTCAACTTATGTTTATTGAACATACTTACATGATGATTACTATGCATTGACTACGATATGTGAAAGAATGGCTAAGTGATTCACTAGCCATAAATAGGTGATAGCCCTAGATGCTATTGAGTTACTGAATCCTAGTAAAGCTAGGATTGTGCCTTAGGAAGTATGAGAGGCTCCGTACTAAAGAACCAGAGGAGAAGGTATTTGAGTCAAGGACTAGAGATGAGTTGGAATTGGAAGACGGGCTATGAGAGCAAGGCTACTTGGCCTTGGACTGAGGAGTCATACACCTCAAGTGATAAATAGAGGAGTCACACCTTAAGGGGAGACATTGAACAGAGGAGTCATGTCTTAATCCTGGGAGCCACACTTCAGGTGTTGAACAGAGGCGTCACACTTGAGGAAGGTGTTGGATAGAAGAGTCATACCTTATCCCCGGGATTGGTTGAGTAGGACTAGATGAGGGTAGTGGACGAAGGCGTCGCACCTTAACCTAGGGATTACTTAGAGGGTTGGAGCGGAGGTTTCCTTCCCTAGCCATACAGTGAACCAACGAGGCTGGAGTAGAGAGTAGAGCTTACGAGCCACTCTCAGATGAGAAATAGCCGGTTATATTCTAATGCGAATACATTGTGATGTATTATGTTGCGTTAATGTTTATGTGAATGTTGTTTATGTTTTCAGTATTGATTCCCAGTTTTAATGGATAGTTTATGTTTTTTTAAAAGCTAGTCACTCACTGGGCTTATAGCTCACGTTTTCAAATGTTTTCACCCCAGGTAGTGGTCAATTCCTAGAAGACATCTTTGTTGCTGCTCTACCACTCAAAGACTCAGGTTGATGGAAGACAGAACTGTTATTTTACTTTATGTTTATACACATGTGTGGGTGTTCGGGATTAGGATATGTTGTTGGGCTCATTGTGTAAAGTTTGTATGTTGTAATGTAAATAGTCCTATAAACCCTGTGTTAAGTTAATATAGTAAAGTTCTGGTTAAGTTGTGCATCAAATGTTGAGAATGTATGTATTTAGGGTTTGAATTAGGTTAAGAGGTTAGTTAGGAAGTAAGTTTCGGTGCTAAGCTGGTAACTGCTGCAGTCATACTCCTTTCCAGGTTAAGAGAGTAATCTGGGGCGTGGTGTGACAACTTTCTTCCCATAAGGTTCCTATAAGGTGCATCAGGAGATAATACAACTTCTTAAAAAGCTTGAGGATCACCTTCTATTATATAACGTATGAAATTAGGTCCAAAATAAGTAGCTTTCTTAGCTTTTTTTGCTTCCTCTAGGTTTAGACTTAGTATTGTAATCGTCTTGACCTTTTGAAGCTTTTGGCACCAGTAATTTTGTGTCTTTCTTTCGTTAAAGGAAATATATCCTCAAAGAATTCAGCTTCAATAGATTCCATTATGGTATTATTATTAATATTAGATATTTTTTATTTAATTATCATGAATCTATAAGCAGTGTTATGCATTGCATAGCCTATAAAGACATAATCAATTGTCTTAGGTTCAAGTTTGGTCTTTTTCGGTAAAGGAACTTGTACCTTTGCCAAACACCCCTACAATTTCAACATTTTATATGAGGGTAACTTTTCATTCCACACTTCATAAGGCAACTTATTAGTTTTCTTATGTGAAATTCTACTTAATGTAAAAATTGCTGTCAGTAAAGCTTCCCCCCTCCCCCCAAATTATGAGGTAAACTTGAACATTTAACATGCAACTAACTATGTCCTTTAAAGTCCGATTCTTTCCTTCAGCTACACCATTTTTTTTATGGTGTATAAGGTGTTGTAGTTTGGTGGATTATTCCATTAACGTCGCGGAATTCATAAAGTGATGATGATTCATATTCACCACCTTTATCTGATTTGAACACCTTTACTTCCTTCTCAAGTTGATTTTTAACTTTTGCCTTATATGTTTTAAAAACATAAAAGGTTTCATCTTTAATATGTAATAATATACATAATAATATCTCTTACCACCTCTTGTGAATGTGATAAAATATCTCTTACCACCTCTTGTGGGAATGCCTTTCATGTTAGATACATCACTGTGGATTAAATTGAGTAACTAATTACTTCTTTCCACAGATGAAAATGACTATCTAGTAAACTCCGAATCAACACAAATTTTACATTTGTATCTATTATTGTTGGGCCTGCTTCTTGTTAAATGAATATTAAAAGCCTAAATGATGAATACTGTGGCCCTGCTTTGTGGTGACTAGAAATTAGAAGTCAAATTATTCAACAACTAAAATCTCGCTGACGCATTATGCGATGCATATTCCTAAGATATGCATTGATAGTCATGCGTCGATGGTCATGCGTTAGAATGATAATGCGTTAATGAATGTATGAGATGACCATGCATCCTGTCACAAGTTTTCTTGCGCTCACGCTAAGTATAATGCAAACGCAAGCTTCTCGGGTAATCCGAGGTCGAACACAGGGACTTGTAGCTATATGTATGCAGTAATGTGCATGCGGCGGTTTAAATAAAAGAATGGAAGGGAGGTTGCTAAGTTAATCCTACTTCTACTCCTATCTAACAGACAACGCAATGAGAATATGCATAGGAGGTAGAGATACGACAACACTTGACATAAAATAAATGTATGGGAAAATAGATAAAAGTGGAGATGATTTCATTGCAACCCTTAAGAGTGACCGCAAGGGCAACCTTAGTCAACGCAAACCATGCAATCATGCTACATACACGTGAACCTAACTTTAGGACGTATGCGGTGTATCTGCGATATTGTCGAGAAGCCTATGCCTACCTAGACCTCTATAACCAGCTCACTAGCTCCCGCCGCATGAGCATGGCTGTCGCATAACCCCTTATCCTACTTCCTGGATGCATGCAATATCCAATCTGTAGGGTGCATATGCTGGGTAATAACAAACGGAGCTTATCTCTAAGGTCCCCATTCTTGCCATGTTCCAATCTGCTCTCCCGAGTCTTAGATTTGGGTTTTAGACTACTTTCCCAAGTATGCCTAAATGATGAATGATGCGCTCATAGGACAAGGTAACCACATGAACTTTGCTGACCTAAGATTGTTTCTATCCCTAGTGAACAATGCATACATTGCTTAATGTGACCAACCACTTACCCTCCCGGACAGTTGGTTATTGCTGACTTTACTCATAGACAAGCAATGCGTTAGCCTATAGACAAGCGTTGTCGCAGCTTCACACTAAGCAAATAAGGTTACTCACATACTCACGCAACGCACACCTCTCGGTGGGTTGCTACATGCTTCATATCCCTAATCCACATGACTAAGTATGCAATACCCAAGCAAACTCACTAAGTGTTGCAATGAAAGTAAAGATGCTAAGCAAAGAAGATGGAGATGAAGTCGAAGGAAACAGAGAAATGCATTGAAAACAAATTGTATTAATTTTTTAATCACAAAATGTCATACAATACAATATAAGAAAAGAAAGGAAAATGAAGTGACCGCCTGGAAGCAAAGACTTGCTTCCAGCGGATGTGCGTCAAGGCTGTCGGTGGTGCCATGGATGGGCGGTGGAGCTGACCCTCTCGAGATCTATCTCTGGTCGAAGGCTTCGATCGTCACTCAGAATGGATGAAGGAGGTGAAGAACTCGCAGCGTCTTCTCACACATTTTGTCTGGATCGCGGGAAAATCCCCGGATAACTTAAATTTCAGCTCATCGGCTTCTACTTATAGAGCTTGGGTCGCCGACAACATTAATTGGACTACTTGGAGTTTGACATTTGACGCGTTAGTTCTTTCTGAACCTCTACCACTAACACCGTGGTAGGTGAAATGTCAGCATCATCTTTTGGTTTTTCTCGAGTTAGATGCGTTGATGCGTTCATTCCACAAACCTTGCATTGATCCCATTAGTATGTGTTGTCGCATAGCCGCAATCATTTAATGACCACATTCACTTAATACCGCAACTCTACACGATGACCGCAATCACTAGGCGAGCGCAATTCCCATGCGATGGACGCATACGGTTGATTACCGCAACATCCATGCATTGATCGACGTGTTCGACCTTGCGATGGAGTGTTTCTCCACATGCGGTCGTCTATGCGGTGGTCTGGTTTTCGCGTTTGCGTCCATTTCTTGTTTTAGCTACAAAAATAGAACATTGAACGCATAATAACGCAAAATAATAGGTTAACTGAGATTCATCATGCTGATCGTCGCAAGCTCATTTTTTTGTGAATTTCTATCATGATTGTCGCATATTCTGCTTAACAACCTTCATAATTCTAAGTAAAAGGCCTAAGATGACATGCATTTCTGCATGTTATCACTTTGCTGATCCAATTTGTGAGTCCAAGAATTTTGCCCCAAAATGAATTTGGTTTGGTAGAGTTCTTGGCTATTGTTTGTCCACGAACTTCCAGCTGATGTGCTCCACTAACCCTTGCCTGATGGAAGTGAAAGAAAAAACTTATTCTGATGGGATTTTACAAAATTAATTTCTTTCTCTCTCTCTCCCGTTCTCTCTTTCGATATTGCAGAGTTTCTTCTAACCCTAATCTTTTCTGTTTGTTTTGTGCAACTGCTTGAGTAAACGATCGAGGATAAAGAGCATGCAATCTTGTAGAAGAAAGGAGGAAGAAGAGTTCTACACAACGGTATACGTGGTTCGACAAATGATGCCTACATCCACGGGAAAGAGAAGAGATCTTTATTCGAGAGCTAAGTCATAGCTTTTCTTTTTACAGATTTCAAGCTTTCTTGAAGCCTTTCTGTATATTGTATGCTATGAAATTTGTAAATGATGAGTACTTATACTATTTTCTGATACAAGTAGTTACAATAACAAACTGTAAAAAGTTAAAGAAATGTGAACAACTGTTGAATATGTTGAATGTTTGAGCTTATTTTCTTCAAATCTCCACCTTAAGCTCAACATGCAAGCTCTTCTCCTTCCAGTTTTGGCATGTCTTCACCCTTTTTCAAGAATCTAGAAGCCGATTTGACCAAGACAGTTTGTTAGCTTGAGTTTGGACAGGTTTGGTAAGCATGTCGGCTGCATATTCGGTGGTATGAACTTCAAGCACCTCGACTTCTCCTTCCTCTATTCTCTCTTACAAAGTGATATTTAATATCTATGTGTTTGGTCCTTGAATGATATTGAGGGTTTTTGGATAGGTGAATGGCACTTTGGTTATCACAGTAGATCTTTACTACTGTTTGATTAATACCAAAGTTCTTCATCATAACCATAGTGCTTCTTTTATTGCTTCTGATAAAGCCATATATTCTGCTTCCGTGGTTGATAATGTTGTGATTGACTATAAATTTGCTTTCCAACACAACAAATTAGGGCCAAATAAGAATAGATAACCTATTAATGATCTTTTTTTGTCTTGGTCACCTGTAAAATCTGAATCAACATATCCATATAGCTTTAAATCTCATTAGTACTTTGATATGTTAATTTTGACTATTTAGACCAAATTAGATATCTTAAAATCTATTTTGTTGCTTCCCAGTGCCTTTTTCCAGGGTTAGACATATATCAACTGACAAGACTAGTGCTGTATGATAGGTCTGGTCTAGTAGATATCATTAGGTACATTAGACTCCCTACTGCTTGATTGCATGGAATTGATTGCATTTGAGTCAAATGTTTTATGTCTGTTTCATTTGGTGAGTTGTCTAAGGAAAGTTTAAAATGACTAGCAATAGGTATAGTGACTGGTTTTGCATTAGACATATTAAATCTGTTAATTACTTTTTCACAATAGCTTAATTGACTAATGGTTAGAGTTGAGGAAGCCTAACCCCAAGGATCTTTTTAGACTGACCCAAATCCTTCATGTCAAACTCTCTCTTTAAGAGATTTTTGACATGAATTAAATCCTCCTTAGATTTCCCTGCTAGTAGCATATCATCAACATAGAGTAGTAGATAGACTTTGTCCTTATAGGTAGTTGAATTAATATAAGAACAAATATCATAGAAACTTCTTTGAAATCCAATACTTTCCATGTAATCATTAAACCTTCTGTACCAGCATCTAAGGGATTATTTAAGACCATATATAGACTTGTTTAGGAGACAGTATAGATCTTCCTTCCCTCTTTCTTCAAACCTTTTAGGTTGAACCATATAGATAACATCTTCTAGATTTCCATGAAGGAAAGCAGTTTTAACATCTAGTTGATCTAGTTCAAGGTTATACTGAGCAACTAGAGATAAAAGAAGTCTAATAGAGGTTTGTTTTACTACTGGTGAAAAAATTTCAGAATAGTCTATGTCTTCCCTTTGTGTAAACCCTTTAGCCACTAGCCTTGCCTTGTACCTAGGCTTTTCTTCTTTGGTAAAACCCTCCTTTAGTTTATATATCCATTTAGAGGCTATAGGTTTGCATCCTTTAGGAAGATGGGCTAGGGTCCAAGTATTATTGACAGTGAATGATTCCATTTCTTCACACATAGCTTGAATCCAAGACCTAGCATTAGGATAGTTTACTGCCGGCTGGTTCTTGGTCATTAGAAGCTATTGTGGCATTTAGGACTAGGTTCATGTAATTAGTTTCATCATACCTAGCTGGAGGAACTATCACTCTTCTCGGTCTATCCCTAGCCAAAGAATACTGACTTGGATCAGGTACAACTTCAGTATTCCCAATATGCTCATTTGAGTTTTCCTCTTCTTCTTCTTCAGTTTCAATAGGAGGGTTATGACTAGTGAAAGAATCTTTAGGTGTCTTCACCTCAATCCTAGCAGTATTAGGGCTATTAGGAACTTTATAAGTTGTATTTTCTTTTTGCATAAACATTTCTTTTTCTCTGAAAGTGACATCCTTGCTTATGACAAACTTTTTCTCAATAGGAGTCCACATCTTAAAGCCTTTGACACCTTCTGAGAACCCAACAAACATACACTTTACTGCCCTAGACTTTAGTTTCCCCTGATTTTGGTGCATATAGCCAACACATCCAAATACCCTTAGATTTTCTAGGCTAGGTGGATGTGTGGTCCATTTTTCTTCAAGAGTTAAAAAGTTTGGGGAGGAACGAGGACACCTATTTAAGGTGTACATAGTGTAGCTTGTTGCTTCATCCCAATATTTTTCACTAAAGATTGCATCTAAGAGAAGACATCTAACCTTTTCCATGACTGTTCTATTTAGTCTTTCAGCTACTTCATTCTATTGAGGAGTGAATCTAACAGTCCCATGCCTAGTTTTTCTTATTTCTTTACAGAATTTGTTAAACTCTTCACTACAAAATTCCAGTCCATTGTCAGTTCTTAGGTATTTAATTTCTTTAGAAGTTTGCTTCTCTATCATGAGTTTCCATTCCTTAAACCTATCAAACACTTGGTCTTTAGTTTTAAGGAAGTAGACCCAACTTTTTCTAGAGAAGTCATCAGTAAAAGAAAATAAATACTTTGAGCCACTTAGGTTAGGTGTAGGAGCTAGACCCCATAAGTCAGAGTGTATATAATCTAGGATAGCTTTTGTGGTATGTTATGCTTTAGTGAAACTTTTCCTTGTGGCTTTTCCTAAAACACAGTGTTCACAAAATGTTAGATTTTCTGAGAGACCTTTAGGTAGAATCCCTTGTTTAGATAGGACTTCTAGCCCTTTAGCACTAATGTGAGATAATCTTTTGTGCCAAACATTAGCCTCTGTGATCTCATTTGTGGTGGCAACATATGCCCCTATCATCATTTCAACTCCTTTGACCACAAATAAGTTATTTATATTTTCCCCAACTAATATCACCTTAGAATCCTTTAGCACCTCAATGGTTCCTCCTTTACCCCTGTACTCACACCCAATTGCATCAAACATACCTAAGGAGATTAGATTTCTCTTAAGAAGTTGAACATATCTCACATTCCTAAGGAGTTTAATAGTTCCATCCTTAAGTTTCATGGAAACAGAGGCAATGCCTTCTATCCTACAGCCTTGGTTGTTTCCCATATACACCATTTCTCCTTCAATTTCTTTAAAGGTGTTGAACCATGGTCTCATTAAGGTCATGTGGAAGGTGCATCCAGAATCTAGGACCTAATTATATCTTCCTAGAGGATTTACATGGTTGGATTTGTCTAAAGTTGAGGCTAAAGCATCTGAGTAGATAAATGAGCCTTCTACAATAGACGCTTCGGGTTGTTTGCCTTTTGAGTCCTTTTCTTTTTCTTGGTTCTTTCTTTTTCGGATAAAACAGTCTTTGATTAAATATCCTTTCTTTTTGCAATACTTACATTTTATTTTCTGTTTAGACTTATTATCATTTGAGTTATATGGTTTTCTGTCCTTTGAATGATTTTGTTTGAAGTTTCCTTTAGCAAATAACCCTTCACCACTAGGATGATCCTTTCTATCAATCTGTAACTCTAGCTCTCTAGTTCTTAGGGCTGAAATTATAGTATATGTGCGTATACTGTCCCTTCTATACTTTAGAGCATTTTTAATTTCTTTATAGGGTTCAAGCAAATAGTTTAGAAGCACATAGGCCTCATTTTCATCACCAAGTTTTTCTTCTAGAGTTTTAAATTCGGCAAAAATTTTCTTGAACTCATCTAAGTTATCAGTTAAAGTTTTTGATGAATCCATTTTAAATGTAAAGAATTTCTCCCTAAGGTACATTTTACTAGGAAGATCTTTAGTAGCATATAACTCTTCTAGTTTAATCCATATCCTATAAGCAGATTTTTGATCTAAAATTTGTCTAAGAACACTATCACTAAGGTTTAGAACCAACGTACCATAGACTGCCAGCTCCCACTTTTTCTTGGGCTTTCATAGTGGTAGGGAGTGTTGTTGGGTCAAGGAGGGCTTGTGAGCTTTCTGCTGGCCGAGAATCGCCTTGATTTTGGCCTTCCACAGGCCAAAGTCTCCTTTGCTATCGAATTTCTCTACTTCGAATCTTGATACTGACATCTTTGAATGAAAAACTTGAATCTTGAATCTTCAAGAACTTCAATCTTGTAAATGTTTTGCTCTAATACCACTTTGTTGGGCCTGCTTCTTGTTGAATGATTATTAAAAGCCCAAATGATGAATATTGTGGCCATGCTTTGCTGATCCAATTCGTGAGTCCAAGAATTTTGCCCCATAATGAATTTGATTTGGTAGAGTTCTTAGCTATTGTTTGTCCACGAACTTCCAGCTGATGTGCTCCACGTGGTTTGCTCCACTAACCCTTGCCTGATGAAAGTGAAAGAAAAAACTTATTCTGATGGAATTTTACATAATTAATTTCTCTCTCTCTCTCGTTCTCGATATTGAAGAGCTTCTTCTAACCCTAATCTTTTCTGTTTGTTTCATGCAACTGTTTGAGTAAACGTTCAGTGATAAAGAGCATGCAATCTTGTAGAAGAAAGGAGGAAGAAGAGTTCTACACAATGATATATGTGGTTCGGCAAATGATGCCTACATCCACGGAAAGGAGAAGAGAACTTTATTCGAGAGCTAAGTCACAACTTTTCTTTTTACATATTTCAAGCTTTCTTGAAGCCTTTTTGTATATTATATGCTATGAAATTTGTAAATGATGAGTACTTATACTATTTTCTGATACAAGTAGTTACAATAACAAACAGTAAAAAGTTAAAGAAATGTGAACAATTGTTGAATATGTTGAATGTTTGAGCTTATTTTGTTCAATTATCAATATGAAAATTTGGAATAGTCCTAAGCTTACCATTCTATTTAAAGAACGATAATTGACATGCCTCAATCTAGAATGGCAAACATCACACAACTTAACAATATAAGTAGAAGAGTTGATATTATTATTATTCTTTTGCGATTGTGCCAGTATATTCAGTTTGAACATGCCATCACTTAGATAGCCTTTTCCC
This sequence comes from Benincasa hispida, assembly GCF_027475165.1. NCBI lineage: Eukaryota > Viridiplantae > Streptophyta > Magnoliopsida > Cucurbitales > Cucurbitaceae > Benincasa > Benincasa hispida. The sequence continues at coordinate 92,622,039 of NC_143478.1, read as the reverse complement.
ACATACATACCCTCCAACCCACACCCCCCCCCCCCCCCCCCCACCCCCCCCCCGTCAAAATAAATTTATCTAACTCAAATACAAGCTTGAATCCATTTTGTTAAGTAAGGTTCTTTCGAATCTCGGCACATGCCACACATCATTGAGGGTAAGTATCTTTTTAGAAGTCCATTTCAATAGGATCTTCCCTTTGCCTTCCACAGAGGCGGTTGAAGCATTTTCCATGTACAACTTATCGCTGCCATCTTGCTTCTCATATGTAATGAACAATGACTTGTCCTTATAAATGTGTCTAGTAGCACCAGTATCAATCCACCAACCTTTGGTGTCTGAAGCCATATTTACCTCAGAAATGACCGCAACCAAATTGTCATTTTCACGACATTAACTTGATTGTTGGAAATTTGTCCCTTCTTGTGCTTGCACACTGTAGCAGTATGGCCATTCTTACCACAAACCCAACAATTTCCTCGAATGTGCTTGCTAGCATCATTCTTTGACCCATGATTCACATTTTTCTTCTTGAAATTTTACTTCTTGGGTTTATGCTTTGATGCTTTAGCAATGTGAGCTTTGGCTTCAACTTCGTAGTATTATCTCCCTTTCTGTTATCCTCTTTTATATGGAGTTTCACTGCTAGGTTCTCCATGGATAAATTCTTTCACTTGTGCTTGATATTGTTAGGTTTTATGTCCTAAAACTAGTGGTTTATAAACAATAAACTTATTTTGTTAATTCATATAGATGTTATTGAAGTTAGATTCAATAAAATTGTTATTGAATGTTTGAATTGCTCATTTTGTTTTAGAAATAATCTAAATCCAATAAACTAAGATGCATGGCTATTACATGAGTACTTGAACTTTATGTGGAGACCTAAGAATGGTTCAAGTTTGAGTAAATAGCCAAAATGGTCTATAGTATATGGATAAGACTGGGTACCTTATTCTAGGGGACACTATTAGATGCGACCCACTTTGTAGATGTTACAATTGTTATAAAGTGCTACAAATGAAGTGATCCTGATTTGTTCATGTGGAGTCATGCGGGTGAAGGCATCCTATACAAAAATTTTGTATAAGATCGAACCAAGAAATAAAGTCACTCTTACTTTATAACGTTATTTACTGTTTAAGACTAACTATTTCAAAGCGATGACCTAGGTAACTTGACCTTAATCCTGAACTAACTATGAACTCCTGTTTATTTGGGACTATTCTTAAGTTTTCATGGGTAAGGGTTGCTCGACAGCGTCGACTCAATAAGCCTCCCATTTCAGAGGTAAGATTGGGTAGATAGCTGGGGACATAAGGTGCAAGATGGAATTCACTCCTGCTCGCTTTTAGGGATAGTAAAGTGGTCGTTCCCTTAAATGTTGACTCCGGGTCTTAAACAAGGAGCCTCACACTCTCATTGGCCCGAGAAGGGCTCGGTTTAGTGATTGAATCACAAACCAATTATTCATTAAATGATCAGCGGGATTTAAGGAACAAGATGTAATCTCGAGGGTAAAACAGCTTTTTGACCTAGCCGTTATTACGAACAACCTATGAAGGACTGACTTACTGATTATGGTTATATCGAGTGGACACAATTATACCTATAGTGAGGGGAGTGTAACTACTGGGCTTTAGTGGAGTGACCCGGTTGTTAATGAATGTTGATTAATTCGGGTTAAAGAGTTTAGCCGGTTAATCTCAGCTCGTTGAAACCCATGATTTGTATGTTCATTAGGTCTCTCTACCAGCTCGCAAACAGATTAAACCTTAGAACAAAGTGATGAGTAAATTTGAAGCATTCAAATATGAATTGAGGGAATTAGTAACTATATACGATATAATTACACGTTTAATTATCGAATTAAACAAAATTGGAGAATTGAATAATATTTAAATTCAATTTAAATATTAATTACATAAATAGAGATTCTTGATTGTGGAATTGGTGTCTTATTAATTTAATATTGAATACTAAATTATTTTAATTAATTAAATTTTTATTTAAAATTAATTATTTGAATTAATTTTATTTAAAATTGAAAATTTTGAATTTTGTGAAAATTCAATTATTAAAATCAATTTTGTTTTAATTTATGTTTTAGAAATTGGAATTTGAAACTTTATTTTTTAAACAAAAAGTTGGTTTAAAATCAATTCAGCAAATTTTGGCTAGTGGGTTTTTCCCACCAACAACACCTAAATTCCACTCAATCACTCAAGTAAGTGGTGGGAAGCTATTATGCAATGAGATTGCATGAAGGACTTGATCAAAATCAAAATTATTCGGTTGAGATTTTAGCCAAGCAAAGAGATTTTCTGAGATAGAGGTTGAAGAAAAGTTCTTCAACCATTAAGCCAAGAACTAGTCCCTTATTCTTCAAAAATTCCCTAAACTTAGCTCATTTTGAATACCAAATTTCAATCGAAGTTCCAATAGAATAGTAGGAAAGATCAATTGGTGGTCCACACATTGTTGTTGAGGAGATTGAAGTTGAATTTCGTGGATTGAAGAAGGTCTTCAAAGATAACTTTTCAAAACCATATTTTCTGTTATGAACATGCTTTCTTAGTTGCTAAAATTGATGAATTGGAGTGCTTAATAATTCTGTTTACTTTCGTTAATCGCATGCTAACTCCAATAGAGATAGCATTTGAAGTCCTTTCAGGAAGGGGACAACTTCTCAATTACAGCAACAACTTGGAATGGTTCATTTATGTCCAATCTTTTACTTCGCTAATCACCAATGATAATTTGCAATTCCTCCATTTGATTGACTATCAAATTGGTATCAACCATCTTATAATCTAAATTTTTCCACAAAGAATTTCTTAGTACCAGCATCCTCCATTTTGTACTTTTTGTCTAGTGCCTCCCATAACATATTTGATGTATTGTAGGCATTGCAATAGACATTATACAAAGTTTCCTCAAGGCCACTAAGTATATAATTATGGTATAGGAAGTCTGAGTGCACCCATGCTTGCTTCGCATCTTTCGTTTAGGAGTTACAGCATATGATGAGGTAATTGGGCAATCTTCCTTCAAAATGTGAGCAAGATTCAGTGTGGTGAGATAGAAGATCATCTTCTGTTGCTATCTCTTGAAGTTGTCTCCTTTGAACTTCTATAGTCTTTCAGTATGAGGTTTGACAATGGGCAATCCCATCATGGCATAAGTAGAAACATTGATGGAGGATTTTGCAATCGTTAGTGTAGATATACTAATTGTATTCAGATTGTTGGAGGAAAATGGTATATATAGAAGTGAATACACTAGCAAACTAATTACACCTCAATTACTAGAAACAATACATTCAATATATAATATTCAAGCTCAAACGAAAGCCAGATGGATTAACAAGGCTTAGATACGAAAATAAACAAAAACTTGAAAGAATCTCAAAATATTTAGAGACTCAAAACCTAGTTGAGGCATGCTTTTGATAAGCATTGTCCTAAAGACAATTATTTGCTCTGAAAGCGCTACAAGAAAACTACAATGATTGTCTCAGTAAGATACAATGACTAACTCCGGTAAAACTGCAACCTCGAACTACTCGAATATGGTAGAACTCTTGGATAATTGCTCTCAACTCAACTCAAGAACAAAAGAAAGAAAGAAAGAAAGGAGTGAACTCTTCATTTTGGAATACGATGCTTCAAGTGAAGAACCAAGTTGCTATTTATAAGCTAGCAACTTTAACTCTCCAAAATAAAAAATAAAATCAAATAAATATAAAAATCGAAATATTTGTCAATTTTAACTCGACAAAAATCAAACATAACTCATTCAAATTGAAGAAACTATAAATTTAACTTTCATACATGTTAAATTTGTACATGAAACATCATTTTTAATTTCAAGTTTCAATCCAATTCGAAAATTTCTAAACAATGAAATTAATCTACAAAATTAAATCCAATTTTCTGTTTCAATATTCAATTGTTTCACTTTCTTTCACTATATATATATCCAACAAATTGTTGGAGGTTTTTTCACACAAATTCTCAGCTCTTTAAACAGAGATTTCAATCATAATATTCTCCAGCTCCAAAAGCTAAGAATCTGAAGGAATTGAATTCCTTGTAGAAGTAGATGATCGTCGTGCAACTGAAATTCAATTTGAATGGTACTTAAGGAGTTAGTTGTAACTACATGGGCAAAACGGTAATTTTGGCCTAGCTGTACTTACGAGCGATTTGTGAAGGGTCATTGTACTATTGACTGGTTATATTTAATGGACACAGAAATATATTTGTAGTGTGAAGAGTGTAGTAGTCGGTCTTTAGTGAAGTGCCTAACAGTTAACAGATGGTGAATAATTTAATTAAAGGAGTTTAATTAATTATTCACGTACCGTTGGAGTTTCAAACTACAGGTCCATGAGGTCCTCTCTGTAGCTCAACGGGAATTAATGAGAGTCAATTTTTGGATTAATTTGAATTGTTCAAATTAATTAAGGAAATTAATTATATGTGATATAATTAATTTAATCTAATTATATATGATATAATTACTATAATGTATTTGATACATTATAATATAAAGTTTATTTGAGAAGAAATAAATATTTAAATATGATTAAAATATTAATTATATGAATTTGATTCATATAATTAAATTTAATATAAATGAGATTCATATTAAATGCCACTGATGAGAGATTAGAAATTATAGGTTATATTTTATTTGATACAATATATAAACTATAAATTATGTGTTATTTTGATATAACATATAGTTTAATATATGTTATATGAAAATAAATAAATTTAATTTAATTCATTTTAAAAATTATTTTGAGAGGAAGTTGTAACTCCCTCCCTCTCTTTTCTCTCTAATATGTGATAGTGGGCCAAGGGAGAGTAGTTCTTCTTCTTCCTAGTGCGGTTTCATAAAAAGAATACAGATCCACAAAAACATTATGAGAAAATCTGAATCCCCTCACTTCCTCTCATCTCTCTAAAAATCCTTCTCTTCCAAAATAGTCAGAGCCCACAAAACTCCTAGATTCTCACCCAGAGAATACTGAGGCAATCAAGTGATAGTGTCCATTGTGAGGTTTCGAGTTCGTATTTTTTGGAGAAGAGGATACACGAAGAAGATCGTTCTTCAAGGGTTAGTTTTCTCTCACCCTAATTCTCTCATTTCCTTTTTGTTTGCATGCTGAATTTTTTTTATCATTGTACTCTGTAATTTTGATTCTGCGAAAATAAATTTTGGATCAATCTCCACGCTTCCGCTTAAGGACATTTTCTATAATTTTGATTCGGTGAAAATAAATTCTGTGAAAATAACTTTTGTAGTCTTTAATTTTAACAGGGTTATATTTCTCCTCTCTGATACACTATTTTGTTAAGGTGTACTAGGTGCTAAGAGTTGATGTGATTCCATGTTCTATCTTTAGAACTTAGGGTTTATGAACTTAGGTAAATTTGGCTAATTAATTTAACTAAGTTATTGTTAATTTGCTCAATATAACGTTTATATTGAATAGTCTAACAATATATGATTCTTATTTCTTAAACATTTTAACAAACATAATCATGTATTGCATGCTTATAAAAGACTTGTCTAATTCACCTTCCAGGTCGGTTTCTAGGTAGGAGTGCTTCGTTTTTGTCAGCTTAAATACCCCAATCCTAGACAGAATCTTCGTTAGACAAAAGTCCTTTATAGACAATTATTTTATAAATTTAATTTTCTGTTCTTTCCAATTAATCCTATTAAAAGAAAAATAAAAGATTTAACCTATATCTGATCATATTAGAAATATTTTAACATAAGTCTAGGTGAATTAACTTTAAACTATTTAAAACTAATTAAGACCTATTTTTGCATGCAACTCTTGATTATAGATTTTAATCTAATTCATTAAACTTATAAATTTTATAAATTAATGAAATTAATGAAACCTAGAATATGCATTTAATTACATTAATCAAATATAACAATTACATTTACTAAGTAATATCATGCTCAATACAATTCTATTTTTATCATATAATATAACATTTATATTATTCACTAATGAAAAAAAAAACATATTCATCATAGATATATAACAATTATATTAAAGTATGATGCATGAATATGCTTAACAATGCATACAATCATATAATAATATATATTAAATATGATGCATGAGCATGTTTATAGAATCATGCAACTATATAATATAACATTATATTAAATGTGATGCATGATAAATGTTTATCCTAAAGTAGGATTTTAAAACTATATGACGTACATTATGCAACATGTAAAAATTAATCATACATCAAATGTAAAATTAAATAAACAGCTAAAATAAACCAAAATTTGGATTTTCGTTTATTGGATTGAGTTAATGCAATCTAAATGTCAAATAAAATACATTTTATATTATTAAATAAATAATTTGTATTTACACGTTACAAATTATGAGATCCACAAGATTTAGGACACTAAATCCAATAGACTCTATATTCAACTTATGTGCTGATCTTGAAATAATGGACTATTTTTTGGAACCCCCCATACAACTGGATTATTTTCAATCAAAATGTAAATACCAGAAGTCGGTTTTCTGTCATCTGGATCTGATGCTCAATCAGCATCTGTAAAACCAACTACATTAAGAGAAGTAGGTCTTTACCAGTATAATCTAGGGTCAGAGTTCCTTTGAGATATCTTAGAATTCTTTTGACATATTGCCAAAAAAAAAAAACCAGGTCTTGTCAAAGTAATGTATTGACGAGCTTCTACAATGCCTCTATAGAGGAAGAAATCTTGAAATGTATCACCTTGAGTAGCTGATGTTGTAAGAGAACTAACAGTAGGGGTTGAAATGCCATTAGCTTCAAACATCTATGAAGAAGATCGATAGTGTACTTCCTTTGAGACAAAAATAAGCTTCTAACTGTGAAATAGGATGCATCAATGCCCATAAAATTTGTCAAACTTCTAAGAACCTTCAAAGAGAACTTACCATTTAGCTAGTCTATAATTTTCTGATTGAATTTTTTTTAGCTATCAGTGATTATAATATCATCAATGTAAATCAATATATAACATGTTTCAGTTTTAGTGAATCTATATAATAATAAAGGATAAGCCTTTGAACAAGAAAACCCCAAAGAATAAAGAAAAGAGCTACGTCTTTCAAACCAAGCACTTGTGCGTATCGACCCGTGCAGTGCTGTAGCTAGTGCCTATTTAAGACCATACAAAGGCTTTATTCAACTTACAAACATATTTGGCACTTGGATCTTCCATGAAACCAATTGGTTGCTCCAATAAACCATTTCCTATAATAAAACATGAAGGAAAGCATTGTTGATGTCTACTTGCCTCAATTTCCATCCATTATATAGAGCAAATATAAAAACATCCTGTTAGTTACGAACTTCACAACAGGGCTTAATGTTTCAGTGTAATCAATATCAATTGTCTAATGGAAACCTTTTACTATTAAACGAGCTTGTATCTTGAAATAGAACCATCTGAATCCCTTTTTATTTTAAATATCCATTTACAACCTATAATTTTACTGCCTGCGGGTCGAGGTATAAGATTCCAAGTCTTATTTCTGATCAAGGCTTCAAATTCTTCCTTCATAGCAGCACTCCAATGATCATGTTTCAATATTTTTTCTACATTTGATGGTTTAGGTTCTCTGTAATCTAGCAAAAAGACTTTGGCTTGAAGATGTCATTCTTTGCTCTTGTTATCATAGGATGTCTAAAGACTAAATGAGGAGAGGATGTATGACCTGTAGTTTCATCACGTGTGATCAATGCGGAGAATAGGCATCGTTAAACCTAATTCCGACAATCAAAAGAAATTTATAGCACTGAACTGTACTCCTATTACTACTGTGGCATAATAATAGTGGCAAGTTCGTGTTGATCTGCAGGGAGGCATTGAGTTTTTAGTTAAGCTAATTTTCTAATTAAAACGATAAATGTGGGGATTTATGTAGAAAAAGATAAATGTGCAAGAAAATAAAGTGCAAAGGGTAAATGTAATCTAGGATAGGAGTTTGTCTAATTTCTAGAGCAAGGAGAGAATTATATGTAATTTCAATCATCGAATTCATTAATTAGACATACATTCCATTCTATGCATGGACAATGACTAAATTGATATAATTTAACTAGTCTCTAAAAAGGTTGACAACTAATTAGAATCGAATCAGTAAACGTCCTAATTATTCCACCTCTGAGGTTGAAGAACTCAACTTTTCTTGTTCCTGAAATAAAATTTCTTGGCAGTATGACCCATCTTGGTACAAATCTGACACTGAACTCCATTGTTCTTGTTCCAATTCTTGTTTCCTCCTTTCGAATTCTTGTTTCTATTATCATTGAAATTCATATTTATATTCATCTCACCACTATTATTTCCATTATTCTCTTGAAAATTAGGATTCACAGACGGTAGAGATAATGTGCTTGAAATTATCTTCTATTTATCCAAATGACTTTCTTGCGAAAGAAGAAGCGAGGTGATTTCTTGAAAACTAAATAAGTTCTTTTGTGAGGTAATTACAGAAACGACAGATTATATTCACTTCCCAGTTGAGAAAGTATATGTAAAATATGATCCTCAGTTGAAATAGATTTACCTGAAACATTCAATCAATCAACAAGATTCTTCAATTTCCGTAAGTACTCTTTAGATTCTTCGCTACAAACATCTCTTGCAAATTTTTCCAGACCTCACTGGAGATTGTACAGTGAATAAGATCTCCAAGAATTTCTTCATTAATGGAGCCCAATAATCATGAGAAGATCAAATGATCTCGTCTCCTCCATTGATTGTAAGCTGGATTTTCTTTCTCAACAGTAACACTATCTTGAGTAATCTTCAAGATCTTGCTAGGTATTAGTTTTTCTCCATAGATGTGGTCTTCAAGTCCGTTTCCTTCTAGGGCTGCAACAATTTGTAATCTCTATAGAAAGAAATTCCTATCTGAGAGCTTCATGATCAAAATCTTGCTCCCTGGGTTTATGATTGAAATTTCTTATGAGTTTATGGATTCCATGGTTTAATTGAGAGAGAGGGAAGAGAAAGTTTGAATAGGTCCTTAGACGATATGCTTTATACCAACTTGAAATTCATAATTGAATCAATTTGATTTGAATTTGATTATTTCTCTCTTGATAAGTATTAACAATGGAATTACATGAATTTATAGAACTTGAGAGAATAACAGAAAATTGTTATATAACAACTGAGTTATACAAAAATGGATTGAGCTTTAGTGTAAGTGGGCTTCAGATATTCAGTGTGTGGGCTTTAGTGTGCTATCTTAACAACTGGCCACTGTCTATGGCCAACTTTGACAACCATTTCTGTTCACTTTTGGCGCCTCTTGTCAACACACTTCAGCGGCATGGAGATAGATACCGCCATGACTGCATCTTCTAAGACTTTCCAACTTCTTTGTTCGACACTTGAGGATTCTACCAATATAGTTAAGTCAGGGCCTGGTGCTGCTATGATATTACTTGTTAGAGACAACGGACCTTTAGATATCTCCACAATAATATGATATAGTCTACTTCCGGCATAAACCCTCATAATTTTACTTTTGGTTTCACCCAAAAGGCCTCATACCATAGGTGATAATTGTCCTCCCTTACATATCTATGATCATCCCTTATCTAGTCAATGTGAAACTTTAATCACATTATCGATACCAACATGCATGCATAATAAATCATAACCTACAATTTGATATGAGATGCCATAAAAAGTCCTAATCTCCTTAATGCCCTATTTTTTTTTATATGTGCATATTACACTCATACATTCCACTAATGCGAAAGTATATTGTAATTTTGTTGTTTGAAACAAGATTATTTTGTTTACTTCAAGTATAATGGTTACATGTAAAAGTTGTAAAATATATGTGAAAGTTTCAAGTTAACATCTTAATTGAGTGTTAAAAATTTTGGAAATTATGTGTGTAATTGAAGGGTTAAACAAAAAGTTAAGCAAACAAAAATAAACAAAAATATACTTTTTTAGATTACAAAAAATTGCACCAGATACCCCTGACTTAATAAACTCAACTCTACATTTCAAACACAGACTTACTAACTCCACAAATATATTATCTTCATAGTCATATTAACTCCAAACTTCAGAACTCAACTCAGCTCCCCAAATATCCTCTAAGTCTTTTTGGCATTTTGTGTGCAACATTACATGGTCAAATTACTGAAATAATCTTGAAAAGCAAGCGTGTGGCCTCGAGACTCGATAGTCACTCTCGCTTTTGTTTATCTACTCCTTTATTTTCTCATTTTCTCTACAAATGTTTCCTCAACTTGTAACAAAGATGAGTCTTAAAACCAAAAAACATAATAGAAAAATAATGAACAAGTTTAAAGTAACCAAACAAATTCTTCAATACTGTAACCCAACAAAAAGAATATGGAAAAAGAAATACATACCCAGACCACGAGAGAGAAGAGGTAGATGAAATCTTGCAAAAATATTCTAAATGGATTGAAGTAGTATGCATTATGTTATAGGTAAATTTGACCCTGATGAAATAGGGAAAGTACCGGGATAAGACCAGAGAAGATAAATCCAAGATAGAGTAGATTTGAGATCAAATAAGTCCAAGTGTCAACTAGTCAGTGATCCAATCAGATCTAATCCTAACTTAGGTAGAATATGGAAAGATCCATCTCATTTCAATTTCGAGAGGATAAGGTAAACTCTAGTCATTCTCCCTGTAAATACATTGTAACTCCATATGAGGTAAATTCAACTAGAACTCAAACTTCAACTTGAACTTTATATGGAACTTAAAATTTTGACTTTATTGCCATTCTACAGTTCTAATTCTCTAAGTTTGGCATCTTAGTCGTTTTTCTTTGTTTTGCAAGTATTCACTTCTTCAAATTACAAATTTATGATTGCTATCACATGAAGGTCATATTGAAGAAAATTGAATCCAGCAGAAACGTGTGATCACATTCTTTGATACCTTGAACAAATTAAAAATACAAATAATAAAGAAAATGTTAAGCATGTTGGGATTGGTGTCCTAATTCTCCCAGAGTCTCATTGTTTTGTAAAGATACACATTGTTTAATGAATAAAATAAATGTTAATTCTGGCATTTACTCATATCCAATAAACAAAGCTCCATGGTTATCTTATGTGAACTTAAACATGTTTATGTGATACACAAGTGGATCATGCCTTAAGTGATAACCTAAATAGGCCTGTAGTATAAAGATTAAGGTGGGATACCTAATCCTGGTGACACTATGGATATGGCCCACTTTGTAGAGGTTTGCAAATGTTGTAAACTACTACAAATGGTAGATCCTGATCATTCATATGGAGACGTGTGAGCAGGGGTGTCCTATACAAAGAGTTTGTATAAGACCTAGACCACGAGATGACTAGACTCTATATATAACGCCGTTGATATTAGAGACTTACATCTCACCTAAATGACCATAGGTGACATGACCTTAATCCTGAGTGTTTTGGGAACTCCTGCCTTTGAGGGCAGTCCTTTGATTAGTATGGGTGAGAGTGGCCAGATAGCCAACTCAACATGCTTGCATTTTTTGGGACTTGTCTGATCTGGGAGTTGGGAACTAAATCTACAATATGGAATTCACTCCTTTCCCGAAGTAGGGATAAGTAGAGAGATTGCTCCCTTAAGGGCTGATTCTGGGGCTTGAACATAGTGGCCACAATTTTTCTTTAGAAGAGAAGACTCAGTCATAGTAAGACTATGACTTATGTTCATTAGAGAGATCAGTGGTACTTAAGGAGTTAGATGTACAGGGGCATAACGGTTATTGGCCAAGCTGTATTTACGGGTGATCTGTGAAGATGGATACATAATATATCTGTGGTAAGAAGAGTTCAGCTATCGGTCTTTAGTAGTGCTTAGTAGTTAACGGATGGTGGATCCCGTGACTAAAGAGTTTAGTCAGTTATTCACGTACCATTGGAGCTTCGAGCTACAGGTACATAAGATTCCCTTGATAGTTCAATGGATTCAGTTGAGGATTAGTTATTGGTGTTGATTTGAAATGTTCAAATTGATAAGAGATATTTTGATTATATGTGATATAATCAGTTTGATGTATGAGATACATCTAGTAGAGGATTAATGTAAATGAGATTTACATTAAGTACCATGGAATAGAAAAAGAACTATGGTTTATATATTTCAGGAGATGAAATATTAAAACTATAGGTTATAAATTGTTGGATTTTATGTCCTAAAACTCGTAATTTATAAATTAATAAATATATTTTGTTTTGTTTTTCGATAAAGTTGTTATTGAAATTGTAATCTTGAATCTAATAAACTAAGGTCTTGAGGCTAATTAATGTAGTTTAAACTTTATGTAGTGACATAAATGTAGATCAAGTTCAAATATATAGCCAAAATGGTCTATAGTATATGAATAAGGTTAGGCGTCTTATTCTAGGGACACTATGGATACGACCCACTTTGTAGTTAGTACAAACGATGTGATCTTGAATCGTTCATATAGAGATATGTGAGTGGGGTCATCTTATGCAATGAGTTTGCATAAGACTGAACCATGAAATAGTTACTTTTTACATTCTAAATGTCGTTTTATGTACAAAATTGACTATTTCGTTAATTGATGACCTAGGTAACTTAATCTTAATCCTGAGCTAACTATGAACTCCTGTTTACTCGGAAGTATCCTTAGATCTACATAGGTGAGGGTAGCTCATCATCGCTGACCCAATAAGCCTCCCATTTCAGGGGTAAGATTAGGTGGATAGCTGGGAACATAAGGTGCAAGACGAAATTCACTTCTACCCATTATAGGGATAGTAGATAGATTGTTCCCTTTAGTACTGAATCCAGGTCTTGAACAAGTGGCCCAACCCTCTCCTTGGCCCGAGAGGGATTCGATTTATAGGTTGGATCTTAAACCAATTGTTCATTAGAGGATTAGTGGAAGTTAAGGAACAAGATGTAGTCTTGGGGGTAAAACAGTTTTTATGACCCAGCCGAGATTACGAACAACTTATGAAGGATTAACTTACTAATCATGGTTATATCAAATGGACACAAATATATCTATAATGAGGGGAGTGCAACTACGGAACTATAGTGGAATGACCCGTTAGTTAACAAATATTGATTAGCTCCGTCTAAAGAGTTTAGTTAGCTAATCTCGGATCGTTGAAGCCCATGATCTATAGGTCCATTAGGTTCCCCTACTAGCTCATATGGAATAAACTTAGAACAATATGATAGAATAATTCGAATTGTTCGAATTAGGTGAAGAGAGAGAAACCGCCAAGTATATGTGATATAGTGGTCGGGTTTTTCAGTTTAGAGATACAACTTTAATATTTAAATGTGATTTAAATATCAAGAAAATGAATACGTTCATATTCGGAAGCTCGGAAATAATGGAAATGATCAAAGATGTAAAAAGTCAAAGAGTTGACTTTTGACTTTGAAAAGTCAAACTTTGACCGACCTTATATTCAAATGTGCTTTGAATTTCGAGAAAATGAATGCGGATTCATGCTCGGGAGGCCAAAATTAGTCAACACGAAAAAATCATAAAAAGTCAAAATGTTGGGTCAAAGTTTGACTTTGACGAAATGACTATTTTGCCCTTTGACTAAAGTTAGTGGGAAAATCCAAACTTTTGTTGGATAATTCCACTAAAAATATAGTGGGCTAGGTGTTGGCTTATAATGGAGACATTAAGCCCATTAAGATAGTGGATTATAAGTGTTGGGTTTTTATGGATTTGGTTCATGCAATTGTTGCATGGTTTTTTCTATAAAATGGGCTTTCATTTTGAATGAAAAGAGTTTTTTTTGCCAATTTTGCTAAATTGTTTTCTAAAATTGGGCTAAGAAAAGGGAAAACCCAAAACCAATGTTCCATCTTATTTTCCATCTTTTTTCTCATTTTTTTCATCCACCAGGTCCCACAATCCGGTTCTAAGTCCAGAGGATAGTAGGTCAACTCTAGTGGTAGTTCGAAAGAGTTCGGGTCAAGATTCAGCGAGGAAAAGCGATTTTCGGGAGCTACAAAGGTTGTATCCTATCCTATTATCTTATTGTTTTTCCACTTCAATTTGCATGCTTATTTCCTTTTGTTTAGAAGCAATTAGAGTGTAATTAGGTCCTAATTCCGCTGCGTATGTCTCAAGTTCCATCATAAATATAGTATGATAAGTTGGTTATCAATTATATTTATAATAATATTAATTATTGGATAATTAAATCTTTTTCTCTAATACCCAATTGAGTGGGAGGTTATTAGTGGTTCATGGTAACCGTGAGATAAAAGGAAAATTGTTTTCCTAATTTTAGTAAGTTTTGCAAAAAGGTTGAAAATTTGTTTTTGGGATTTCTCTCTCGGAAAAACATTCTCATGGAACTTGTCAAATAAATACCGATTTACTAAGTGACAACTTGTTTTAGTAAATGATCGTGTAGTGTTTGTAGGCGACAGACACTGAGCTAAACGATGAACTAAACGATCGTTTATCTTTTGCTAAACGATCACTTAGCTTTTGCTAAACGATTGGGCATCAACCTATACGATAGGTCTCAGCCATCTCCCACTTGCCCAATCATGTACACGATTGTTCATTCTTCCTTCATCTGCCTCAAACTAAGTCCACACAGAGCCCACCCTTTGGATTCTCACATCGAAAATCCTAAGGTATCCTTCTTGGTCTTGTCATACTCAAGTCGACGCCGTCGAGGTTCTATGGAGGCTATTCGTGTTGCTGGGATGTTCGTGATCGAGGCGATCGCTGAGTTTGAGTGCGAAGTTTTCGTGTAGTGTTACGGTCGTGTTATTCGAGCGTTCGAGCTTGCTGTGTTCGAGCATTCGTGATCAAGGAGCGTGGAGACGAGTCGACAAACGTTCGTAGCTTTTCTCCTTGTTCAGTTGTTGTTTCATGCTGTAATTTCTATATTAATTGCATAACTGTTTGTTTTGTTTACGACTGTAATTGTAATATTCATACATGATTTTAATTTGGAATGATCTTTTCCGCTGCTCATGGAAATCCTCGTGTTCGATTTTCTTCAATTGGTATCAGAGCCAGGTTGTTCTGATATTCCAAATTACAACTCTATTTTGAACTTCATTTTTCAGTCGCAGTGGGTTTCTACATTTGTGGTTAATTGTTTTCTGCATTTGTGGAGAAGTTGATGAATGTTTCGGGTTTAATTGCCTTTTTTGTTAAAGCTTTCGGTAATTACAAAGTGTTAATTGTAAGGGCCCTTGTGTTTTTGGGCATAATTAACTTTACAATTGAGTTTGTAATTCAAAAAGTTTGAGTTAGTCGAGTCGTTTGTGATGAAGTTTTGAAGCATGGTGATGCGGATCTCAACGAAGAAGAAGACCAAGCGTTAGTTATATCATTTAGCCTAAGGTAAACGATCGTTGGGATTTAACTAAGTGATCGTTTAGATTTTTCTGAACGATCGTGTATTATTTTCTAAACGATTGTTTAGCTAATGCTAAGTGATGGGGTAAATCATTTACTCTATCGTGTAGTGTTGGTTGCTCGATCGCGTAGGTGCTGGAGGTAGATGATCGTAGTGGGAGCATGTGATGCTCATCGTTTAGTAAAAGGTGCGCGTTAAACGATCGTGTAGTTAGCAAGCTTCATCGCTTAGTTACTACCTACACGATCGCGCGTATACGATATGGAGGCGCTAGCTAAGCGATCTCTTAGGCGATGGTACTTCGCAACATCGTAGTCGTTTAGACGATCGCGAAAGGCGGGCGTTGTGCAGAGTGCGCTCAGCGATCGTGTACCTCAGGCTTCATCGCTTAGTAAAAGGTACATGATCATGTAGTAATAGCTAAACGGTCGTTTAGATTTTTCTAAATGATCATGTAGTAATTTCTAAATGATCTTTAGCTCTGGGAGTGTTGGTAAGCGATAGAGCAAAGCTTTTGTTTTATCGTGTAGACGATCGCGGGGAGTTTAGTACACGATGGTTGGAAACGCGATGCTTTGCCCAAGCTGTTCAAGACCCGGTTCGCCTGTTTGAACCGAAGAGTCCTTGTCTTTGTAGTAGTTAGCTTTAAAGTTGTTTTTTAAGGCAATTTTACCCGATTCATCAACATTGGTTTCTTATACATGTGATGTATGGTGCTTGACGTGCAGTGTTTGACATATAGTTTAAAACCCACCTTAGGTTGTGCAATTATTCATACATCATGTATTATAAATGTTATAATCGAGCATGAAGAAATTACATGAAGTATGCGCATGCATCATGAAATATAAGAGTTATATTTTGCATGCAGTAAGCATTATCATGCATCATCCTTTTATTATAAAAGTTATAGTTTAAGGGTGCATGAAAGCATGTTTTGCTTGTTTCATTGTTGTTTTGTATAAGTGTTATATAAAAGATGTAGCAATGAATGGACAATGCATTGAGCATGACACTTAGGCTGTTTATAAGCGTTATGAATAGCTAGCACGTGTTAGCTTAGCATTGTGATTGGTTTCCATTTATAAGTATTATAAAGGAAATTAGACCTAAAATCAATAATTCAGAGTTGCATGCGGATTTAGGATGAACTCAAGTTTTTTAAAAGGTTTTTAAAATTGGATTGAGATAGTCCTAAGTTGAAGTGGTTCTAAAGAGGTAGTAACCTAGATTAATCTTTTAAAATCGGTCTAATAGGATTAAATTGGTTGGCATGAACTATTAAATTTGTTGTAAATCTATTTATAAGGGATCTTTTATCTAAGGCGGGTTCTGGCTAGGCTGAGGTTCTTAAGTTGACGGAAATGTAACACCCCTACCTAGGAACCTACCTGGAAAGGTGAATTAGATAGGTTTTCAACAAGCATGTGACGATTTGGTTAAAGACTCCGTTAAAGAGTTTAATAGATGATGATCAAAAGTTGTTTAACTATTCAAGGCAAATGTTACTCTTGGGAAAACCTAAAAGTCACTTAGTTAAAATCTTTAGCCGTGTTTTTTCTAAGTAAGCTAAACCCTAGGTTATAAAATACTCAGTGAGAGGAGGAGATGTATCTGATATGTCTATGATTCCACTCACGTTTCTCCCTGTATGTTCACACCGTGAGATTCATGTTTGGCTTCATGGTATCCTAGATGCATCCCCCTTTGGATGATGTTTGCATGAGTCAATATCAAGGTTAACGAAGAGAGTGTTTATAGTAAGTGGGAGAAGGGTGTGTGTCAACACGTCCTATGGTCTTTGTAATTGGTTCACACCATGAGATCATTCTGTACTCCCTCGTGTCGACTTTGTGTGACCCCCTTCGGATGGGTCTTGTGCAGATGGTCAAGACCAAGGTGAACTCCAGAAATGGATAGAGTCGCTTTAGGTTTTACCTCAATTAGATTTTTTCCCTTCGAATTGATCTTTTGGGGCGGACCTCTAGGGCCTAAAATGGCGGGTCACACTTACGGGAGATTGTTAAGCAAGTTAATGATCTCTTGGCCAAATCAATGATGGCTAGTCATTATAGGAGCAAGAGTTGTTTTGGTATTAATGACTAGTTGAGATCTTCTTAATTCAGAGGAGGGATAACTGACCTCCCTTCGACGGCTTTTGTCCTAAACCTTTGAAGTGTCATTGCGAAACTAGATGTCACACGGGGTGCATATTAGTTTTGCTAAAACCTTATTTGATGTTGTTTGGTTTTACAACGGGTATCTGCTTAAAATCTAATGTAGGTCAATGTGTTTTTCTTTTCAGCAACTCGTTAGTATTTCCATTTAAAGCTTTTAAAATGACCGATTACTTACAGTGGAAAGAATCACGTGAGACGAATTTCTGGCAAACGACCTCGATCCCACTACTCTCTAAAAGAGGAGACAAGACAGTAAATATGATTTATTAGTCTTGGAGACGTGTTTGGTAGAGAATGATGATTCTGCCTGAATCCTAGATTCAGGTGCTACCAATCATGTGAGTTCCTTTTACCAAGGATCCAGTTCCTGGAAAACGTTGTCGCAGGGAGAGATGACTCTTAGAGTCGGTACTGGTGATGTTATTTCAGCTGTTGCTGTAGGAAGGCTGAAGTTATTTGTTGACAAGAAAAGTTATCTGTTACTGGATAATGTTTTTGTAGTTCCTCATATTAAGAGGAACTTAATCTCGGTTTCTTGTCTCATTGAACAAGGCTATATCGTCTCCTTTTCTGAGAATAAAGTGTTTATTTTCAAGAATGGAATGGAGATTGGTTATGGTTCAATGAAAAATAATTTATATGTACTAAGGTCGTTAGTCATAAAAGTCTTGTTTAACACTGAAATATTTACGGCAACAACAACTAAAAGACCAAAGGGTTCTCCTAAGGAAAATGCCCATCTTTGGCATCTAAGATTAGGTCACATCAACCTCAATAAGATTGAGAAGTTGGTGAAAAATGGACTTCTAAAGAGTTTAGAAGAAAACTCCTTGTCGATATGTGAATCATGCTTAGAAGGCAAGATGACCAAACGACCTTTTACTGGAAAAGGTTACAGAACCAAGGAAGCCTTGGAGCTTGTACATTTAGACCTCTGTGGTCCGATGAATGTTAGAGCTCGAGGTAGGTATGAATATTTCATCTCTTTCATAGATGATTATTTAAGGTTCGGGTTTCTCTACCTAATGCAACATAAGTCTGAAGCTCTTGACAAGTTCAAGAAGTATAAGGCTGAAGTTGAAAACTTGTTAGGTAAAAAGATAAAAACACTATGATTTGATCATGGTAGAGAGTATATGGACCTCCAATTCTAGAACTATATGATAGAACATAGGATTGCGTCCCAACTCTCGGCCCCAGGTACACCTCAGCAGAATGGTATATCTGAAAGGAGAAACAGAACCTTGTTAGACATAGTTTGGTCTATGATGAGTTATGCTCATCTTCTAGACTCGTTTTGGAGTTATGCAGTGCAAACTGCATGTTATATCCTAAACAATGTTCCCTCGAAAAGTGTTTCTGAAATACCTTTTGAATTATGGAGAGGGCGTAAAGGTAGTTTATGCCACTTCAGAATTTGGCATTGTCTGGCACATGTGCTATCGACTAACCCAAAGAAGTTGGAACCGCATTCGAAGGTTTGCTTCTTTGTAGGCTACCCCAAGGAAACGGGAGGTGGATACTTTTATGATTCAAGTGAGAACAAAGTGTTTGTTTCTACAAATGCTATCTTCTCGGAAGAAGACCGCATAAGGGATCATAAGCCACGGAGTAAGCTCGTTTTACGTGATATCTCTAGTGAGACTAAGACTGCTGAGGGTTCAACAAGTTGAACAGGCCGACAGATCAACAAGAGTTATTAAGATCGGTACATCTAGTCAACCAGCTCAAGAGTTAAGACTACCTCGACGGAGTAGGAGGGTTATGAACCCACCGAATCGTTACATGGATTTGACGGAAGCCCAAAACGTCATTACGAATGATGGGGTCGAGGATCCGTTGTCTTTTAAAAAAGCAATGGAGGATGTTGACAAAGATGAATGGGTTAAGGCCATGAACCAGGAAATGGAGTCTATGTACTTCAATAACATTTGGGAGCTTGTTGATCCATCTGATGGGGTAAGACCTATTGGGTGTAAATGGATCTATAAGCAAAAGAGAGGTGTAGATGGAAAGGTGCAAACCTTTAAGGCTAGACTCGTGGCAAAGGGTTATACCTAGGTTGAGGGAGTTAACTATGAAGAAACTTTCTCACCTGCTTTCATGCTGAAGACTATCTGGATTCTCCTGTCCATAGCCACATTTTATGAGTATGAAATATGGCAAATGGACGTCAAGACTGTTTTTCTTAATGGTAATCTTGAGGAGACCATCTATATGACTCAACCAGAGGGTTCATCATTCCAGATCAAGAGAAAAGAGTTTGCAAGCTTAATAGGTCCATTTAAGGGTGGAAACAAGCATCTAGATCTTGGAACATCAAATTTGACACTACTGTCAAGTCTTTTGGCTTTGATCAGAACGTTAATGAGCCTTGTGTATACAAGAAGATCATCAACAACTCAGTAGTTTTCTTAGTACTTGATAGCTGGTAGAAATACAAGTTATTGTAGCCTTTTATTTAGAAATATGAGGGCTAACAAGTAGAATATACGGTGATTATACCAAGAATTTATGTGAAAAATGAGCTTGCGTCGATCAACATTGAAAATCTCTACTAACTCAATATTATGCGTTATTTTGCGTCAAAATGTCTATTTTTGTAGCTATCGTAGGAATCGATCACATGCGGTAAATCCCAGACCATCGCAAGGGTGATCACATGTGCTCATCGCATGAAGGTTGCAGCTACAGAGTAATAACCATAATAGAAGGGTGATCGCAAGGTTAGTGGAATGTGATGGTACTTCGGAAACCAAGCATAAACGCATACATTGGGAGTATAAAAAAGATGACGTTACCATTTCACCTACCACGCCGTTAGTGGCAAAGATTCAGAGCAGGACCACCGTGCCATTAATGGCAGTGATTCAGAGTAGGATCATCAATGTTGTCAGCGATTGAGCTCTATAAATAGAGTCATAGAGCCCAAATTCAAAGCATCTGAGCTTCTGCCTTAAGGCAGATCCTTGTGATCACAGATGAGAGCGTGAGAAGACATTCTTTGGGAGTTCTTCATTCCTTCACCCATTCCAAGTGACGACCGGAACCTTGCTAGAGATAGATCTCGAGAGAGACTACTCCATCGCCCATCCATGGCACCACCGGTAGCCTTGACAGACATCTAATGGAAGCAAGAAATTGCCTACATCTAGCCCTCCACCTCTCTTCTTATCTCTGTATTGTATTACATTTTGGCTTAAGACATTAATACATTTTTTAATTAATGCATCTCTTTATTTCCTTCGACTTCATCTTTATTAACTTTTTTTTTATCATTCGTTATTTTCATTGCAACGAACTAAGTAAGATTGCAAGAGTATCGCATACTCGATCATGTGATATAGACATATGAAGTATGTAGCAAACCACCGAGAGGTGTGCGTTGCACGAGTATAGTGAGTAAATCCTCTTTGCTTAGTGTGAGGTTGTAGCAACGTTTGTCTATGAGCAGTCCAATGCTTGTCTATGAGCTGATCAACGACGATTAACTACCCGAGAGGGTAAGTAGTGGAACTCACTAAGTAAAGTAAGCAGTGTTCCTAGAGATAGGAATCTTATGTTCAACACAACCATGCTTTATGTGATCATCTTGTCTTATGAGTACATCATTCATCATTTGGACATACTTGGGAGAGTAGTCTAAAGACAAAATCTAGGCTTGGGAAAGTCAGATTGGATCGCATAAGCAAAAGTAGAAACTTAGAAATAAGTTCTATCTGCTATTTACACATCGCATGCGCCCTAGAAATAGGATATGGTGGTATGCGGTCATCTTGTCTTAAGTGCGCATAAGCAAGAATAGAAACTTAGAAATAAGTTCTCTCGACATTTTCGCATATGCATCGCATGCGTATATTGGTGTATAGCATGATTGCATAACTTGTGCTGGCTGGGATTACCCTGTGATCAAGCTTAGTGATGCGGTGAATTTATTCCCTCCACCATTTAATCTATTTTTCCATGCATCTTATTACGCATTAACAATTGCCGCGTCTCCACCAATTCTCATAGTCATACTTCCATTGCTCAATCTGTTTAGTTAGGAATAGGAGTAGCGTATAGTCTTTTAACTTTCTCATTCTTTTATTCATCACAGCAAACACATTACTTCGCAACATTTAGTTACAAATCCCTGAGTTCGACCTCGGATCACCCTGAGAAACTTTCGATCTTGTTATACTTGGCGAGAGAGCAAGAAAACTTGTGGCAGGAATGCATGGTCATCATATATATTCTTAAACACATATTGCATACTTCTTAGTCCAACGCATGACCATCGACGCATGGAGATCAACGCATATCATAAGATGCACGTATATTTACTCTTCATTTTCCATCCATCAAGTTTTTGGTGTCGTTGCTGGGGACTTGGCAACTAATAGTTTGTTGAGTTTTGTATTTTCGTAGGCACCTTTTTTATCATGGTCGTATTGTAGCTTGTGCGATCAAGTTGCAAACAATATTTGAAGTGTAGGCGATGCGTCGAAAGCCAATATTGACCCCGAGATAGAAAGGCTATCCATCGCACGAGCTGAAAGCAGTTTTAGGTGTGTGTTAACCAACATGCGACCAACAATTGTCGGAAGCTCCGATGGTCAGGATGAGTCTCTTGACCTAAGCAGTTGAGATCAATCTCCTGCATAGAAGACTCTTTGTAGTGGCTTCACTCCAATTTCTCCAGGGACGTCTTCTACTCTATCTTTACCTTGCTTTCCTAGTTTAGTTTATTTATTTGATTATTGTCATTTTGAATTTACGGCTGCTTTTTTGGATGTGGTGTGCGTTTACTCCTTGTAGGTGTGATAATAATTCTCCTCGGTGCGCAATTTCAATGGAAGAATCCTCTCCATCATTCAACGCATGGTTATGACCGCATGAATTCTAAAGTATGGTCGCAAGTGTTATTCTACTCGAAGGTTCTTTTCTTGTTATCTTTTATGCATTATCCTTATGAAATTCTCTTTTGTCCACTTGCCTACCTTTACGTTGATAAATTAGCATCGATGATGATACTTATAATTCACTACATCCGCTAACTAAACTTCGCAAGGCTCATCTCACTTTAATAGCTTCTTCAAGGTTTTACAGTCTAAGTTTTATCATGTGTAAACCTCTGCTCAAACATTTGTTACCGCATTCTTGATGAGTTTGTTTTTCACTTTTCGGCAAGAGCGCTGCCACTTTCTAAGTTTGAGGGTGGTAGTGGTCTGTGCAAATGCGTCCATCACATTGCGATGCTCTTTAAAAAAATGGTAATAAAAACTCCACTGTCAGCGCAAAGGGAAAACCCAAGATGATAAGAGTTAAAGTTGTGAAAGACACTTACCCGTAGTTGGATACTTTGCATGACACCCGTGCAGGTAAGCCAAAATGAAAGTAGGTGACCAGAATCAATGTATAAGAACAACTCCTCTGTCTGGCGCAAGTCAAATAAGCTAAGGCAAGAGTTGAGTTGAATATGGCATGCAACCGAAGTTGGATGTCCGCATGACACCTGTGGGGGCAAGCCAAAACGAAGAGCGTAGCCAAGTTCAACGCTGCACTCTAATAATGTATCGCAAAGCTTTGAATTGTTTAAAACGAATGCATTGTAAAAAGTTAAATGCAAAGTTGCCAGAAATGAGTAAAAAGTTTTTTTAGCAGAGGCTTGCCAGATTTAAACTTAGATTTGAAGAAGTAGCCAAAGTTGAGGAGAGCGTTACTGCCAAGGTTAGAGGTACGAGTGAATTAAAATTTGAAAAGTTAGTCATCGTAAAGGAAAAGCCAGAGGGTGAATTTTGAATTTCCTAAGTATAAGGCATGCTTGAGGACAAACATGATTCTAAGTTTGGGGGTGTGATAGCTGGTAAAAATACAAGTTATTGTAGCCTTTTATTTAGAATTATAAGGGCTAACAAGTAGAATATGCGATGATTATACCAAGAATTTATGTGAAAAATGAGCTTGCGTCGATCAACATTGAAAATCTCTGCTAACCCAATATTATGCGTTATTCTGCGTCAAAATGTCTATTTTTGTACCTATCGCAGGAATCGATCGCATGCGGTGAATCTCAGACCATCGCAAGTATGATCGCATGCATTCATCGCATGAAGGTTGCGGCTACAGAGTAATAACCATAATAGAAGGGTGATCGTAAGGTTTGTGGAATGCGATGGTACTTCAGAAACCAAGCATGAACGCATACCTTGGGAGTATTAAAAAGATGACGTTGACATTTCACCTACCACGCCGTTAGTGTAGAGATTCAGAGCAGAACCACCGTATCGTTAGTGGCAGTGATTCAGAGTAGAATCATCAATGTTGTCGGTGATTGAGCTCTATAAATAGAGTCTAAAGCCCAAATTCAAAGCATCTGAGCTTCTGCCTTAAGGCAGATCCTTGTGATCACAGATGAGAGCGTGAGAAGACATTCTTTGAGAGTTCTTCATTCCTTCACCCATTCTAAGTGATGACTGAAGCCTTGTCGGACATAGATCTTGAGAGAGACTACTCTACCGTCCATCCATGGCACCACCGACAGCCTTGACAAACATCTTATGGAAGCAAGCGATTGCCTACATCTAGCCCTCTACCTCTCTTCTTATCTCTATATTGTATTACATTTTGGCTTAAGACATTAATACATTTTGTAATCAATGCATCTCTTTATTTTCTTCAACTCCATCTTCATTAACTTTTTTTTTATCAACCCTTACTTTCATTGCAACGAACTAAGTAAGATTGCAAGAGTATCACATACTCTATCACGCGATATAGACATATGAAGCATGTAGCAAACCACCGAGAGGTGTGCGTTGCGCGAGTATAGTGAGTAAATCCTCTTTGCTTAGTGTGATGCTGTAGCAACACTTGTCTATGAGCGGTCACAATGCTTTTCTATGAGCTAATCAACGAAGACTAACTATCCGAGAGGGTAAGTAGTGGAACTCACTAAGCAAAGTAAGTAGTGTTCCTAGAGATAGGAATATTATGTTCAACACAACCATGCTTTATGTGATCATCTTATCATATGAGTGCATCATTCATCATTTGGACATACTTGGGAGAGTAGTCTAAAGACAAAATCTAGGCTTAGGAGAGTTAGATTGGATCTCATAAGCAAGAGTAGAAACTTAGAAATAAGTTCTATCTGTTATTTACATCGCAAGCCCCCTAGAAATAAGATATGGTGGTATGCGATCATCTTGTCTTAAGTGCACATAAGCAAGAATAAAAACTTAGAAATAAGTTCTCTCGACATTTTTGCATATGCATCACATGCGTATATTTGTGTATAGCATGATTGCATAACTTCTGCTGGTTGGGATTACCCTTGTGATCAAGCTTAGTGATGCGGTGAATTTATCCCCTTCACCATTTTATCTATTTTTCCATGCATCTTATTACGCGTTAACAGTTGCCGCGTCTCTACCAATTCTCATAGTCATACTTCCATTGCTCAATCTGTTTAGTTAGGAGTAGAAGTAGCGCATAGTCTTTTAACTTCCTCATTCTTTTATTCATTGCCGCAAACACATTACTTTGCAACATTTAGTTACAAGTCCCTGAGTTTGACCTCGGATCACCCTGAGAAACTTGCGATCTTGTTATACTTGGCGAGAGAGCAAGAAAACTTGTGACAGGAACGCATGGTCATCACATATATTCTTAAATTCACATTGCATATTTCTTAGTCCAACGCATGACCATCGATGCATGGAGATCAACACATATCATAAGATGCACGCATATTTACTCTCCATTTTCCACCCATTAGTACTGTAAGTGGATGATATCCTACTCATTGGGAATGATGTATGGTATCTGACTGACATTAAGAGTTGGCTAGCTGCCTAGTTCCAAATGAAAGATTTGGGTGAGGCACAGTATGTTCTTGGGATCCAGTTCATTCGAGATCGTAAGAATAAACGGTTAGCCCTGTCTCAGGCATCATACATTGATCAAATGTTGGTCAGGTATATGACGCAGGATTTCAAGAGGGGTTTGTTACCCTTCAGGCATGGAATCGTTCTATCTAAGGATCAATGTCCTAAGACACCTCAAGAAGTTGAGGGGATGAGACAGATTTCCTATGCTTCTGCTGTAGGAAGCTTGATGTATGCAATGTTGTATACTAGACCCGAAATTTGCTATGCAGTAGGGATTGTTAGTCGGTATCAGTCCAATCCAATATTTTATCATTGGACGGTGGTTAAGACGATCCTCAAATATCTTCGGAGAACGAGGGACTACATGCTTGTAAATGGAGATAAGGATCTGATCCTTATAGAATACACGGACTCTGACTTTCAGATCAATCGAGATTTTCACAAATCGACATCGAGGTCAATGTTTACTCTGAATGGAGGGGTTGTAGTCTAGCGAAGCATCAAACAAGGATGCATCGCGGACTCCACTATGGAAGCCGAATACGTAGCCACTTGTGAAGCAGCTAAGGAGGTTGTTTGACCGAGGAAGTTCTTTTCAGATTTGGAAGTTGTTCCAAATATGGATTTGCCTATCACTCTTTATTGTGATAACAACGGGGCTGTGGAAAATTCGAAGGAGCCTCGGAGTCATCATCGGGGTAAGCGCATCAAACGAAAATATCACCTGATCAGGGAGATTGTGCATCGCGGTGATATGATAGTCATGAAGATCGCATTGGAGCACAACGTTGTTGATCCCTTTACAAAGACTCTCACGGCTAAAGTGTTCGAGGGTCACCTGGAGAGTCTGGGGGGCAAGTGGGAGATGATACTGGGGTATGCCCTAGTTTATTGTATATTGTACATTTTTATATTGTATTGTACATTAGTCTCCAGAGTCATTAGGACAAGTGGGAGATTGTTGGGATTGGTATCCTAATTCTCCCGAAGTCTCGTTGTTTTGTAAAGATACACATTGTTTAATGAATAAAGTAAATGTTATTTAATTCTAGCATTTACTCATATTCAATAAACAATTCTCCATAGTTATCTTATGTGAACTTAAACATGTATATGTGATATACAAATGGATCATGCCTTAAGTGATAACCTAAATAGGTCTGTAGTATAAGGATTAAGGTGGGCTACCTGATCCTGGTGACATTATGGATACAGCCCGCTTTGTAGAGGTTTGTAAGTGTTGTAAACTACTACAAATGGTAGATCCTGACCATTCATGTGGAGACGTGCGAGCGGGGGTGTCTTATACAAAGAGTTTGTATAAGACTTGAAACACGAGATGACTAGACTCTGTATATAATGTCGTTGATACTAAAGAATTATATCTCACCTAAACGACCATAGGTGACACGACCTTAATCCTGAGTGTTTTGGGGACTTCTGCCTTTGAGGGCGGTCCTTTGATTAGTATGGGTGAGAGTTGCCAGATAGCCAACTCAACATGCCTACCTTTTTGGGGACTTGTCTGATCTGGGAGCTAGGAACTAAATCCACAAGATGGAATTCACTTCTTTCCCAAAGCAGGGATAAGTAGAGAGATTGCTCCCTTAAGGGCTGATTTCGGGGCTTGAACATAGTGGCCACAACTTCTCTTTGGAAAAGAAGACTCAGTCATAGTAGGACTATGACTTATGTTCATTAGAGGGATCAGTGGTACTTAAGGAGTTAGATGTAACTATAGGGGCATAACGGTTATTGGTCGAGTTGTACTTACGAGAGATCTGTGAAGGGTTGTCGCACTTCTGATTGGTTAAGATGGACATATAATATATTTGTGGTAAGGAGAGTTCAGTTGTCGGTCTTTAGTGGAGCGTTTGACAGTTAACGGATGGTCGATCCCATGACTAAAGAGTTTACTCAGTTATTCAAGTACCGTTAGAGCTTCGAGCTACAGGTCTATAAGGTCCCTTGGTAGCTCAATGGATTCAGTTGAGGATCAATTCTTGGTGATGATTTGAAATGTTCAAATTGACAAGAGGTATTTTGATTATATATGATATAATCAGTTTGATGTATGAGATACATCTAGTGGAGGATTAATGTAAATGAGATTTACATTAAGTACTATGGAATAGAAAAAGAACTATGGTTTATATGTTTCATGAGATGAAATATTAAAACTATAGGTTATAAATATAGTATGATAAGTTGGTTATCAATTATATTTATAATAATATTAATTATTGGATAATTAAATCTTTTTCTCTAATAACCAATTGAGTGGAAGGTTATTGGTGGTTCATGATAACCGTGAGATAAAAGAAAAATTATTTTCCTAATTTTAGTAAGTTTTGCAAAAAGGTTGAAATTTTGTTTTTGAGATTTCTCTCTCGGAAAAACATCTCACGGAGCTTGTTAAGTAAATACAGGTCTACTAAGCGATAGCTTGTTTTAGTAAACGATCATATAGTATTTTTAGGGGACAGACATTGAGCTAAATGATTGCTTAGCTTTTGCTAGATGATTGGGCATCGACCTATACGATAGGTCTCAGCCATCTCCCATTTTCCCAATCGTGTATACGATTGTTTATTCCTCCTTCGCCTGCCTCAAACCAAGTCCACACAGAGCCCGCCCTCTGGATTCTCACACCGAGAATACCAAGGTAGCCTTCTTGGTGGTGTCATACTTAACTCGACGCCATAAAGGTTCTGTGGAGGCCGTTCGTGTTACTGGGGTATTCGTGACTGAGGCGATCACTGAGTTCGAGGACGAAGTGTTCGTGTAGTGTTGCGGTCGTGTTGTTCGAACGTTCGAGGTTGCTGTGTTCGAGCGTTCGTGATTAAGGAGTGTGGAGGCGAGTCGACAAACGTTCATAGTAGGGTTGGCAAAAAAACCCGAATGGACGGGAATTCCCCGGTTTGATCGAGGATGGGGTCAAACTGGGGAATTTATTCAGGGCCCCGTCCGGGGACAGGGCGGGGATGAGGACAGTATCCCCGCCTCGACCCTGACCCTGATTAATCCCCGACCCCAAATTTATATATATATTTTTATCCCCTCCTCAGTCCCCTCTCGCTCTCTACAATCTACAACAAAACATCCCTCCCATCTCGCTCTCTGCATCGCTCTCGCTCTTGCCCTCGCGCTCTCTCTCATCTTCCCCTCTCACTCGCGCTTTCGCTCTCGCCCTTGCTCATCCTCCCCTCTGTTGAAGTTTACCACGAATGAGGCCCCACGGGGACCCCCATTCCTCAATGGGGATCCCTGCCTCCGTCCCTGCCATTGACAATTTCCCCTATGGGGCCAGGGACGGGGGACGCCCCCCACCTTGCCCCGGCCCCGTTGCCAACCCTAGTTCGTAGCTTTTCTTCTTGTTCAGTTGTTGTTTCATGCTGTAATTTCTATATTAATTGCATAACTGTTTATTTTGTTTACAACTGTAATTGTAATGTTCATACATGATTGTAATTTGGAATGATCTTTTCCGCTGCTCATGGAAATCCTCGTATTCAATTTCCTTTAAAGCAACATACCTTTGTCGATCCACAACTATAGCAAAATCTCCTCCTCGAATCGGTAGTCTTCTCCTCAAAGTCTTCCTTTTCCACGAGATCTTCCTTGCTATGACTCTGGCAAGAATCCGACTTGTGGGAACCACTCTTGAAAGAATAGAAAGAATGATAAGAAGAATTTTCAAAGAAAATTGGCGGAAATATTAGAGGGGGAGTTTTAGAGTAATCGTAGTGGTTATTCTTGTAGAAAGTGAGTTCTTTGAAGGCTCCTAATGACCCTATTTATAGGACTCTATGATTACTCCTAATCTTATTGAGATAACCTTGTGCAGAGA
Organism: Benincasa hispida; assembly: GCF_027475165.1. Taxonomy (NCBI): domain Eukaryota; kingdom Viridiplantae; phylum Streptophyta; class Magnoliopsida; order Cucurbitales; family Cucurbitaceae; genus Benincasa; species Benincasa hispida. The sequence continues at coordinate 92,592,694 of NC_143478.1, read as the reverse complement.
TTTTTAATTTAAATATTTAATGATATCTAAATAAATATCTACCAAAATGATATCTCATCTTAAATGGTTTAAAATATTTAAATCATATTTAAATATTTATCTACTGCTGAATCTTTAATTTGAATCTCATTTAAATTAAATAATTAGTTATTTAAATCCAATTCAAAATAATTAATTCTTTAATTTAAAATTTATTTAAATTAAATAACTTAATTATGTGGATCTCATACAAATAATTAATTACTTGAATCATATTTAAAAAAAATTCTCATTATTTATTTAATTCAAATCTTATTTAAATTAAATGATTTATTTATTTATATGGATCTCATCCAAATAAATAATTAATTATTTGAATCATATTCAAATAAATTAATCTCCATATTATAAAGTTATAATTTGAATCTCATTCAAAAAAAACTTTTATAATAAATCATGTAATTAATTGTATCTCATACCATTAATATTTACCCTCATAAATTTGAACATTTCAAATTTCTCTTTCAATATAGTTGATCTTCATAGGTTCGTGGTGTGCTAGAAAGGGGATCTTATGGATTTATAGATTGTAAGCTCTAATGATCTATAATTCATTAACTATAGAACAAATCACTATAGACCCCTAATTGAACTCTTATGCACTGTAGGACAAGTTGTGTCCATGGATATAATCAATATAAGCAAGTCGATCCTTTACGAGTTGTCCATAATTATAGCTAGGTCAAAATGTCCGTTTCACCCTTGTAATTACCTCTTTTCCTTGAGTACCACCGATTCCTCTAATGAACAATTTATTTATGGTTCAACCATAAACTAAGTCCCTCTCAGACCAATAAGAGGATGGAGTCCCTTATTCAAGACTCGAAATCAGCACCTAAGAGAACTACTTATCTACTTACCTTAGGTAGAAAAGAGCGAATTCCTTCTTGTGAAGTTATGTTTCCAACTCCCCATTTAGTCAAGTCCCCAAAATGGTAGACTTATTGAGTCAGCAACATGGGTCACTCTCACCCATACAAATCAAAGAACTAACCCCACAAACAGGATTTCATAAATCACTCAAGATTAAGATCAAGTTGCAATGATCATCCTACGAAATATTAATCTCATCAATTAACGGACTTAAAAAGAGAGATTAAATATTTTGTGGTTTGTTCTTATACAAACTCTCTGTATAGGATACCTCCACTCACATATCTTCATATGAACGGTCTGGATCAAACCATTTGTAACTATTACAAAGTGGGTTGTATCCATAGTGTCACTAAGAAAAGACATCTAACCTTATCCATATACTATGGACCCTTAGGTTATTTCTTGAACATCATCAACTCGTACGTCAACTACATACATGTTCAAGACTTCATGTAGTAATCTTGGATTTTTTTGGTTAATGGATAAACTAATATTACATAATTAATAATTAAATTAATCAACTAATAAACTACAAGGCTTTAAGGTATAAATCCCTACACATATGTGTTTTTTCCTATCCAGATTTCAACATCAACAGTAAGCACCGCCTGTAGGGATGAGATTTCTCTACCTTTATATTCCAAAATTTAGAAAAGCTTGATCTATAGGTTGAATTTGTTTGCAATCTAGCCAAAGGGGAAAGCCTTATTGTTACAGACATTGGGAAACTTCACATACATAGTCATAACAAAAAATAATAATAAAATAAAATAAAAATCCTAGGCAAGAAAAGTCTTATAGTAAAAGACATTGCAGAGTTTCACATCCATATAGTCATAAATCAAAGAAATGACAAACACTAAGCAGAAAAAGTCTTGTGGTCAAAGACAGTGGAGAATTTCATCCCATAGTTAAAAACCAACAAAAATAAAAATCCGAGAAGCTAGAACGAACAAGATTATGAATGAATGCAAGATACTGGAGACTTGGATTGGAAGAACAAAATATAGCGTCTTTCAACCTTGAGGATTTTTACCAGATTGTGGAATCCCAGTAAGTTTTGTTTCAAAGTTGAAATTTTCTAATGTTACATTGGAAATTAATAGCGAGTTTGTTTAAATCTCATGTTATTAATTAATAACTAAATATGCATGACATAGTTATTTTGTTATAATCCTTTGTCTTCTTCTAAAATTGAGTGCTTTAGAAAGTAACACTCCCAAGTTGAGCTCCTAAGTGTCTAGCTTCTAACAATTAAAAAGTTGAACCATGAATTCTAATATAGGAGTGGGGGCTAATATTTATGGGTGAATTTGGACCTGACGAAATAGATCAAAGGCCAGAAAAAAAACCTAGGGAAGATAAATTCAAAATAAAGTAGATCTGGAATTAAATAAGTTTAATTATCAATTAATCATTAATCTAATCAGATGTAATCATAACTTATGTAGGATAAAGAAAGATCAATCCTATCCTAACCTTAAAAGGAAAAGGTAAGCTCCAGTCATTCTCCCTATAAATACATTATAACTCCATATAAGGTAACGTCAATTTGAACTTGATATGGAACTTGAACTTCTGACTTCTTTTCATTCTATGGGAAAGATTGACTTTTGTAATCGATTCAATAAGCCTACTATTTTAGGGAGTTAACCACATAAAGAGTTAGTATTGATTTCAGAGTTTGAACAATGGGGCACCACTCTCTCATTGATTGGGAGACAATTTATGGTTGGATCATAAATATATTATACATTAGAGGAACATTTATACTTAAGGTGCAAGATGCAATTATCATAACAAAATAAACGTTGGCTTTATTTGTAACTACTTTGATTTTAGCCGATTTGGTTAGTTTGATCTAGACTCCAATGTATTTTTTAGAACAAATTTCAAAAGTAAAACTTAAGGGACTATTTAGAGGCAAAGTTGATCATAGTAGTTTGTGGTTATTATAACCACAAACTTTTATTAAAACTTCGGGCCTGTTAATGAGCTTGGATATTAAAGGTTGGATCAGCTCGATGCAAGCCCAAACAATGCCCTAGGCCAAACTTGGACCTTCACTTTTTAATGTCAAATTGGGTTGGCTCAACCCAATGATGTGGGTGATTTAGAGGTGTACAAATGCAACTAATTCTTTGACTCCATGATATTGCACAAAAACGTATATTTAAGAGTGATAATTGTCAAGTATAGGCAACCACGATGACAACTCATAAAAGATATTGTCAACTTAGATACATGATTCTAAGAAAAATGATGATATGTTATCTTTCAAAAGCATTTCAAGAATAAGGATTGATCAAACGTGTTCTTCGAGGATGAGCTTACAATACTAAACTAAGTTATTATATTATTTGAATTTAATTAAAATATAATCATTGTAAAAGACTCTTTGGGGAATTTCTTATCTTATTCTCGAAGTCAATTTTATGAATAACTTCTTTTCCTATACATACACAACTTTCTTACTTTAAACTTTGACAAGATCCATTGAACAAGTTATAGATTAGGACATGTTTGTATTTACTAGGACACAAATGTTTTCCAAAAGTCATTTTCATTTAAACTTTTTTTAAAATTTTAGATTTTTTTAATTTATAAAAATTGTTTAAGAAATAAAAATACTAGTATGTTTGGGTACATTTTATACACAAAATTGTTTGGTTTGCTATACACTCATAATGTTTATATTTAAGTCAAATTACTACAAAAGAAAACTATTAAACACCTAAACCGTCATTGGAGATGATTGTCGAAGTTGACCATTGAAGGTAGTTGCATAGAGGTGGTGGTTGTCGAAATTGGGTATCAAAGATGGTCTTCGTTGGAGTTGGCTCCCAAAGTGATCATCGGAGATGGCTACAAAAGGTGATCATCAACAAATGGAGTCATTAGAAACGTCGGAGGGAGAGATAATTGATTATTTTAACCACTATATTATAAATTGTACATAGTGCACAAGACAAATGGTTAAAATAAACCTTGCCCTATTTTCTTACCATGCACCCAAATGCTATAAATTGTTATATTTATAACACACTTAACTCATTTCAAATGGAGTCCCAAACACCTGAAAAAGGTAAAAATGAAACTTTGAAGTTCATAAGTCTGGAGTTAATGTTAGGTTTTATGTCCTAAAACTCGTGGTTTGTAAACAATCAAACTTATTCTGAAAATTCAATAAGTTGTTATTGAATACATGAATTGCTTATTTCATTTTAAAAATAAATCCAATAAACTAAAAGATCCATGACTGTTACATGAGTACTTGAACTTTACACAGAGACATAAAAGTGGATCAGATTTGAGTAAATAGTCAAAATGATCTATAGTATATGAATAAAGTTGGGTGCCTTATTCTGGTAACACTACCAGATGCGGCCTACTCTGTAGTTGTTACAAGGAGTTGTAAAGTGCTACAGACGATGTGATCCTAATTTGTACATATTATGACATGAGAAGTTGGGACGTCCTGTGCAATGGGTTTGTACAAGATTGGACCACGAAATGAGTCACTCTTATTTTATAACATTGTTTACTGTTTAAGACTGACTATTTCAAAGTGATAACCTAGGTAACTTGACCTTAATCCTAAGCTAACTACGAACTCCTGTTTATTCAGGATTATCCTTAGATTTGCATAGGTGAGAGTTGGATCAATAAACCTATATTTCAGGGGTAAGAACGGGTAGATAGTTGGGGACATAGGGTGCAAGATGGAATTCACTCCTACCTGCTTTTAGGGATAATAGGGAGGTTGTTCCCTTAAGTGTTGACTCCGGGTCTTGAATAAGAGGCACCACCCTCTCATTGGACAGAGAGGACTCGATTTATTGATTGGGTCACAAATCAATTGTTCATTAGAAGATCGGTGGGACTTAAGGAACAAGAGGTAATCTCAGGGATAAAATAGATATTTGACCCAGCCGTTATTACGAACAACCTGTGAAGGGTTAACTTACTAATCATGGTTATATCGAGTGGACATAATACATCTATAGTGAGCCAATTAATTAACAAATGGGGGTTAATTTAGTGGAGTGACCCATTACTTAACAAATGGGAGTTAATTTGGTGTAAAAAGTTTAGCCAATTAATCTCGGATTATTGGAGACCATGATCTGTAGGTCCACAAGGTCCTCTACTAACTCATAAATGGATTAGCCTTAGAGTAGCGTGATAAGTTAATTTGAAACGTTCAAATTAGAATTAAGGGAATTAGTAATTATATGTGATATAATTATTAATTTTGGAATTAAAAATAATTGGAGAACCAATTAATATTTAAATATGATTTAAATATTAAATTCATGAATAGGGATTCATGAAGTGGAATTTGTGTAAAATCAATGTAATATTTGATATTAAATTAATTAGAATTAATTAATTAATTAATTAATTATTAATTTTATTAGAAAATTAATTAAAGAATTAATTTTGTAAAATTAATAAAGTTTTTCCAATTATGAAATCAAAATTGATTTTGGAAATCAATTTGAAATGGGAAAAATATTGGAAAACACAAAATGGAAAAGTGGGAAATCTCCATTTTCTCCATATACTAACTTACTCATTTCCTACATTCCTCTTGATTCAATCTTTCAAGCATGAGGTGCTCTTTATGCAGCCTTCTTCTTTGCATGATGGTCTTGCAATAAATAGGAAAGATTGAGCTGAGAATCAATGATGCAAACTGTATGAACTTGATGAAGTTTTGTTGAAAACTTGTGAGGTTGAAGAACACCTTCTTCAACCTCACAAGTTTTCAACAAAACTTCAGCAAGTTCATACAGTTTGCATCATCAAGTTGTATCAGTGAGCTTCTTCTCCAAATTCCTTCATTCAAGCTTATTTTAAGTCTCACAACTCAATTTAAGGCTCCAAGAGAATAGTAGGGAAGACCTTGAGGTGTTCACAAGAAGTTTTGGAGAAGATTTGCAGCTGAATTCGAGTTTCAAGAGATTCTACAAAGGTATGACTTGAAACCCTTTTATTATTGTATGAGCATGCTTTATTTATAACCAAAATTAATGAATTAGAATGCTTATTGATCCTTATTGCTTCTGCTACATGTTGATATAATCCTACAATTGGTATTAGAGCATCATTTAAACATTCAATTTGGTTTAATTTTGGTGTGGTGGGTGTTTTTTCATGAGATATATGAAAATGGTGTACTTATATGGTTTTATGAGATTTGACATCTAATTTCTCTTTGATTCCTAAGTTAAATTTGTAATTGGCTCGTGTTTGATGGGCTTATATGTGTGCTCAAGTGTCTGTAATTTATTTGGAGTCATTAGAGTTGAAATTAAGTTGTAATTGAAGAAAAAAGTGAAGAAGGCCGAGTTGCAGATTTCCAAATCGTGAGCTTCTGCCCAAGCAGCGTTGCAACGCTGCTCATATTCGAGGAGCGAGTAGCAAGTTTTGGGTTATCGTGTAGTGAGATTTTGATCAATTTTTCTTCATCCAGTCGTCGAGGATCGAGTATCAAATGATCTAGACGAGTTTGACTGGCTTGACGAGCATTAACCGAGCGAGGAAGCGAGTTCTTGACCGATTTGACGTTTGAGTGAGCGAGTTTTGAGCCAATTCAATCGGTTCTCTTCTTGCTCAATACAGTTCAGCTTTAAAAGGTTTTGGCTGGTCGGTTCAAGTTGTTCATGTCCGATTCAAGTTGTTTGGGTCCAGTTTGGAGCAGTTTGAGTGGTCCGAAAGATTTTTTGAGTTGTTTCTTGCTAGTTTAACAATTAGGCTTTGTTTACTTGAAAATGCCAAAACTAAAACCATATCGGTATGTGTTTAATTCTTTATACAAGTGATGTATGTTATAATTAAATAAATTTTGTATATGCATACAGTATGCCATATAGATTTAAAATCCCACCATAGGAAGTATGTTACATGCATTGAAAGTATGTTATAAAATGTTATAATATATAGTATGCATGTTTAGGGTTTCTTTTATTTAATATAAATGTTATATTTAATATTGAATGCCTTTGATGTATGTGTGGATGTTTAACATGTCTAAAAATTTTGTAAGTTGTTATAAAATTGGGTTAGACATTTAAAATCTATAACAAAGAACAGTTGCATGCTCACGTAGGTTAACCACTTGTTTTAATAGTTAAAATAGGTCGTTAAACTTGTAAAACTAGGGTTACAAACTCAACCGTTATATAATCTTGTCAAAGGCTGGAGGTATTTAAGTTGACGGTCTAAGAAACACCTCCTACCTAGGGATTATGGCCGAATAGTTGAGCATTGTTAACCGGTTTTATGAGTAAACATGAGTGATGTGAGGTTTTAAAATTGGTTTATCAATTATCACCTAGACATCGTAGGTTAAATCCAATTATAAATGTTATACTTGGATAAACACTTAGACTTAGGTTGTTTAATTATCCAGAACAAGCCTAAGGAAACTATACCTCGTTTAACGTTGTACACTTCAATGAGAGTTTGATAACATTTATGATATGCTATTAGAACACTTCAGTGAAAATCAAATAACGTATATGATATGTTAGAACGCTTCAGTGGGAGATTAATAAACATATATGATATGATTATTTTTAGCTCTAACGTCCCCAAGAGTTCACGATCGAAATTCATGTGGCACTTCGTGTCACTTTAGGAGTGACCTCCATTCGGAAAGTGTTTACACGAATTGGGATTTTGGTGAATGGGGAAGCTTTTCACTTTAAAATCAATTATGATGTTTAGATTTTAAAATTTTCACGTTCTCAAGATGTTCACACCGAAAGGTTCATGCGGAACTTCATGTCACCCTAGGAGTGACCTCCATTCGGAAAGTGTTTGCATGAATTGATCATGGTGAATGAGAAGAAGCTGTTCAATGGAAAATCAAATATACAATATATTGATTTCAATTCTCACGTCCCTAGATAATTCCCACCGTGAGATCTGTGCAACACTTTGTTTCACCCTAGGAGTGACCTCCAGAAAGTGTTCGTCATAGATCAAGACCAAAGCGAATGGGGGAAGTAGTTCATAGTAAGTGGGTGAAGGATATATGTCAACGTATCCTACGGTCTTTTCTATTGGTTTGAACTGTAAGATTTCTATGTTGCACCTACTTGTCGTCTTTAAGTCGGCCTCGCTAGTCATTTAACGACGGCTATCCCTTCGGAGGGTTTTAACATACGATTCGGAACAACTCAAACTCCAAAAATGGATAGGATTTCTAAAGTCAATTTTAACTTTGACTTTCCTACTTTGAAAGCATCGTTGGGATCGGACTTCTAAGGTCTAAAAACAGAGGGTTACACTTACAGAATTACTAAAGAGTTAGTAATTTCTGACCAAAAACGGTAGCTAAATGAGTATCAGAATATGAGTTATTCTGGAGATAGTGTTTAGTCAAGAATGTCTTGCTGTAGTATCATTGCAAAAATAATCTTGGGTATATTATTACTTTGCTAAAACTTGATTGGGTATAAAGAGCAATTCACTCATAAAACTCGTTTATATTTTTTTAGAATAACGAGTTCACTAGTAAAATTGTTGGTGTCTGATAAACTGATTGGGGATAATTATGCAACTTTAAAATCAAATCTGAATACTATACTGGTGATAGAAGATTTACGGTTTGTTTTAACAGAGGATTGTCTTCCCATTCCAGACTCAAATGCAAACTGAATTGTTCGGGATGCATACAATAGATGGATCAGGGCGAATGATAAATTATGTGCCTATATTCTTTCTAGCATATCTGATGTCTTGGTGAAGAAACATGAGACTATAGGTACTGCTAAAGAGATTATGGAATCTCTACGTGGGATGTTCGGATAATCATCCTTCTCTCTAAGGCATGACGCTATTAAATACGTTTACAATAGAGAACATATCCTGGACATGATGGTTCATTTAAATGTGGCAGAAAAAAATGGAGCAGTCGTTGACGAGAAAAGTCAAGTCGGTTTTATTCTAGAATCTCTTCCGAAGAGTTTTCTACAGTTCTACACGAACGCGCTCATGAATAAAATAGAATACAGCTTGATTACTCTTCTAAATGAGCTACAGGCTTACCACACAATGGTGAGAGCTAAAGGTCTGGAACCAGAAGTACACGTTACTACCACTGAGAAGAGAAGAACGTCCTCCAAAAAGCCTGATGTTGCTTCCTCTTCACAGAGTAAGGGTATTCCTGTTAAGAAGAACAAAGGGAAAAGGAAGAAGAAAATCCCTGGTAGAAAAGGCAAGGCTTAATTCTGCAGACAAAAGAAAGTGTTTCCACTGCAATGAGGAAGGATACTGAAAGAGGAACTTCCCTCCGTACCTTGCTAAGAAGAGAGCAAAGAAAGCAAAATAGACAAACTAGTTCCTGAAGATTGCTTACTATCCTCAGATTGACCAGTGGTAGATGTTGCTGCTTGAAGATAATCTTATCTGCTTTTATAATGTTATCTTGTTGTAAAGAAACAATTGTATATATTTTTGTAAATAAAATGTTCATTAGCGAAAGTTATGTTTGTTCTACTGCATAGCAACTTCTGTTAAGAACCAACCTAGTTAAAAGTCATTTACAAATATTCAGATATTTAAAACAGCTAGAAATCAATAAAGGCAAATAGTTATTTAACCTAAGTAATAAGTTTAGAACACTTGAAAAGTTCAAAATGTACAAAACATGTTAGGTCAAATAAAACCAAAATACTTTGATTGGATCAAAGTATAGAAAGTTTAAGATTTCTAGGTCTATTTGATAGAACATGAAATCCAGTGAAAAAATTTCTTGTTGCCTTAAATTGTTTTCTCAACATCATTCTAATTATTGGAATATTGTTCGAGATCACCATGTATTATTTGTTTCCATAAAAGCTTGTATAAATCAATAAAGAGTTATTGAACTGACATTGTAAACAAAAGTTGTTTAGACGGGTCAGATATTGAGAGTACCTCGATATAGTGAGAGGAATGTATGACTTCCTAGCCATTATTGAGAAACAAGTATTGTAAGAATAAGATGCATTCCCCATATAGTTTAATAAGAAGTCTATTGTGCATTAACATGTTTACAGCGATTCTCTCGGCTAAAGTGTTTGAGAATCTTCTAGTAAAACTAGGACTCTAGGTTAATAACCTAGGGCAAGTGGGAGAAAGGCCGGATATGGGATACCGAATGGTAAACCATGGGTATGTGATATCCTGGTTTATTGTATTTCTCTGTAAAACTTAGAAACTTAGTTTTATATATTCGGATATATAAGTTACCATTGGAGCTTTAGTCCAAGTGGGAGTTTGTTGGGATTTATGTCCTAAAACTCGTGGTTTGTAAACAATAAAACTTATTCTGGAAATTTAATAAATTGTTATTGAATATATGAATTGCTTATTTCATTTTAGAAATAAATTCAATAAACTAAAACATCCATGACTATTACATGAGTACTTGAACTTTACGTGGAGACATAAAAGTGGATCAGGTTGGGGTAAATAGTCAAAATGGTCTATAGTATATGAATAAGATTGGGTGCCTTATTTTGGTAACATTATCGGATGCAGCCCATTCTTAGTTGTTACAAGGAGTTGTAAAGTGGTACAAACGATATGATCCTAATTCGTACATGTTATGACATGAGGAGTGGGGGCATCCTGTGAAATGGGTTTGTATAAGATTGGACCACGAAATTAGTCACTCTTACTTTATAATGTTGTTAACTGTTTAAGACTAACTATTTTAAAACGATGACCTAGGTAACTTGACCTTAATCCTGAGCTAACTATGAACTCCTGTTTATTCGGGATTATCCTTAGATTTGCATAGGTGAGGGTTGGCTCAACAGTGTCGGCTCAATAAAGCTCTATTTCAAGCAAAAGATCGGGTAGATAGATAGGGACATATGGTGCAAGATGGAATTCACTCCTACCCGCTTTTAGGGATAGTAGAGAGGTTGTTCCCTTAAGTACTAACTTCGGGTCTTGAACAAGGGGCCCCACCCTCTCATTATCCAAAGAGTGACTCGGTTTGTTGATTGGATCACAAACCAATTGTTCATTAGAGGATCAGTGGGACTTAAGGAACAAAAGGTAATCTTGGGGGTAAAACAGACATTTGACCCAACCGTTATTACAAACAACCTGTAAAAGGTTAACTTACTAATCATGGTTATATCAAGTAGATATAATATATTTACAGTGAGGGGAGTGCAACTATGGACTTTAGTGTAGTGACCCATTAGTTAATGAATGAGGGTTAATTCGGTGTAAAGAGTTTAGCCAATTAATCTCAGATCATTGGAGCCCATGATCTATAGATCTACGAGGTCCCTCTACTAGCTCGTAAATGGATTAGCCTTAGAGACGTGATAAGTTAATTTGAAACATTCAAATTAGAATTAAGGGAATTAGTAATGTGATATAATTACGCGTTTAATTTTGGAATTAAACGGAATTGGAGAATCAATTAATATTTAAATATAATTTAAATATTAAATTCATGAATAGGGATTCATGAGGTGAAATTTGTGTAAAGTTAATTTAATATTTTATATGAAATTAATTAGAATTAATTAAATTATTTAATTATTTAATTATTATTAATTTTATTAGAAAATTAATTAAAGAATTAATTTTGTAAAAATAATAAAGTTTTTCCAATTTTGAAATCAAAATTGATTTTGAAAATTAATTTGAAATTGGAAACATATTGGAAAATACAAAATGGAAAAGTGGGAAATCTCCACTTTCTCCATATACTAGCTCATTCATTTCCCACATTTCTCTTGATTCAATCTTCCAAGCATGAGGTGCTCTTCATGCAATCTTCTTCTTTGCATGATGGTCTTGCAATAACTAGGAAAGATTGAGCTGAGAATCGATGATGCAAACTGCAAGAACTTGCTGAAGTTTTATTGAAAACTTGTGAGGTTGAAGAAGATGTTCTTCAAGTTGCATCAGTGAGCTTCTTCTCCAAATTCCCTTCATTCAAGCTTATTTTGAGTCCTATAACTCAATCTAAGGCTCCAAAAGAATAGTAGGAAAGGCTTGAGGTGGTTCACAAGAAGATTTGGACCTGAATTCGAGTTTCAAGAGATTCGACAAAGGTATGACTTGAAACCCTCTTATTATTATATGATCCTTATTGCTTCCGCTGCATGCTGATATAATCCTACAGTTAATGTATTGGAGTTAGTAAGTTTGTGTTTGAGGTGTAGAGTTGTAAGATGAAATTTTTTCATGATTTTGAAAAATAGATTAAGAGGGGAATGTGGAGTTACTCAAGAAAAATAGAGATGAAGGAAAATATGGAGTTTGTCGATAAGTGTGAAAAGTAAAAAAAATAATAATAATAATAATAAAAGATAGAGTTATCCAATAAATGTGCAAACTTAAACACTATTGAAGTTGAATGGTTTACGTCGGATCTTTTATAATTTAACATTTTCTTTTGAACTTTTTGTACGGATGACCTTCTCCTATGCGCCTTTATATTTTATGACCCGCTTCCCACGATCTTATAAATTTTAACCTTTTGCTTATGTCAGAGAGCACTTTTAGGCTTCCCAATAATGTCGAGCTCATGATGAGATCTCCAGCTTGACTCTTTTTTCAAAGCCCAAACTCGATGTTAACAGAACAATGCAACGAAGAAATTTAAGCAGAGTCTCGACGACCAGTGGGCCTAATGATATTGGGTTGGGGATGAACTAATAAACCCGACTGCTTTGTTGAAGCCCTAACCCGATTTCAAATATGCAACCAAATGAATAAATTGAATCCAAAACTCAGATGACAATAATCGAGTTACATTGTGACGATGGTGAATGTCTCAGCCTGATAGTGCCTCTTCCTTGACCCGATACCATAGCCTACTTAACGTTAAGTTAAGTCACGGTAGGGTAGCTCTTGAAAGTCTTAACCTGATTTTAAGAAAAAGCGTGATGTATAAATTAAAAAACCAAAAAATTCATTCAACTTCTTTGCTCATTTATAAACCGTTGCGAACACTGTATTTTCGTAAGAAGCATCTTCTTTTAATCTCTGCGCTTCTTAGTCATCTTGAAGCCTTCAAGCAGGTTAGCCGTCGTTTCCCTCTACTTCCGATCTCCATTATTCTATTGGTCATATTTGAATAATTTAATGTTAATATAATTAAAGTGTTCTTTTTGGGAAAGTTCCTGTCCCAAATCACAATTCAAAACGAACTATTCCATATATTTAATGTTTGTTCGTATGAAAGTTGGATTATGGGGTTACATGGATGCATAAAATGCCCATATTCTTCTAGGGCACATTACTTGGTAATACCAATTCCTCAACATTCCTAAATTACTCACATATTGTATATGTTTGGATGATTTGTAGGTAATATATGACATCAATTTTGAAATATAGGTCAGAGGATGAGTTCCCTACCCAGGTTACCAACCTGTCACACGTTAGACATGCGAACAAGGTGTGAAGGAGAAACTTTTGTTAACACAGTTGAACATGTTTAGGCGAACCACCAGCTTTAGGCATTTGGTTGACCTAGACTTGGTGTTCAACAGTCCTCTTGTCATTACATATTTTATAGGGAGGTGGTTGATGATTGGTCGGGTGTCATGAGCTTCCTCATAAGTGGCAAGATTGTCACATTTAGTAAGAAAATTTTTCTACTAATCACGAGACTGTGCCCATCATCAGACGCCGCTGAAGACATCCCGTCGAGTACACCCATCGGTTAAAAGTATTTAAAAAACATAAAGAACATACGTCTGACTGACATGGAAGTCGAATACGTTAAGTTGGAGTTTGATAATGATGAGGACACAGTCAAGGTGTCCCTTGTGTATTACGTTGAGATTGCAATGGTAGGGAAGGATCGTGTGAACACAAAGTTGGATACATTTTTATTTACTACGATTGAAGATCTCAATGCTTTTAATAAACTTGACTGGGGTAGCATGTTATTAGACAAAACATTGAAGAGTCTGCAGAATGCATTGTTTGGCAGGTTGGAATATTATAAGAAGATGTTCACTAAAATATAGTCTCACCGGTTGTTCACCAGCTTTCTTGGTAAGTCCATTAAATCAGTTGATGTCAATAATTTGCAGTATTAGATAAGTTTAATGCACATGTAGTTAAATTCCCGATGTAGGTGTGGTTGTACGAGACTATCCCACTGTAAGCAGGATGGGCTGCTTAATGGTTGAATTTTGATGTGGTTCCTCGAATCCTTAGGTAGATGTCAACTCGGTCCATCTCAATGAGACAATTGATTTAAGATGTTTTTGTGTCACTAGGTTAGGTACGGTTTTAGTAGTCGTATGTACTATACTTATTATGTGGTGTATCACATGTATATTGAAATGTAATATCTGTGTTATTCGTAGTTCGATGTTGTATAGGCTCTACATGAATTTATCGTTGAGCGTACTTTTTGGGAAACTACAGTAATGGACAGACCTATCCATGATGTGGTAGTGGACCTATTGGTCGACCGAACTTCCAAAATCCTGATGAGCAACTACGTGAAATCGGGTCATCCGAATTTGAATTCAATTTATTCATTGAGTTGCATATTTGAAATCAGGTTAGGGCTTCGATAAAGCAATAGGGCTGGTCCATTCATCCCCAACCTGATATCATTACTCTTCTTGAATTTCTTCTTCGTGTTATTATGTTAACATCAGATTCGAACTTTGAAAAATGAGTCAGGTTGGGCATCTCATCCTAAATTCGACGTTATTGGAAAGGCTAAAAGTATCCTCTAACACGTTAGTATAAGTTTAGAATTTATAAGATCATGGGGCGGGTCATAAAACATGAAAGGCCCCAAGAGAAGGTGATTGTAAAAAAAAAATTCTTTTCTTTTTGTCGCAAATCGTGAATTTTATATTTCTTTCGGTATATCCATCACTGCTATCCGAGACGACGACGGACCTCCATGGACGACGGAATGTCAGAGGAGTTGGTGATGAGTGAGGTTCACCTTGGCTGCCCACCTGGTATTTCCGGGTCGTATGTTTCCAGTTTCACCATTTCCCTCCCTTTCGGTTCGTAATTCCATCCTTTCTTTAATTATCTCTTCCATTTTCGGTACGGAATTTCAAAGCTGTTTCATTAGCTAGGAACTGCCTAACACTTAATCAATGCCATCGTCACTACCGATTGTTCTTATAATTTCAATTTTGAAATTAAGGGCGGATGATAATAAGATCACTGACGTAATTATAGGTTCTGATGATTTAGATACGGAAACCAGAAGGTATATCAGTGATTCTGAAGGCTATTCACCGCCAAGTAAGCAACTCATTCGTTACGACGAAGATGGAGATCTTGTTTTACCCAGGCGCATCAGTCAGTACCGAATCTCTTCTTCTTATTACTTTTACAGGCTTTTATAGTGCCAACATAGAGTACCCAACTTCCTTATGGCATTCTTGTATAGAGTTATTTATGATTGAATTTAAACGGAGACTTAGAAACTAATTTAACTTTTACAATGATCGAATAGTTTTTCATTTTCCTTCTAGTCATAATGTTCACAGTTATTGGTAGACAGTTCTCCAAGCAGCTGTCATCAAATGCCCGAACTGACCAAGAAGCTGCACAATCACAATTACTTGCTGTGTTGATCTGTTATGAATGAAAAATTTACATCTAGAGTTTTGCCAATTTGAGTATAGCTTAGTGGATAAAGACACATTTTACCATTTCAAAGTTGATGGTTCGACCCCATTACGCAATTGTTGAACTCAAAAAAAAAAAAAAAAAAAAAAGGGAAAAAATCCTTATGCAGGCCCCTTTTTCTTAAGTGACTCTTGTCGTCATTTTTGTATGCCATCTCTCAGCTAAATACCTTGCATCGGTCCGATTAATTGCTGAGATGCTAAGACATTTCTATATGAAAAATAGATGTGGAAGAACCTTCAGTTCGTAGTTTTAATGTGTCAATCCAACACGATATTATGTCAACGATCCCAAGTGTTGGTTTGCAGGTAATTGTCTCTTAAGAACTGTGATTTTATCTATTATTTTTACGATACATTCATTACATGATTCAGTATCTTTTCCTCTTTCAGGTGTGGAAAGCAGAACTAGTATTATCTGATTTTGTCTTGCATACAATGCTTACTTCATCTGAATTTGATGGAATTGTTGCAATAGAACTTGGAGCTGGAACAGGTGTTTAACCGACATGCATTCTTGATATTTATTTTCACGCATTTGTTTTGTTCTGATTCCAACCATCTATTTTTGTTATTCTACCCTCAGATGGAACATATATTTTTAAAAAACCACTGTTGACTATATTACTATTTCAATGACAGGGTCTTATGTTATTGCTCTTGCCAGGACTGGTTGGAATATTGCTTGCACGGGTTGCTAAAACAATATTTCTAACAGGTATAGCAATCATCATGAATTTTGATTTTTCCTGGATTCCTTGTTTTCCAATTTTGGAAATGAAACAATCAGATGCAGATCTTGGCCATCAAGGACTTATGAATTTCTCTCATCTGTTTGATCTGGTTCTGTTCTGATGGATTGATGAATGCGTGAGCATGCACAGTTTTTTTATTAAAATGAAAATAAAAGTGACTCACTGATTGGTTAAACAGTATTGTATTTGACAAATAAGCATTCAAGCGCCTCTCATAGTTTACTTATGTTTTACTTGGATTAGTAGTGAGTAATAATTGGCTCAGAGGCTTATCTGACTCGTCTTTCACTTCTATCCTCATTGCAAATATTTCTAATGCAAAGGACGTGTTTAATGATTGACAGATAAAGGTGATCGTGTCCTTGACAACTGTGCCAAAAACATTGGTCTTAATTCTGGTGGGTTCAATGCTGGAGTTGCAGTTCATGTAAGGGAACTTGATTGGACGGAACCTTGGCCTCCTAAGCAAACCCAAGGGGAATGTCCCCCAAAAAATAGGTGACAAAACCTTTGCAATTCACTTTATCTGATAAGTGTACACCTCGGCTGTGCTCATTTTTCTTTTTCCACAAGTGTGTGATTTGTATGTCACTTTTAAAGTGCTTATTGATGACTGCAAATTTTTCTTTTTCACATTGGTAATGGTAATATTTTGTTTAAATTCTAAGTAGTGATAAAAATTGTTTTGAGCGATTAAAAGAACTTCTAAAAATTTCTCAATAATCTTGTGGTTTGAGAAATTCTAAAAGTTAATTACAGAAAAGCATATCAAATGATTTTAGAACTTTGGATGATACATTTAACTCATTTTCTTGAAAAAGTACTTCACTGTAAAATACTGATGACTCCAAGTTGCCAAGGTCTATACACGTCGGAATAGGAAAGAGAAAGTAGGGGACTTAAGTGATACCCTGTACGTGAGGAATGAGCGCTTGTGCAATCTTTTGGGGGCGTGTCTGCTGTGATTTTGTGGGGCCTAGGGGGTTCAGTTAATCAGAGAGAAGCTGAGCTTTTGTGTACACATGGATAAGATTTTAAGGGCGTGCACAAGAGGGGGGAAGGGTATGTTTCTGGATTATTGTTTTGGAACACATTTTTAGTGTTCTTGGAGAGAGGGGAGTTCTTGAATCTCCCTTGGAGATTGCCGTAATTCATTGATAAATAAATTGAGTTTTACCAATTACTATTTTCAAAAGGCTGCCGAACACGCGCACACACACTAAAGCAATCTGGACTTGTGCTGGTGGGGTTGGAGTTGGACTCATAAAACATGAAGCAAGTGACGTTTCTTTTCTTGTGCCTTCATTGTCACACAGGTATTCCTGGGCCTTATCAGAGGTTGAAGAAGCACAGAGAGCCTCCTTGCTTGTTGCTGCTGATGTTATCTATAGTGACGACTTGACAGATGCATTTTTTAATATGTTGGAGAAGTTTATGTCTCAAGGTTCAGAAAAGGTATGCATTCTCATGTTGAGATTATTTTATTTTATTTCAGGTTTCCTATTGATGGGTTAGGTTTAAGTAGATAATGAAATGTGCCTCACATCTTATTTTTATATGGGAAAGATGCTAATCATTGACCATATGTAAAAGGACAAATGATAAGGACGCCCATCTGCTTGAAATAATGCATTATTATTAGGCAAGGGACATGACTTGTATGTGTATGTGAAATTGCGAGTCTTATATTCTACCACATTTCCTTGTTGGTCCTCATTTGAGGGGATGGAGAGGAGACCATTGGGGTTAACATGAAAATACTTATTGATCCTTGGAGCTAAGTTAGGCATCATGGAGTTATAAGGTACATACTGCTTTACTTATTATTGATCTTTGATCAATGAGACCATTTACTTGTTGAAATATGCTCAACTAAGTTAATGCATAAACCTTTGACCAAGAGATCAGAGGTTCAGAAAACCTTAATCCTCACCCCCACGTGTTCTTGAACTCAAAACAGGACCTTTTACAGTTTTTTGTTGTATTTAGTAGCAACCTCCATGATATTAATATACCATCCTATTTTTCTTTAATTCATGATCATAGTTGAAAATTGGATCAAGATAACTGATTCTGCAAAGTGAAATAAAAATTAGAATTCTACCTTTTAAATTTCCTAGAGATTCCTTGTTACTGAGATCTAAGTAAAAAGATGAGGAGTTAAAATAAGGCGTCTAGTCTAAAACTCTGGTTGATAAGAGGTATGAATTGAGATAATTCATTGAGAAAAAGTAGAAATACAAGACGTAATTAATCTCTCATATAATTAATTGTGCATGAAATTTTATCTATAGAAAGAGTTTGGATACAAATTTTATCTATAGAAATCAGTCTTTCTGTGAACTTGCTAAATGTTTTGGTTGAACTTCCAATGTATGTAATGAGAGAGGAGTTTAATTATCCCTTGACCAAACCCTTCAGGTATTGTACTTGGCTCTGGAAAAGCGCTATAACTTCACAGTGGATGACTTTGACATTGTAGCAAATGGCTATTCTCATTTCCTAAGTTACCTAAAACATGAAGAGGGTAAGTTGACAGTAACATTCAGAACCGCGTTTGACATTTCTTTCTCGAGCTCATGTTTTACTTATGGTTCGTGATAGATGATGCCAAAAACAGTAGATTGGAGCACAGATCAAAGCCATATTTTGTAGGCAAACGAATTGATCTCACAAGCACCCCGCAATATGTCCTCAACTATGAAAGAGGAAAAGATGTTGAAATCTGGCAGATTAAGTATTGTAGGAAAGAGTCTTAAGATCAGAGAAGGGTAGGAACATCTGCTGTAGACGTCACAGTTAATCAAGTCTGCCTTCACAACTCTGGTGAGTTTTCCATTCAAACTACTGTGCAATGTTAAAACAATACCAAGAAAGTGTTTGGTATCAGTTATCACAGCACACGGATTGGGGATTTCTATTTTTGCAGCCTTATTCAGAAACAATCCCAATCTCAGTTCTGATTCTATATGTTTTATGAACCTTTTTTTACTTTTCCTTACAAAATCTTCATCATATTCTGCTCAATCTATTGGGATGTTTTTTCCCCTGAAAATAAAACCAGGAGTATGGTAGATTTGAAAGTACTCTTATAAAGTTCTTAAGAATAATACTGGATGTCTCTTTGAGGATTGATTTCCCCATATTTAAATTGACTATTTATAGATCTCAATCCATGACTTGAAGGCCAGACTTGGGAAAAATCTCATGGTATGTGATTATAAATAATGTTTGTTTTTTGAGTTTTGCTATTGAAGGATTGGATTATTGATTTTTGAAATGGTAATTGATGTCTTTATCAACTAAATTATGCTTGAATTGACGTGATTATAAATAATGTTATTAGATATCATATAGCGTCATTGATAGGATTTGACATTTAAAATTGAATAAATAAGTCTCATGCAAGCATGAACTTTTTTTCAATTTTTCTTAATTTGACTTTCAACGTCAAGTTATTATTAAAAATTATAATCAATTTGGTTAATTAATTCACTCTTATTTTAGATGATTAAATTGAAATACCAAACAGTGGAAGGATGGATCGGAATTATAGTATGTTAAAATAAATTCCACTAGGGTAAGATGATCACACAAGGCCTACTTGCTGAAAATGGGGAAATACCTTTTCTCATAAAAAGGGGAAAAAAACAAAAATAAAAAAGAGAGAAGAGGAAAAGAAAGAAAAATGGCTGAAGGCTCTGTTTTTATTATTTTGGAAAAGTAGATTACTTAACTTGGAAATAAAGCATAAAAAGCTACGTTTCGTCAAATCTCATCTCTAGAAAAATCTGCTGTACTTTTTTTAAAATATATATATATATATATATATATATATATATTGAATAAATAGGAAAAGAAACCATTATTTTAGGTTCTGTTCCGTTGGATAATCAATTAAATTTAGCTATATAAATTTTTGTTATATTAATTAATTATTTAATCAATTAAAAAAATGAATACTTTAATATTAAACATTTAAACCATAATGAAAACTTATTAAAATTTCTCAAAATTAATTAAAATATAAATAATTATCAATAATAATGTTAATGGTATAGGTATGAGTTAAAACTTATTAAATTTAAATAATAATTAATTAAAATTAATAGTAATTAATAATTCATATTAATTAATTAAGGTATATATTTACTATTAATCTTTCGGACATAAAAATTAATTAATTATGCATAGTATTAAAAAAAACTCAGGTTAGAATTTTAAAGTTTTATGGATTATAATATCTTGAGTTTTAAAAGAGAAATTATAGAAAACAAAGGATGATATTAAATGTATTATGTATGAAATTCAAAAGAAAAAACACATGAAACAAACAGATCCTTAATGTTTAAAAAAATAAGTGAGTCTTAAAAAGTAAGAAGATAATTTTCAAAAACATGTTTTAGTTTCTAAAAAATTGGACTTCAAATTCAGATATTTCATTAGCAAATTTAAAACCCGTGATTGAAAAAGGGGAAAAAAACTGACATATATTTCCCAAAATAAAAAAATAAAAAAAGAAATCCTTATCAACGGAGCTTAATTTCTTTACAGGAAAATATATCTTTTTTTGACTTTAAATTAGAAGATTCAACTTAGGTTTACATAAACAGAATGTTATTTAGTACAACAAACAAAATGTTAAAAGACCGATGAATATTCGAATAGAAATTTGCGTTTTGTTTTTCAGAAAAAAGAAAATGATGGTGAAAAGGGCGGTCCCATATATTTATAACCAAATCCTTTGAAAGTGAAAAACAGGCGGTGTTGTTGTAACGTTCGAACACGGGTCCTGCCAGGATGAATCAGCACAGAAATATTTCTTAAAAACCACTTCAAATTAAGAATTTCCTTTTCAAATAATCACTTCCCAAACCCAAAACCCTTTTCAAATCTCTCTTGATTTCGCCGCCGTTCGCCGGAAAAACCTTCATGGGTTGTTCACAGTCCAAGATCGAGAATGAAGAAGCCATCGCTCGTTGTAAAGAACGCAAGATTCATATGAAGGATGCTGTGACAGCTCGAAATGCTTTCGCCGCCGCTCACTCCGCCTATTCTATGTCGCTTAAAAACACTGGAGCTGCTTTGAGCGATTATGCTCATGGTGAGGTTCAAAACCCCCAGTTTGTTTCTGTGTCTACTCAATCCAATCCTCCCATTACTTCCTCTGCCGCCGCCGCCGCCCCTTTTGAACCCTTTCCGCCGCCTCCCCCGCCTTTGCCTCCTTCTACTATTCCTGCTCCTCTTCAAAGGGCTGCCACCATGCCTCAGATGAATGTGTATAATCCCGATCTCAAACCTGAGTCGCCGATTATTGAGGAGGATGAAGAAAATGATAACGAAGGCTCTGTTGGTGCTTTGAGGAGGAGGAGGAATAAAAGCAAAGGGGATGAAGGGAGTAGCCGAATTAGAAATTCGGAGCTTAATGAAGATTTGGCTGGTGCTTCGCCGCCAGTGCCGCCGCCACCGGCTGAGAATCGACACATTCCACCGCCCCCGCAACAAAATTCGACATATGATTATTTCTTCTCTATTGATAACATACCCGTCTCGACTTTGAGTGAAGTCGAGGAGGTACAGATTAACAAAGGGGAGATTGAGCGCAAGTCGTTTGATAAAAAGTCTAAGGGAGTGGACAACGATGGTATTGAGGAGCGGAGAATCAGTGGAAAGGCTGAAGCAGTGGAGCCAGTGCTCGAGGAGCCGGTGGAGCTGCCTCCAGCGCCGCCAGAAGTGGTGGAACCTGCCGTGGTGGCGAAGAGCTCAAAAAAGATGAAACAAGCGGGATCTATGGGGTCCATAGAGGGCAAGAGGATGGTTAAGGTGAATTTTAATCTCCTGCAGATATTTATAGATATTGATGATCATTTTCTCAAAGCTTCAGAGAGTGCCCATGAAGTGTCCAAGATGCTTGAGGCGACCCGATTACACTATCATTCAAACTTTGCTGATAATCGAGGTATGGATCTTGCGCTGAAGTTTAGCTTTTGATTCTGGGTTCAACTATTACTTTGGCTGCCATGAAACAGTATTCGTTTCTGATCTGTATAAATACATGCTAGAGCAGCTCGAGGAAGCTTGTTAATTGCTTTTATCCTTGAGACAATGTAAAGCTTTGCTTGTATTTATACCTTATTTTGAAAAGAATTTGTACTTTCCTTCAGGTCATATCGACCACTCTGCCAGAGTGATGCGTGTTATTACATGGAACCGATCATTTAGGGGATTGGCTAATATGGATGATGGAAAAGATGATTTCTATGCAGAAGAGCAAGAAACTCATGCCACCGTGTTAGATAAACTATTGGCGTGGGAAAAGAAGCTGTATGATGAAGTAAAGGTATATTATATGGAACAGCCGTCGTCCTCTCTTAATATTTAAACATCTCTTTGGCTCCTCATTTTCGCAAGCATCTTCTACATGCTAAAATTTCAATACTCGTTGGCTAACTCCTTTTAAGTGAGCTTCAGTAGTAGAAATTAGCTGCCTTGTTAGTGCATCTCTAAAGAGTTTTTTCACATTCGATTTATATGAGGTTGATTGTAATTTGAAACTTTCTCCTCAACAAAATTACATATCTCTCATCTCAGACTCTGGATATTTCCTTCCTGCCTCTCTCTCTCTCTCTCTCTACACACACACACACACACACGAATGTGTCTCTTGTTATTATCATTCCCTGCTAGATACCAAGTTTGTTTGTTGGGCAGGTCAGTGGGTGGTAGAAAGCTTCTTGGCTGATCTAAGATATAAGACCTCATTTTTTGTTGTGTTTCTTGTAAATTACTGCTTCCTTAGGGTCTTCAGCACTGTCCTTCTGACCCTTGAAGCCTCGAGATCACAATGTATGCTTGTTCCTTTTTGTAACTCTGTTCTAGAGTAATATGCTAGGGAGGCAGTATGTATGTTGTGGTTTTCAATTATTTTGTTCGACTCTTGGATCTTACTGACAAAAGTTGTGTTTCTATGATGGAGCAGATCACCATATGATGTGGAGGAACTTTCTTTTAACTGAAATTTATTTGTGATAATTATGATTGACAGGCAGGTGAACTTATGAAATTTGAGTACCAAAAGAAGGTTGCTACATTGAATAGGCTGAAGAAACGAGATTCTAATGCAGAAGCATTGGAGAAAGCAAAAGCAGCAGTAAGTCATCTGCACACTAGATATATTGTTGACATGCAATCCTTGGATTCAACTGTCTCAGAGATTAGTCGTCTACGAGACGAACAGTTATACCCAAAACTTGTTCAGCTTGTTAATGGGTGAGTTGCATGAGATAGTAATATGCATATGGATATGGTTGTTGTTTATCATTCTAGTCGCCTTTACAATTGATAATAATGACCAATGGATGTTAACTTTTAGAAATATACATCGTGGATAGGGTTAGTTGATTGTAATGCTACTCTTCTGGTCTCACTTTTCCATAGCCGCATGTGTTGGCTTTCAAGTATGAAAACTGGACGTCTCCTATGAAACTCACCTAATACCAGATCCCAAGTCTTACCTCCAAATCCATGTTTTTTCTCAAGTAAACCACCCTAATACTGTGGGGTGGTTGCCATCTAATTCTTTTTCTTTGAATAAAATTGAAAGTGTAGTACGTGCCAATGTGGTTTTATTGGTATAGTAGAGTATTTCTGACATTAATGTTGAACCATTTGTATGATTGAGGTTTAAATTAACAAAATAATACTGAGTCATCTATTCATGAATATTGTGAAAAACTGTGGTTGTACCTATCAGGGTCGTTGTCTAGGTGGGTATGCAAGTTTTTTGTTAACTCGGCACATGATAATATCTATTCTCCAATCTTTTGAGATCCTAGAACATTCACATATTATGCTCAATTTTTAAGGTTGTCACTTCAATGTTTTAGCAAAACCAGAAATGATGTTGGTTGTTCTGCAGGATGGCAGCAATGTGGAATACAATGAGAGCTCACCATGAAGCACAATTGAAGATTGTAAGTGCACTAAGATCAATGGATCTCTCTCAATCGCCAAAAGAAACGAGTACCCATCATTATGAGCGCACGGTTCAGCTCTGTGGTGTTGTTAGAGAGTGGCATTCACAGTTTGAGAAGCTTGTACGCTGTCAAAAAGACTACATTAAAGCCTTAAACAGTTGGTTGAAACTAAATCTAATTCCTATAGAGAGTAGCTTGAAAGAGAAGGTTTCTTCTCCCCCAAGAGTTCAAAATCCACCGATTCAGAAACTCCTCCTCGCTTGGCACGATCAACTCGAAAGACTCCCAGACGAGCATCTCAGAACTGCCATATTCACTTTTGGTGCTGTGATCAATACCATTATGCTGCAGCAGGATGAAGAGAGGAAACTGAAGTTAAAGTGGGAGGAGACTGAGAAAGAGCTCGAACGCAAGCAGCGACATTTCAATGATTGGCATTACAAATATCAGCAACGAAGGATGCCCGATGAGGTGGACCCCGAAAGGTCGGAAGAGAACACGCAGGATGCTGCCGTCACAGAGAAGTTGATCGCGGTAGAGTCGGTGAGAAGAAGACTGGAGGAGGAAAAGGAAACTCATGCGAAGCAATGCCTTCATGTGAGGGAGAAATCGTTGGTTAGCCTTAAGAATCAGCTGCCAGAACTCTTCAGGGCTTTATCAGAATTCTCTTTTGCTAGTTCAGAGATGTACAAGAGCTTGAGCTCTATTTGTCAGGCCTAGATTCGAAGCAACAAAATTTCCTTGTAAGTTACTGTATATTTTTTATTTTTATTTTTTTTAATCTATGGAATTTTCGTGTTTGTTGTGGGAACTTATTTTCAGTAGTGTTTCGACTTATTTTGCTTTTTATTTTATCGCCTTTATTTTTAAGATTAAACAAATAATTTTTAATCAATTATTATTGGTTCCTTTTCCTTATTGAGAAAGGTTCGAATATTATTAAAATCAATCAAAATCATTTTTAATCAATTATTATTTGTTCCTTTTCCTATCGAGAAAGGTTTGAATTTTCTATAAATTAGAAGTTACCGGAACATTTAAGAATACACAACCAAAAAAAAAAAAAGACTTCTAGGAAGATTTCTATTCACTTCTTTTCTTCTGATTTTTTTTCTCACAACAAGAAGCCGTAATGATAATAGTGAGTTTCTTTTTACTTATTTACAAAATAAAAATTTTAATATATATTTGTTTGCATATTATTTGCTAATTTTGTTCTAGATTAATTAATTTTATTCATGTATAATGTGTTATTTTGGGTTGCTTGTAATTTAAATTTCTTAAATAATGTTTCGAATCTTATTTGATTAAATGTATATTTTGATTTTATTGATGATTATGTAAATGATGTCAAAGCTTTTATATTATTATGGTTGTTTCCTTGTTAATTTGTAATATTTGTGTTATAAATCTTTGAACATTTTTTTTTTTGGGGGAGTTTTGAATTTTTGGGGGCCATTATTTTGAGATTCTAAGGGTGAAAAGACATATTTTTGGAAGGTCAAGTTTTGATTTTGGTAGGTTCTTAATAAAAGTTTTGATAATAGAAAATAATAATATTGTTTCGATGAAGATGTTTTCTTTATAGGAATTGTTTTTTAGGATACATATTTTCATAAAATTAATTTAGGAAGTTTTTTTTTTTTTTTTTTTTATGGTTTTAGACCAACATGAGACATTTAAAATTTAAAATAAAAATTTTCTTTTTTGAAAGGTCAATACTTTCTTTGAGTGTTGTGGGGGTGTTAATTTCTTTTTTCATACACAAATGACTTGGAAATTATCGGACATAGTCCCTTCAAGTTTTCTTCTTTCTAAATTAGTACATTTTTTAAAAAATTTGTTACTATAGTTTTTCTCAGTCCATCTCGCTTGAGATCGACCCGCTAGATTTCTAATAAATTTTAATCTTTATTAATTTATAAATTATTTTGAACTTTCTTGATGAAATTTCGGACAACTAACATGATATTTGATCAATTTTTTATCTTTCTAAATTTTATATCAAATCTTTTAACATAAAAATCAAATATCAAATTCCACCTAATTTTTCAAGAGGAGATATCTCAGTGTATCTCTGGTGAAGATTCTATACATTTGAGTGAAATTTTGGGTAGGTTAACACCAAATTTTTTATATTTTCCTAAATCTTAATTTTTATTTGTAAAATTTGATACTTTACAAAAATTTAAAAAACATAATGTACTTGATCCATCTGAAAAATCACAATTAGTCAATTCATTTAAAATTAATTGTGGAAACAGAAATTAGGGTAAAATTTTAATATAAGATTTGGTAAAAATAATCGAATTTGAAAATTTTGAAAAGATATAAGATTTGAAAAGATTATATAATATGTGGAAATATTTTGATAATGATTTCTACTCGGAAATGTCTTAAATTTGCATAAAGTTTCAACAATGCCCTTACACTATTTATTATTTTATTATTAATTTGATATAATTTGAATTTATATAACATATTTGTTTTTATCAATTTGAATTTCTTTTAAAATTAATACAATTTATATTATTTTGATATGTTATTTTTCTCAACAAAATAATATATCATAATTTAATATTTTCTTATAAGATAATTATTTAAACCATAATTTAATATTTTCTTATAAGATAATTATTAGTTTAAATTTAAATTTGAATATATTGCTAAAACATAATAAGAATTATAATATAACTAAAACTATATGATTAATATAGTAGACAGTATTTAGTTTAATTATATAATACAAAGATTAATATATATATATAGAAAAACCCATGTTTTAGGATGACATCAAAAACCTTTTAGATGCCTTTTGTCGGGATGTCCAAGAATCTTCAGATGCTGAAACATCTCACAATACTGCAAAACAAATACGACAATGCATTAGTTACTCTATGAAAATCTAAGATGCCCATGAAACAAACGGGTCTTTAAATGACTTCCAATCCTTTCTCTTTGACATTAAAATTTTAGCATAACATCATAAGATCTTGTAGCATAAGAAAAAAAAAAACTTTTTTTTTTTTTTTTGTCATTAGCATCACTTCACATGCTGACACGTGTGAAGCTAAACTTATGTGATTTCAAAGTTGTGTCATCATCATATAATGTTGATATTAATATATGTTATCTCAGAACTTTGTGTTTAGTATTTCTGATGTGTCCAAAAGAAAGACAGAGAGAGGCTGAGTGTCTGACTCTCTTTATGTCTTTCTATGAACTTATTTTGACAATGACAATGACAATGTTAATGTTAATTACAACTTCGACATTTCCTAAGATATTAACCTTATTCTTCTCTTTGGTTTCTCAGTCCATATTTACCATTTTCTACAAACAATAGTTAGCATTCCCTCAATCTCATCAAACTCAGGAACTGTTTTCTTTGTTGTTGCAGCCGTTTATGTTCGGATCGCTGCCGCAACAAGTTAGAGTCATGGCGGCGCAACCGGTCGCTTTCTTCACGACTTTGCTGCATTATGGTGGCATCCTCCCCCGGAGCTTGAACAGCTTGCAGAGATTTGTTAGACCTGAATTTCTTGACACTGGGAACCATCTCTTCCATTTTCTTGTTTATTTCATTCGTTGCTTTTGGTAAACTATTCCACTATTTCATGTTTCCTTACTTTCATTTCAGTTACAATATGGGAATAATTTCTTTTATTTTCGTTTCAATTACAATTTTCCTCTCTTTTATTCCACCAATTGTATATATCTAATTAAATTATTTTTCATATTATTATCATTATTTTTTTGTTCAACTTTTGGAGGGTCTGTTTGGAAAAACAAAAGGGTCATTTTTTTAGTAGAAACATTTTAAATCAACTTTTAAAAAGGGGAGAAAATGCTTTGAGTTTTTAATTGGAAAATTTAACTCATTTGTGAGGAATGACATGGGATGCACGTGTTTATGAATTTTGTTGAGAAGATTGAAAATTTAATTTCTTTTAATTGTGAAAATCATGCCAATTTCTCTTAACAAAGTTTTTTATTAATCACAAATTTGACTACAAAAACTCATTTTTATAATTATTTAGTTTTTTATTTTAATATTATAGACACGTGTTACTTATTGTTATTAATGAAATCCCTAATTTTAAAATTATATTATACTTTGTTCATGAACTAAAAAAAATGAAACTTTTAAAACTAAATGACATCAATTACTCTAACAAATTAGAATATAGTTATTCAATGTATAAGGATGATTATTAGGCGTATTAAAAAAAATGTGATTATTGGGCTAGTTACTATTTTTTTTCCAAAGATTTTGTTGTTATTTTTAATAGATTTTTGTAGGTTTTATATGTTAAAGTTGAACGGAAAATTATTGAAGGTTTTCGCAACGGAATGTGGGGATCGATCCCAATTTTGTTTTTCACAGAATTTATGAAATTACATATTTAAAAGAAAATAGATTATGCATTCTAATCTAAACTTACAACATGCTTTTTAAATAGAAAAGGGAGAAAAGAGAATACCTTTTGAAGAACAAATTCTTCACGAACTCCCTCAAACAAATCACAAATCGAACCGATCTTCGAATTGGGACACCACCATCAATGGAATCTCCTGTATTCTCTAGGGTTGAGAATTGGTAGGAGTTGTAGGTTCTCCTACTTTTTGGTAGAGGGAAAAAGAGGATGAGAGGGAGGAGAGATTTTTTTCAAAGAACTTTTCTTTGTGAATTTTTTTGTAGAGAACTATTCTATGAGCTTTTCAAGGAGGAAGAAGAAGGAGAGCCATTAATTCAATTAAAAATAATAACAATTTTTATATATATATATATATATATATATAACACATAGTCTATAGTTTTATATTGTATCAAATACAACATAACCTACAGTTTTATTTTCTCTCAATAATACATCATATTTAATATAAATCACATTTATACTAAATTCACTTATATGAATATCATTCATATAATTAAAATTTGAATCATATTCAAAAATTTAATTCATCTCATAATACTTTATAGTAGTTAACAAGTAGGGTTGTATCAACAACAGTGGAAGCACAAGGATCATCTAAGCACTCAAATTCACTAATTTTGGCATAATATAAAGCATGCTTCTACAGAAAAATGGGTTTCAAGACATACCTCTTGTAAAACTTCTTCAAAGCCCCTTCTGAATCATATTCAAAAATTTAATTCATCTCTTAATACTTTATATTAGTTAATAAGTAGGATTGTATCAACAACAGCGGAAGCACAAGGATCACTTAAATTCACTAATTTTAGCATAATATAAAGCATGCTTCTACATAAAAATGGGTTTCAAGACATACCTCTTGTAAAACTTCTTCAAAACCCCTTTTCCAGTTGCAATCTTCTCCATATCTTTTTGTAGACCACCTTAAGATCTTCCTCACTATTCTCTTGGTGCTCTAGATTGAGTTGTGGGACTCAAAACAAGCTTCAATCAAGGGATGAAGGAGAAAAGCTCACTGCAGCAACCTTGTTGAAGAACCATTCTTCAAACTGAATTTTCTCTCAAAATTCTGCATGCCCGATTTTTACTCCAATCTCTTCATTATATTGCAGATCAACATGCAAAGAGAAGAGTTGCATGAGTTGCAGCTCATGCTTGGAGAAGACAAGGCAAATAGTTGCTTCATGCATGAGCTACTTTATAGATGGATAATGGAAAAATCCATTCTTCCATTTAAGTTTTTAGTTTTTCAATTTTTCAATTTTATCTAAAAATCAAAATTTGATTTAAAAAATCTATTTTGATTTTAAAAAATGAAAAGTTAATTAATTTCATAAATTAATTATTAAATAAAACTTAATTGATTTAATATCAAATATTAAATTAATTTTAACATATATCCATCTTTATATATTTAAATCATATTTAAATATATAAATTCTCCTATTCCGTTTAATTCTAAAATTAAACATAATTATATCTCATATAATTAATAATTCCCTTAATTCTAATTTGAACGTTTCAAATTAACTTATCACGCTATTCTAGAGCTAGTCCGTTACGAGCTAGTAGGGGGACCTCGCGGACCTACTGATCATGGGCTCCAACGATCCGAGATTAATTGGCTAAACTCATTAGACCAAATTAATCTCCATTCGTTAACTAATGGGTCATTCCACTAAAGCCCATAGTTGCACTCCCGTAGATATATTATGTCCACATGATTTAACCATAATCAGCAAGTCGACCCTTCACAGGTTGTTCGTAATAACGGTTGGGTCAAATATCTGTTTTACCCCCGAGATTACATCTTATTCCTCAAGTCTCTACTGATCTTCTAATGAACAACTAGTTTGTAATCTAATCACCAAACCAAACACTCTCAGCCCAATGAGAGGGTGTGACCCCTTGTTCAAGACATGGATTCAGTACTTGAGAGAATAACCTTTCTTCTATCCCTAAATCAGTTAGGCGTGAACTCCATCTTGCACCCTATGTCCCCAGCTATCTATCCGATCTTACCCCTGAAAGTGGAGTCTTATTGAGCCGACGTTGTTGAGCCAACCCTCAATTATGCAAATCTAAGGGCAATCCCAAATAAACAGGAGTTCATAGTTAGCTCAGGATTAAGATCAAGTTACCTAGGTCATCTAGGTAAAATAGTCAGTCTTAAACAGTAAACAACGTTATAAAGTAAGAGTGACTTATTTCTTGGTCCTGATCTTATGCAAACTCATTGCACAGGACGCCCCCACTCCTCATGTCATAACATGTACGAATTAGGATCACATCGTATGTAGCACTTTATAACTCTTTGTAACAACTACAAAGTAGGCCGCATCCAATGGTGTTACCAGAATAAGGTACCTAACCTCATTCATGTACCATAGATCATTTTGATTATTTACTCGAACCTGATCCACTCTTATGTCTCCACATAAAGTTCAAATACTCATACAATAGTCATGGGTCTTAGTTTATTGGATTTAGACTTTCATACAATTTATGAGATCAATAACAAATATATTTATAATAGAAAATGTTTATCATTTTACAAACTGCGAGTTTTTAGGACATAAAACCCAACATAATATAAATCATATCTATATTTAAGTACATGAATCTCATTCATATAATTAATATTTGAATCATATTCAAATTTCTCTCATAAACTATATACTATAATGTATCAAATACATATTAATTATATCATATATATAATTAAATTAATTAATTATATCATATATAATTAATTTCCTCAATTAATTTGAACACTTCAAATTAATCCAAAATTAATTCTCAATTAAATCTCTGTTGAGTTACATAGGAAACCTTATGAACTTGTAGATTGAAGCTCTAATGGTACTTGGATAATTAATTAAACTCTTTAATTAAATTACCCATCTTCCATTAATTGTCGATCATTCCACTAAAGACCGAGAGCTACACTCTTCGTACTACAGATATATTTTTGTGTCCATTAGTTATAACCAATCAACAGGGCGATGATCCTTCACAAAATGTTCGTTAATACAGTTGGGTCAAAATTACCGTTTTGCCCCTATAGTTACATCTAACTCCTTAAGTACCATTGATTTCTCTAATGAACAATAAGTCATAGTCCAACTATGACCAAGTTCTTCTCGGACCAAGAGAGGGTGTGACCACTATGTTCAAGCCCCAGAATCAGCCCTTAATAAAATAATTTATCTACTTACCCCGACATCGAAGAAGGAGTGAATTCCGTCTTATGTAGTTGTGTTCCCAGCTCCCCAGTCCGACGAATCCCCAAAATGGTAGGCTTATTGAGTTGACAATATGACCACTCTCATCCATACAAATCAAAGGACCGCATTCATGAGCAGGAGTTCACAACTCACTCAGGATTCAAGTCATGTCACCTATGATCATCCTAGTGAAATGTAAGTCTCTATTATTAACAGATTATATAATGAGACTAATCATTTCGTGGTACAGTCTTATACAAACTCTTTGTATAGGTTACCCCCACCCACATGTCTCCACATGAATGATCATGATTAGATCATTTGTAGCACTTTACAACACTTGTAACACATACAAAGCGGGTTGTATTCATAGTGTCACCAGGATAAGGCTGGGTAGCCTTATCCATCTACTGTTTAGGTTATTATTTAAACAAGATCCACTTGTATGTCTCTACATACTTATTTAAATTACATAAAATAACCTACGATCTTTAGTTTATTGGATTGAGTATATACTTATAAAATAAAAATTATTATATTTTATTAATAACAACTTGTTTATACAATGTTTACAAACTACGAGAATACAAGAGATATTATGACACCAATCCCAACAAAAATCACACTAAAAAAGTTAATTTTTTTAAAAGAAAAAAAATCTTGTAATTATAAAAAAAAAATTTACAACTTTGATATTGTTTTACATTTAAAATGTAAAATAGATAGTTCATTTATAATTTTTAAAGAAAAATATTAAACATATTTTTCTTTTCCAAGAACTTTGTAATTTTAATTTCACAGTTTTTCTCCCTAAGGAGTGTTTAGCTCACCAACATGAGTTGAGTTGAGTGGGTATAATATATCAACTCATAGGGGTGTTTAGTTCACTAACATGAGTTGAGTTGAGTTGGCATAATATATCAACTCATTGTTTGGCCCACCAACTTTAAATATTGGTGGAGTTGAGTTGGTATATTTTATCAACTCACCCCAACTCTCTATTCTTCCCATGTTTTCAATTGCTCCACCCATCGGCCACTGTCACACTCCGAGATCAAACTAACTCCGAGCTTCGATAACCATCTTTGATTACAACACCGGCGACCAACTTTGGGCTCTGAAAACCACCTTCGATGACAACTTTGACAACTAACTTCGAGCTCCAACAACCACCTCCGATGACAATTCTGACGATGAAATCCAAACTTCGACAACCACCTTCAATGACAGCTCCAACGGCCAACTTCGACAACCAATTCTGGCCTCCAACAACCACCTCCAGTGACGAACTCCAATAACCAACTTCGCGTTACCAACTCCGACGGAAAATTGGCTCTAACAACAAACTCTGATGATTAACTCCGACAATCGCCTTCATAGGCTCCAACAACTACCTTCGACTATAAACTTTGATGAAAACCACCTTCGATGATCACCTTTGAGCGAGTAACTCCGGCAACCAACTCGAGGCTTTGACAACCACCTTCGACGACAAAGTTCGAGAACCACTCTAATACCACCTTCATACAACTAACTTTGAATTTCGACATTGTCACCTCCGACTACAATCTCCAGCGAAAACCATCTTTGATAATTAACTTCGACAATCACTTTCGTCCAACCAACTCTAGGATTCGAAAACCACCTCCGATGATAAACTTTGACAACCAACTCCAAAACACCTTCATATGACCAACTCCAGGATCCAATAACCACCTCTGACTACAAACTCCAACAAAAATCATCTTCGATAATCAACTTCGACAACCACTTTCGACTACTATAAGATTAATGATTGTTAAAATATGTTGTAAGGTTGTTTATTATATAAAATATATTATTTTGTTTACATTAAATGCAATATTTATACGTAATAAGTTTACATATCAAAGGAGTGTTAAGAATATTTAGACAAAAAGTATGTGTGTAGTTGAACAGTATGTAACATATAACAAAAAAACCATAAAATGAAAATTTTTTTCTTGAAACATTTTCCACAAAGAATTAGTGAAAAATAGAGATTTTTTCTCAGATAATCCTCCAAATTTAGAGGAAATGAAAGTGAAACTGTTGAAGAAATGTGGTGACATTTCATTATCTATTACGATGATGGGGAAGATTTAATTAAAAAATTTGCACCATTGTAAAAATATAGAACAACAATAGGAAGAAAAAGAAAAAGAAGAAGATGATAATGAAATTCATAGAGAAAAATTAGCTAGAATCAAAAGTTTTGATTTCGATTTAGTTTCTCATTTTATTTAACCATATTTCTACAAAAAAAAATGTAATGAATTAATTGTTGTTCATTGCCCAAAAACGAAAG
This sequence comes from Benincasa hispida, assembly GCF_027475165.1. Classification (NCBI taxonomy): domain Eukaryota; kingdom Viridiplantae; phylum Streptophyta; class Magnoliopsida; order Cucurbitales; family Cucurbitaceae; genus Benincasa; species Benincasa hispida. The sequence continues at coordinate 92,558,402 of NC_143478.1, read as the reverse complement.
AAAGAAAGAAAGAAAGAAAAAAGAGTTTTAAAAATTAAAAGAAAAAATTTGCAATTCATATTTTATTCAAACAAAGATGGGTAGAATTATTAAATAAAAAAGTTTCAAAACAAAAATAGTAATCATAAAAGCATATTCTTTAGAGATAAAAAACTGTATCAGATACTCAGACATATGAATTCAAATCTACACCCCAAACACAGACATATGAACTCAGACCAAATAACTGCAGATATCTTATCTTAACTCAGTGCTCTAAACAACTCATAATTTTCTCAATTTCTCTCTCTATATCTCTTCCATAACTAATTTTCTCATGTCATCTATGAAGGAATGAATGCCTTAACGTAGCGGAAATCACATAACCAAACTTGTTATTAATTTAGGATTTTTGAAATACCCATAGGAAATTCTGAAAAATTATACGTAGACCAACAAAGAAATTGCCTACTGTAAAATTATCCTAGGTTAAGCATACAATAAGAAAATACAGGGAAAATGAATAAGAAACCTTACTTACATTGACGACTTAGATGAAATGACAAAGAAATTGACTATTAGAGAATACATGGAAAAGGGATAGGAAATCTTACTTACCTTGACGACTCAGATGAAATGGCAAAATCTCTTACTGAAATCAACACCACCATAAGAGTGACTCCCTATTCTTTTAGATTTGAGGTGTGGTTTGTGGAAACCAGAAAAATTTTAAAATTGGAGAATGGGAAATTGAGAGGAAAAAAATAATAATATAACTCTTCTGTGTGTTGTGTCTTTTCTATGATAAAAAAACACAATGCTTTTGATCACCAGGGGTAAAAGGATGTGGGATCACCATATTTTAGATAGCTCCCTATGTGGAAATTATCTTTTTAATTAATTTAATTAATTAAAATTAATAATTAAGTAAATATTATTTAATTAGGGGGCGTTTGGTACGTGATAAAAGTAGAGAGTTAAGTTGGTAATTATTATCCGGAGAGTTAAATTATCTGAAGAGTTAAATTACTTGTATTTGTTTGCAAAGTTGAGTTGAGTTGGTAATTATTGTCTGTGTTTGTTGTACAAAGTTGAGTTGAGTTGAGTTTGGAAATCTGTATTTGAGTGTAGAGTTGAGTTGAATTGGGTTGGGGGATCTGATGCAGTTTTTTGTAAATGAGATTAGTTCATTTTTTTTCTGTTTGCTTTTTATTTCATTATTTCATTTTTTAGTTTTATGCTTTGCTATTGTTGATTGATTTTCAAATATACATGTATTTTCTCAAACCATTTATGACATAAACTAAACAATCTCAATTTGTAGAACATAATAGATTAATTTTCACATATTCTTTTAAAAAACTGTAGTAATTCTAATTCTCTTCAATTTGTAAAACATACCAACAAAATACATTTCATATTGTTACTCAATTAATTGGTATATTGTATATTGTATGTATATATATTGAATGTATGTATATAGATTGAAGGTAATTATCTCAATTACTAATGAATTGTATTGTATGTATATTTATTGAATCTTGCTAATTTAGCATTATTATTTCACATCATACAATTTATTTTATATAATATGGATAGTGTATCTGGAATTGAAATTGTACATAGGATAATTACCTTTCATTTAATTATGATAGTGAGAATGTGATGTCGTATAGTAACATTTTTCAGAAGATCACAAAATAATATGAACCGACCCAACATGTGGCCATTTCCAAAAAAAAAAAATCACAAAAAATATGTTTTTTGGAGTTGAAATATTAGATGGTCAGTCTAGTGGTTCCCTTCAATACCAAATATGGCATGAACTATCTCCTTCTGACACCCAAATTCCATCTTATATTTCTCAGCTTGCCATGTAACGAGTCTGCCCATGTACGCTGACTGCATATCAGCGGTTGATCGCATGATCTCGATCATTTCATTCTGGAAGGTGAGTCGTTTCCTTTTACTCCCTCTAAATGTCTCCGCTGATACGCTTGCTCCGCCGGTAGAAATATCTGGTACACTTGCACTCCCCGTGGACATGTCTCTTTGGTCTTCTTCCATTGCATCCTCAGGCAGTTAGGTTTGTTCATTATCGGGGGTAGGGTATTCTTGTGATCCTAGCCAAATCTCGTCCTCCATTTCCCCGAACAAATTTGACGCCATCACCACTGGTGACTCGCAATAGTGTCTGATTTCCCTATCCTTCCCAAACACACTTGATAGTTCATCATAATAGGGGAATGACTTATTCCACAAACCCTTCGCGTTAGGATGACTCTGCATTTGTATATGGGAGCGATATTAGAAATTATACAAAAACAGGTTCGGTGTACATTGTTTAATATTTTAAAAAACTTACTTGAACCCAGTGTCAAATATCTCCCTCTCCACCTGAACGCACTTAAACTCTTCGTTCCATCTGAACATAATTGATTTAACATCTCTGTTACCGCCGAATATTGTTTCTTCATACTTCTAATCTTACATTCGATAGTGTTCTGGTTTAGGCCACACCCTGGAAACTGCTCCTTCATTATGCTTCTAAGTGTTGTAGATATCCTGGCCGGAAGGTCCCATTGTCAGACTTCCAATCGGAGTCTACCAAAGAGATTAGAGCATTGACCAACCCAGCGTCCTTGGCTCTTGTCCATGTATGTTTTGATCGTTTTCAATCGCCTGACGGTCACGCAACTGAAATAACTCTATTTGTGGGTTGGTCTTTAGTGAATTTGTAGATAACTAGGGTGTTCGTACTACTCCGGGTTGGTCAATGCTCTAATCTCTAATCTCTGGCCAGGCTAGGAGGGCTTGACGGTCACGCAACTGAAATATCTCGAAATCGTCTCGCCAGATCTCAAAAAGTGTGTTCATACTACTCTGTTCTTCACATCATGCGCAAGAATATGTAGGAACATTGCCACCATCTCTTCAATACCAACACATCTACCTGGCTCCAAACATCCCGTCGTCCTAATCATTTTGCATAAAATCATGAACGTCCTTCTATCCATCCGAGTACTCTCACGACACACCAAGTCACTCGCGTAAATGAGACGAAAGAATGTCAATTAACGAATGGGTGTCTAACGTTCGCTAGTTGTTGTTCTATCCTTCTATTATTGTTAAGCAGCGTTGCCAAAGTGAAGAATAATGTCTTTGAGACTCAACAATACTTGTTATGATTTTAATCACTCTTGAACAGTCTCCATCTTACTAGGAAAATGGGGGAAGTATATAAATCCTGAAAGGATGATTATGAAGTATCTCTTAACGAAGAGCATCCATGAGTGTATTCGGATGTTTTCGATTTCATTGTGACCGAAATACAACATATACATTCCAACAGATAGTTATGTAAATTAACACTAATTAACGGCATGCTTTGAACAATAAAATACAAGGGAAAGAGTTCTCTTACCGGTTGAAGACTCTCTTCAAATGTCAAACTCAAAAGTAGCGGAAGCACCTCTACGCAAACTTTATCGCCCAGCAAACCAGTCGGCTGCAGCAGCATGATCGTCTACACGAACGACAGCAACACGAACAGTCATGAACAAGTGAATAATGGGGACGACACCACCAGTTAGAGCCCTTGGTATTCTCAGAGCGAGAATCTAAAGTGTGGTCTTTAGTGAATTTGGTAGAAGTCGGAGAAAAGACAAATCGTATAGACAATAAGCAAGTGGGAGAGAAAGAACTATCATATAGCAAGTGTGCTTATCATTTAGAAGAAGCTACACGATTGTGTAAGTTTTACTAAGCGATCGTTTAATAAATGGTAGACGATCATTTAGAAAACACACCACACTATGAGATCGTTTAGGAAAGCTAAGCGATCGTTTAGGGACAGGTGTGCGATTGTTTAGGCGTTGGTGTGCGATCGTTTAGACGATGAGTGATGGGTGGAAAATGGAGAGTAAATATGTGTGCATCTTATGATATGCTTTGATCTCCATGCGTCGATGGTCATGCGTTCGACTAAGAAATATGCAATATGCGTTTAAGAATATATGCGATGACCATGCATTCCTGCCACAAGTTTTCTTGCTCTCTCGCCAAGTATAACGAGATTGCACTGGGGTGATCTGGGGTCGAACTCAGGGACTTGTAACTAAATGTTGCGAAGTAATATGTTTGCGGCGATGAATAAAAGAATAATAAAGTTAAAGGACTATGCGCTACTCCTACTCCTAACTAAACAGATTGAGTAATGGAAGTATGACTATGAGAATTGGTAGAGATGCGGCAACTGTTAACGCGTAATAAGATGCATGAAAAAATAGATAAAGTGATGGAGGGGACAAATTCATTCGCATCACTAAGCTTGATCGCAAGGATAATCCCAACCAGCACAAGATATGTGATCATGCTATACACAAATATACGCATGTGATGCATATGCGAAAATGTCGAGAGAACTTATTTCTAAGTTTCTATTCTTGCTTATGCGCACTTAAGAAAAGATGACCGCATACCACCATATCCTATTTCTAGGGCGCATGCGATGTGTAAATAGCAGATAGAACTTATTCCTAAGTTTCTACTTTTGCTTATGCGATCTGATCTAACTCTCCCAAGCCTAAATTTTGTCTTTAGACTACTCTCCCAAGTATGTCCAAATGATGAATGATGCACTCATAAGACAAGATGATCACATAAAGCATGGTTGAACATAAGATTATTCCTATCTCTAGGAACACTACTTACTTTGCTTAGTAAGTTCCACTACTTACCCTCTCGGGTAGTTAGTCGCCCCTAATCAGCTCATAGACAAGCATTGCGACCGCTCATAGACAAGCTTTGCTACAGCCTCACACTAAGCAAAGAGGATTTACTCACTATACTCACACAATGCACACCTCTCAGTGGTTTGCTACATGCTTCATATGTCTATGCCGCATGATTGAGTATGCGATACTCTTGCAATCTTACTTAGTTCGTTGAAATGAAAGTAAGAGATGATAAAGAAGAAGTTGATGAACATGAAGTTGAAGGAAATAAAGAGATGCATTGATTACAAAATGTATTAATGTCTTAAGCCAAAATGTAATACAAAACAGAGATAAGAAGAGAGGTGGAAGGCTAGATGTAGGCAATCTCTTGCTTCTATTAGATGTATGTCAAGGCTGCCGGTGGTGCCATGGATGGGCGGTGGAGTAGTCTCTCTCGAGATCTATCTCTGATAAAGCTCCGGTCGTCACTCGTAATGGGTTGAAGGAATGGAGTACTCTCAAAGAATGTCTTCTCATGCTCTCATCTGTGATCACAAAGATCTGCCTTAAAGCAGAAGCTCAGATACTTTGAATTTGGGCTCTACGACTCTATTTATAGAGCTCAATCGCCGATAGCATTGATGATCTTGCTCTAAATCACTACCACTAACGGCGCGATGGTCCTGCTATGAACCTCTGCCACTAACGGCGCGGTAGGTGAAATGTCAACATCATCTTTTTTATACTCCCAAGGTATGCGTTCATGCTTGGTTTTCGAAGTACCATCACATTCCACCAACCTTGCGATCACTCCTCTATCATGGCTATTACTCTATTGCTGTAACCTCCATACGATGAACGCATGCGATCACCCTTGCGATGGTCTGGGATTCACTGCATGCGACCAATTCCTGCGACAGCTACAAAAATAGACATTTTGACATAGAATAACGCATAATATTGGGTTAGCCAAGATTTTCAATGTTGATCGATGCAAGCTCATTTTTCACATAAATTCTTAGTATAATCACCACATATTCTACTTGTTAGCCCTCATAATTCTAAATAAAAGGCTACAATAACTTGTATTTCTACCAGCTATCAATAAGCAACTATCGTAAAGGCTCTCAAGCTAAGTGATCGTTACTTTTCACACCGATTGCGAATTTTCGAACCTTTTGCAAAATGAAACAAATTTTCATTTTATTCTTCGGTTACAATAACTGACTTCAGATTCTCCCACTAACGGGCGATTGAGGAGAGGTTTTCGATCAATTATCATATAATTAACCAATTTAATAATTATTAAATATAATTATATTATATTATTACCCTATAGTTTGATATCACATATCTACTATAGTAATTTATCCTCCACTTGATATAAATCATATTTATATCTAATTTCCTCCAAAATAAATGTATCTCATACATTTAGTCAATTATATCATATATAATTAACCAGTCCAATTATATCATATATAATCGAACTCCCTCTTGTCAATTTGAACATTTTAAACTGACCCAAATACTGATTCTCGACTTTATCCAAGCTACCTAGGGGACCTAATGGATCTGTGGCTCGAAGCTCCAATGGTCTATGAATAACTGACTAAACTCTTTAGCCACGAGATCCACCATCCGTTAACTACCAGGCATTCCACTAAAGACCAACAGTTGAACTCTTCTTACCACATATATATTTATATGTCCATCGGATATAATCAATCATGAGTACGACGATGACCCTTCACAGATGCTCGTAAGTACAACTAGGCCAATTTACCGTTTTGCCCCTGTAGTTACATCTCACTTCTTAAGTACCACTGATTCCTCTAATGAACAATACAACAATAGTCCAACTATGTGTGAACACCTTTCGAGCTAAGAGAAGGTGTGTGGTGCCACATCATTCAAGCCCTGGAATCAGCCCTTAAGAGAGCTATCTATCTACTTGCCTCTACTTCGGGAAAGCAGTGAATTCCATCTTGTGTAGCTGAGTTCCCAGCTCCCAAATAAGACAAATCCCCAAAATGGTATATTTGAATTAGCGACCTGGCCACTCGCATCCATACAAATCAAAGGACCACCCTCAATGGCAGGAGTTTCCAACTCACTCAGGATTGAGGTCATGTTACCTATGGTCATCCTAGTGAAGTGAAGTCTCTATCATGAACAGTGTTATATAACGAAATGTTAACACTTTGTGGTCAGGTCTTATACAAACTCTTTATATAGGATGCCCCCGCTTGCATGTCCCCTACACGAATGATCAGGAACAGACCATCTGTGACAAGTCACAACACTTGTGACCATTCCACAAAGTGGGCCGCATCCGTAGCATTACCAGGATAAGGTCTCCCTCCTATATCCATATACTACAGACCATTTTGGTTATCACTCAAGACATGATCCACTTGTATGTCACCACATACATGCTTAAGTTACATACAGATAACTAGGGATTTTATGTTTATTGGTTTGTGGTAAAACAAATAAAACATATAACTGAGCAAAAACAAGATGTGAAATAAATATCATATATTATACAACACAAGCGTTCGTACAAACAGTTTACAAACTACAAGACACAAGACTTTAGGACATCAACCCCAACAGATTACACTTATAATCAGCGAACTTTAGTTTAGTTACAAAATGACAAGTCGTGACAACCTAGTACATCACTCACTAACTTGTCCTACACCCTGATCACTAATTTGTCCAATGTGTGTTGTACTGTAAGACCTATACACGTGCTCCGCTGCATCGAATGTTTCATAGGACTTGTCCAATGTCCCCTTGTATCCACACTACTTGTCCATGACATTCGTGTTAGGATAGGTAGATCCCTGGGATATGAACAATGAAAATGACATAGAATTTGTGTTTTCCTATCTACCTATAATTTCAAGACATGGGTAGTCAATACCAGTAATCAACGTTGAAGTGAATGGTTTTTCTAGGGAGTTAGGACGTAGAGGTTATGGTATAAGGGCTCCCTTATATAACCCATTATTATGTATAAAAAACTAAAGTGTGCAACTAGGTATAGTAGTTGGCACATTATAAACGTCTCTAACGTAATAGTGACTAAGTATTATAATACTTGAAATGATTGGATTTTCATGTGCCTAGTTAATTTTCAAATTTCATTGTAAGAAGTTTTTCATATTATTTAACTTAAAAAGTATATAAGTAAAAACATCACTATAAATAAAAGTATAGTTATTTCGCTATTTCAAATGTTTATTCTATAAATAAAAGTATATTTTCAAACTTATTTTCAAACTTATTTTGAAACCTATTTTGAAACCTATTTTCAAACCTATTTTCAAACCTATTTTCAAACTTATTTTCAAACCTATTTTGAAACGTATTTTGAAATGTATTTTCAAACCTATTTTCAAACTTATTTTCAAACTTGTAAAAAAAAATGACTTTTCATAAGTGTATTATTTAATACTTCTTAGACTTATTTTAAAAATCACTCAAAACATATTATTTTGTTCAGATTATTAAAATGAACAATTATAATTGATGTTGGATTAATATTTGAAAACATCATAATTAGTTAACAAAGTTATAAGTTGTGATGGAAGTAATTAACTGAGTTTTAAGTTCAAATTCTTTTGATTGTGAAAATGTAACATAATTATAAGTTACATTATTAAAATTATAAGTTTGATATTGTGTTCATAATTTAATTTAACATAATTTAATATAATGAAAATAAAATTTGTGATTGAATTGAATTAATTTGATTAAAGATGTACATTGATACAAACAAAAATTTGATTGAAGATGTAAATTGATTATCACAAAAATTTAACAATACAATATAATATTTTTCTAATAACTTTGAGTTCGACATATTCTTGTTCAAGAAACAGAGAGGAAAAAAATCTCAACATACAAGTCCAAAATACATAGCAATGATACATTTGAAGTAAACAGTCCTCAACAAGTATAAGAAAGAAAGAATAGACTGTAACGAAGATCATTCCGAACTTAAAACTTACAAACCTCAAACTAGTTACGAAAGGTATTTTTGATTAGTTTGGACCCTACACTGAAGAAAAAGAAGTTCAATTAGACCATAGTGATAATGTATGTTAACTTGATTCAAGAAGAAAGAAAGAATAGACAATAACGAAGATCATATCTTTGTTTATGTTCGGATTGAGCGATGGTGATTACAGTCCACAAGTAGGGGGCAGAATAATCGGTTGACAACCTAACAAAAAAAAAAAAATGTTAGCGACATATATTAATTCGACTATAGGAAAAGAAGGAAGCATACCTTATAAGTTGAGGTTAGAGGTGGAAGAAGGAAACAAAGTATATTGAAATAGTTGAAAAACACATACTAGAATGGAAAATAGATTTAAGAGAAAGATGAAATAAAAAGAAAGGTTGAGGGACTTACCAACACAATTTAGAAAAGAGTCTGTGGAGAAGTCTCAAAAAATATGAACACAGATTAGGATATAAGTAGAGCATATAATAAGTAAGGTTGGTAAGGAAGGTTAGGTAAACTTAAGTGCACCTAACTCAATAAATTCAAACAGTAAATCCAGATTAAAGACAGTGAAGTCAAAAGTAAATAAATTAAGTAATGGTCAGGTCACTATTAATTTGGTGTTGAGCTTAAAAAAATGACATAAATACAACATAATGAAGGCCTCAAGATTTCAAAAGGCCATTTGATTGGAACAAATCCAACTCCAAGCAAACCAAATAAACAGTTTCAACAATTTCAAAGTTGAAATCAATTTTAAAATGTACAAAGATTAAATTCTCTTGAATGCTAAAAAAGATTTAACGGAATGAAGCAAAAAATACATTCAATCAGAAAATGGGTTGAAAGGAAATAAAACTAAAACATAAATCATACTCCAAAGATAAGGAAAAACAGTTTGAAATCATCATCGGCCTTACAGGGGAAAAAAATAGAAAACAGACTTGTTCTTGGGTGGATTGACCCCCACCAAGCTCCAATAACACAGTCTGCATCCGTACCATGAGTTAACGTGCCTCCAATTTACATGGAAAAGCAAAAGAAAAAGGGCAAAGTAGGACACATGATTTAATATTGAAGCGACAAGAGAAAATATGGATAAAAAAGTATGGAAGCAGATCAGAACAGTAGATAATAGTTGTAGGAGGAAGAAGATATTGGGTTTTATATCCTAAAACTTGCAGTTTGTAAAATGGTAAACATTTTCTATAATCAATATACTTATTATTGATTTCATAAATTGTATGAAAGTCTAAATCCAATAAACTAAGACCTATGACTATTGTAAGTACTTGGACTTTATGTGGAGACATAAGAGTGGATCAGGTTCGAGTAAATAGCCAAAATGATCTATGGTACATGAATAAGGTTGGGTACCTTATTCTGGTAACATCATTGGATACGACCTACTCTGTAGTTGTTACAAAGAGTTGTAAAGTGCTACATACGATGTGATCTTAATTCGTACATGTTATGACATAAGAAGTGGGGGCGTCCTATGTAATGAATTTGCATAAGATCAGGACCAAGAAATTAGTCACTCTTACTTTATAACGTTGTTTACTATATAAGCCTGAGTATTTCACCTAGATGACCTAGGTAACTCGATCTTAATCCTGAGCTAACTATGAACTTCTGTTTATTCGGGATTACCTTTAGATTTGCATAGGTGAGAGTTAGCTCAACAACGCTGACTCAATAAGATCCCCATTTCAGGATTAAGACCTAATAGATAGCTAGGAACATAGGGTGCAAGACGAAGTTCACGCCTACCCGATTTAGGGATAGGAGAAAAGTTGTTCTCTCAAGTATTGGGCTGAGAGTAGGGTTGGCAAAATTCCCTACGGGGTCAGGGCGGGGAATCCACGGTTTAACCGGGGATGGGGTTAGACTAGGACCCCGTTTAGTAGGGGAATCCCCGTGGGGAATTAGTAGGGGAATTTCCACAGGAAACGGGGAATGGGGCCCCATAGGGACCCCATTTCCCCGACGGGGAATCCCCACCCTCGTCCCAGCCAAAAGGCAGGGACGGGGGTAGGGATGGGGGGAATTTTCCCCACAAGACTGGGGACGGGGACCCTCTCCCGCCCTGGCCCGGCCCCATTGCCAACCCTAGTTGAGAGAGTTTGGTTTAGTGATCGGATCACAAACCAGTTGTTCATTAGAGGATCAGTAGAAACTTGAGGAATAAGACGTAATCTCAGGGGTAAAACAGATATTTGACCCAACTGTTATTACGAACAACCCGTGAAGGGTCGACTTGCTGATTATGGTTAAATCATGTGGATATGATATATCTACAGTGAGGGAGTGCAACTATGGGCTTTAGTGGAGTGACCTATTAGTTAATGAATGGGGATTAATTTGGTCTAATGAGTTTAGCCAATTAATCTCAGGTCATTGAAGCCCATAATTTGTAGGTCCGGGAGGTCCCCATTTTACCTCATAATGGACTAGCTCTAGAATAGCATGATAAGTTAATTTAAAACGTTCAAATTAGAATTAAGGGAATTAGTAATTATATGAGATATAATTACGTGTTTAATTTGAGAATTAAACAGAATAGGAGAATTTATTCAGTTTTTAAAATCAAAATAGATTTTGTAAAAACCAAGTTTTGATTTTTGGTAAAATTGAAAAATTGAAAATCAAAACACAAAATGGAAAAATCTTGTTTTCCATTATCCATCCGAGCTGCAACTCATGCAACTCTCTCCCTTGCATATTGATCTGCAATATAATGAAGAGTTTGGAGTGAAATTCGGGCATGCAATCAAGAGAGAATTTTAGAGAAAAATTGAGTTGAAGAAAGAGTTCTTCAACAAGATTGCGCATTTCTCCTTCATCCCTTGATTCAAGCTTGTTTTAAGTCTCACAACTCAATCTAGAGCACCAAGAGAATAATGGGGAAGATCTTGAGGTGGTCTGCAACAAGAATTGGAAAAGATTGCAGCTGGAGAACAAGCTTTGAAGAAGTTCTACAAGAGGTATGTCTTGAAACTCACTTGTTTTCTTCAAGAGCATGCTTTATATTTTGCCAAAATTAATGAATTAGAGTGCTTAAATGATCCTTGTGCTTTCGTTCTTGCTAATACATTCCTACAGAAGAAGATTATAAAAATTATACAGGTTTGCAAGAAAGAAAATCAAACATGCATGAGGAAGAACAGAGACAGATTTAATAACATATAAATTGATTATTTAAAAAAAAACTCATTCAAGTAAGTGGAACAATAGACAATAGGAACATAAAAATCATCAAGGTTTACTTTAGACAGTCCAAAATCGGAATCACAAAAAGAACATTCAATAGTCCAGAATCAGAAAATCAAACAACGAAGGAAGAACATCAAACATCTTGAAGGAATAATATCAAACATGCATAAGGAAGAACAGAGACGGATCTAATAACACATAAATAGATAAAAAAAAAATTATCAAGGTTTTCCTTTGGACAACAGGAATCGGAATAAAAAAATATGAATAATATCAAACATGCATGAGGAAATTAAGACGGATTTAACACTAATCGTCAGCGTAGAACAAGGTAATCGCAAAAAAAAAAGTAGATTTGCTAAAAAAAAACCTAGATCTACTATAAAATAAAAAAAATATAAATATCGTTAGATCTACAATAAAATTGTTCGAAATCGGAGAATAGACATACAAAGAAGCCAAAAAACCCAATCAAAATCAGAGAAACGAAGAGACGTACAGAGAAATAAAAAAAAAAAATACACGGAGGAACTAAAGCAGAGAAAGAATAGATGAAGAGAAATACAACTCATTCTAGCTGGAGAAACGAAAGACATACAACCCATTCCAGTCGGAGGGAGAATGAAGAGACCATAGAACGAAGAGATCAGACGAAGAAGAGAACCCAAACGATGGAAGAAAGGAGAAAATGAGATGAGAGAGAGTGTGATGATTAATTACACGTGACAGAAGAGAGAGAGGGGGCTGAAGAATAGACATGCAAAATGGGGCGTGAAACGAGGGAGTAAAACAGTGAGTTGAAAAACTCACCGGTTTCAAATTTCACCACCATCAAACACCGGGTGGGCTTACCCAACTCAAGCCCATCATCAAACAGCCCTTTAATGATTTCATTTAAATCATATTTAAATGAAACATCTCTCACATAACTTATAGTTTAAATTAAATTAAATTAAATTATATAATATAATTAAATAATTACTAAATTAAATATCAAATATTTAATTTAACCTCCATTTGAATGATATTCAATTGTATTTCTCTCGTAACCTATAATTTTAATCTGCATCAAAGACACATTAATTTTAACCTATAGTTTTAATATGAATCCAATTCACATTAAATTAATATTTGAACTCCTTCAAATATTTAATTCACCCATAAATTAATTTTGAGTCATATCCAAAATTAACCTTATATTATAAAGTTTAAATAAAATATAGACTTTATATTATATTGTATCATTATACATTATATTATTTCCTTAAGTGAATTTGAACATTTCAAACTCAATTTAAGACATAGTTATCTCAATTCCCTTTACGAGCTAGGAAGATGGTCTCATAGATCTACAAATCAGAAGCTCCAAAATTAATTGGCTAATCTCTTTAACCAAATTAATCAATATTTGTTAACTGTAGGTACACTCCACTAAAACCCAATAGCTACACTCTTCTCACTGCAGATATATTTCTGTGACCACGGATATAAACTAATAACAACTAGTTAGTCCTTCACGAGTGTTCGTAACACCAGTTGGGTCCAATTTACCGTTTTACCCCAGGGTTACCTCTGTATCCTTAAGTATCAATACTCATCTAATGAACAACCTGTTTATGGTTCAATCATTAAACGGATTTATTCTCTACAATCAAATTACTTATAAACCTAGGACTAACCTGATCGTCGGAGTATGTGTGGCTTGATACCACATTAATGTTTAATTTTTCTTGTCTTGCAAGCATTGGTGCAATTTCTCTTATAAAATACAAATTTACCGTTAATCTATTTTTTGGTATCAACACAATATATAAGTCAAATTGCAATTTTGGTCCCTATGATTTAAAAAAAGTTAATTTAATCCTATGATTTGTTATTAGAGTTTAGTTCTAACAGTTTGCTAAAATCCTTATAAAGAGTCCCTAAGATAGTGACTATTTATTAGAGTTTTATCCGATGATAGAGATTATATATATAGCTTTATCAAACTATAAAAATTAAATTCTAACCTTTAAAATTATATAAGGACTAAACATAACTTTCTATCGACTATAAAGCTCAAATTTATAATTTAAACCCATATATATTGTTGTTGGGACTTTCCGTTAAGTGTATATTAAATTTTGCTTTCTTTTGAGCCTCCATATTTTACTATTTTTGCAAAATCGAAAAGTTGTTGATCCTTTTGCAAACTCCAATTAATTTTTGCTACTTTCGCAAGCATTCTTTTTTCCCTCTCATTTGACTTTTTTTTTCCCCCTCCAATCTAAAATGCAATATCTATTATTATTATTTGATCTAGTTTTTTAAAATAAAGTTTTATAGCCCTTTTCAAACTTTAAAAGTTTCATTTATTCCTTTATTTCTCAGTTATGTTCTATTTATATCTCCAAAACTCTCTCTACTTGTTTCCTTCCAAAACTCCCTCAATTATGTTCTATTTATATATCCAAAAAAGAAAGATAATTTTGAAAAAGACTTGGCGAGTTAAACCATGGTTAAAAATTTTATTTTGAAAAAGATGGAACAAATTTTCAATTTTTTTAAAACAAATTTATAGAAAATTCGTAAAAAAATTCCAATAATTTAGAATCTCAAAGCACAACCCAACACAAATTTCTTTTGTCCACAATCACGAGACGATCTTGCAAAGTAAAAACTTTAATGGCGATGGAAGTGATGTCCACTAACAGAGTATCCATTCCAAAGAGAAGGAAAATGTGTACACACACGACGACAACAGCATATGTTTAATTTAAAATTTAGTTAAATCAAAAGAAAAACAAATTTACAGCAAAAATCCTTCGAAAAGCTGCATGGAACGTTGAAAACCGGGGCCACCAATGAACAATCGCGTCAAATTAGCGATATGTTATCTCTACACACTCCCAAACCCACTTTTATTCCTCTCTCCGCCATTTCTTCCGGCGAGAAAGCATCTTCCCTTTTACCCCTTTTCACTATATCGGCCATCTTTTCGTCTTCCTCATTGATTCCTCTCTAATGCTCCTCCGGATGACTGACCAGTTTTGTTCTCTTAGATTCTTCCCGTTTCTCTAGCGGCAAGTACTGGGTTTCATGCCCCATTTCTGATTTATTGGCTTGCCGGCGTCAGTTCTTCAGATGGGTTGCTCCCAGTCGAAGATCGAGAATGAAGAAGCGATTGCGCGTTGTAAAGATCGGAAGATTCATATGAAAGATGCAGTGGCAGCGCGTAATGCTTTTGCGGCTGCTCATTCCGCTTATGTCATGTCTTTGAAGAACACTGGAGCTTCTTTGAGTGACTATGCTCATGGAGAAGTTCAGAATCCTCAATTGCTCAATGGGTCTGCTCAATCGAACCCGAAAATTGATTCTGTTGCAGCGTCTTATGAGCCCCTAGTTCCGCCACCACCGCCTCTTCCGAATTTCCCTTCTCCTCTTCATAGGGCTGCTAGCATGCCGGAGATGAGCATTCCCAAGTCCGATCTGAAGCCGGTTGGCCCCATTATCGAGGAGGATGAAAATGAATCTGACAATGAGAGTTCTATTGGTTCGTTGAGGAGGAGGAGAAGTAAAAAAGGCAGCGGTGGTGGTGCGAGCAGCCGAATTGGGAATACAGAGCTTGATGATGAATTAGAAGGTCCACCGCCGCCAGTGCCGCCGCCGCCGTCTAACACGCCACCGCCAATTGTGAACCGGCCTCCGCTACCGGCACATCAACAAGATTCGACTTACGATTTCTTTTTTGGTGTGGACAGTATGCCTGGTCCGAGTTTGAGTGAGGCTGAGGAGGAGATTGAGCGTGACCCTTTTGATAAAAGTCCTGAAAGAGAGGACAATAATGAAATGGAGAATCAAAGAGGAGGAAGCAACGAAGCTGAGGCAGTGGAGCCACCGCCGCCGCC
This sequence comes from Benincasa hispida, assembly GCF_027475165.1. NCBI lineage: Eukaryota > Viridiplantae > Streptophyta > Magnoliopsida > Cucurbitales > Cucurbitaceae > Benincasa > Benincasa hispida. Next base: position 92,542,581 of record NC_143478.1, on the reverse strand, counting down.
TGCTGTGGCAGAACCATCAGCCATAACATCAAAGAGCTTGAAGAAGGTGGGAGGTATGGGTTCCATGGAGGGCAGGAGGATGAATGAGGCTAAATTTAACTTGTTGCAGATATTTGTGAATCTTGATGATCATTTTCTCAAGGCTTCTGAGAGTGCCCATGAAGTATCCAAGATGCTTGAGGCTACACGACTACATTATCACTCAAATTTTGCTGACGGCCGAGGTATTAGGATCCCTTGTTTTTATCTTTCAAGCATGTTGAAGGTCTCTAGTAGAATAACTTCGTAACATGATGTTAATTGCATGAAAGCTATTTGGGTCTCTTTTTTTTCCTGTCTAAATCTTTGCCTAGCTTGGGGTGCCTCGATATTGGTTTCGATTCTAAGAATTTACGATCACTGCTCCACTTTATGTATGCTTGGAGGAAGGCAAACGAAGCTTGTGGGGTGAAGTTGCTTATGTTAGGAGTTGTTATAGTATTTAGATGATCAAATTTACCATAACCCGTTAACTTAAACTTTTAGATTTAGTGGTAATTTAATAGCATAGCATAATGTCTTGTATTCAAACTCTTGTAATGTCATTTCTACATTAGTATAATTAAATTGACTGCGATCCATCAACTAAGCTCTTGAGTTTAGTGGTGATTTAATGGGAGTGGACAGTGTTTCTCGTGGTGTTGGCCTAGAATTGGAAAGACTAGGCCTCTTGAAGAGCTTGAGTAGTTTGTATTCTGTTTTACTGAGGCCTATCATTCTCCATCCCCATATAGGTTCCCTTTAAGATATTGTGGGGCTTTGCTTGTATTTATTGTTCAGATTACTGAATAACTCGGCGTGCTTTGCTGTTTTCTTATCAGGGCATATCGATCACTCTGCTAGAGTGATGCGTGTTATTACATGGAATCGATCATTTAAAGGACTTTCTAATATGGATAATGGAAAAGATGATTTCTATGCAGAAGATCAAGAAACTCATGCCACCGTGCTTGATAAACTCCTAGCATGGGAAAAGAAGTTATATGATGAAGTGAAGGTACATTCAAGTCTGGTCTTTCTTATTGTTCTTCCTATGTTTATGTCGATTCTCTTTTAAATAGATGAAGTCCATGAAAATTTGTGATTTTGCTCTCAATTAATTAGATTTTATTGTCAACGGATATTGTTATCATTTGTGTCTATGATGGAACTCATTTTCATTGTGATGCTAAAAAGGAAATAACTATTTTTTATTAACTGAATTTTATTTGTGATCATTATTTTTCAATAGGCAGGTGAGATTATGAAATTTGAGTACCAGAGAAAGGTCGCTGCATTGAACAGGCTAAAGAAACGAGGTTCTAATCCAGAAGCGTTGGAGAAAGCAAAAGCAGGTGTGAGTCACCTGCATACAAGATACATTGTTGACATGCAATCATTGGATTCAACTGTCTCGGAGATTAATCGTTTGCGAGATGAACAGTTATACCCAAAACTCGTTCAGCTTGTTCATGGGTAAGTTGTATTTTATTTTATTTATATCTGTTTATGGGTAAGTTGTATGAGGTTAGAGCTAGTAGCATGTCTAAATCCCATACCTTCCTTTTACTGTAACATTTGCATTTTAGCATGTGATGCTGATAACTTTGAGTAAAAACAATCCACAGATGCTTTGTTTGAAGCATCTTCGAATTAATAAATAGAACCCTTTGTCTCCAAAACATGAGCTTTGGGGCGGTTGCAGACTTTATAAGAATAGGCCTAACTATGCATTTTAGTATGTGATGCTAACTTTGAGTAACAACAATCCACAAATGCTGTGTTCAAATCTTCGAGTGAGCTTAATAAGTAAACCCTTTGTCTCCAAAACATAGAGCTTTGGGGTCGGGCACAGACTTCATAAGAATAGGCCTAACGTATGTGATGAAAAAAACTACTTGATTTCAATTTCACTTGCCTTCTTGCTATTATGTTAACGATTAAGTATAAAATCTTCCTAATGATTCAGTTAATTTTTATGTTAATGATATGGATGGAGAGAGACAATAGAAATATAGTTGCTTTTACTGTGCTAGATACTGTATTTATTGAATAGATACAAGGACATCTTTACTTTGCAATGCATAAGTATATTAAGTTCTGACTAAACACTGGCATGAGGCAGTTCTCTGAAAAGTGAAAAGTGTGGAATTTGGCTTTATCTGTGAGAACCATTGCCGAAGCCTTGGCATGCCTGCCAAGCTTTGACTAGTACACCATTGCTGTCTAAAAAATGGTGCCCCATCTCCTTTTTCTTATGAATATCTTCAGCTTGAGCTTATTGGAAAAATTTCTAGTACTCCGCACTACCTCCATTAATTGTTTACCTAGAATTTAAGAATTATGTGGAGTCTATGAAATAAATAAATAATAAATTAATACATCAATGTGTCAAATTATGAATGAGAGTAACAAGTATTACTCTAATATTAGAAATGTTCACGAGCCATCGAATTATGAATGAGAGTAGTAGGTAGTATTTGAAAATTTCTCGAACTTATTGGATATCCATACAACTGTTAAAATGATTGTAATATCAAATGTGTTAGAATATTGCTGATATAGATACTGTAGCATTGGTGAAAATTGGGTTATCTTAATGGACTACTCGACAGGTTTTGATCCATGAAGAATGTGGTAAACCTATATTTGTTGTAGTTAAAGATTAACTTTAGTCTCGAGGTAGGTTCTAACTAGATTTTGGTTAACTTGATATATCAGATATCCAATTTGATTGATTCCTAAATCTCGTTATACTTGTTCTTTCCCTAAGATGCCTCCATATATTCGCCACTGCAGTGGTTGTTAGCACCACAAATAATTTTTAATGTACTGCAGGATGATGTTGATGTGGGACACAATGCGAATGCACCATGAAGAGCAATTGAAAATTGTGAGTGCATTGAGATATCTGGATCTCTCTCAATCTCCAAAAGAAACTAGTCTGCATCACCATGAGCGTACAGTACAGCTCTGCAATGTCGTGAGAGAGTGGCATTCACAGTTCGAGAAGCTAGCGCTCCGTCAGAAAGACTATGTTAAATCATTAAACAGTTGGTTGAAACTAAATCTAATTCCTATAGAGAGCAGCTTGAAAGAGAAGGTTTCTTCTCCACCAAGAGCTCAAAATCCACCCATTCAGAGACTCCTCATTGCTTGGCACGACCAACTCGACAAACTCCCAGACGAGCATCTTAGAACGGCAATATCCAGTTTCAGTGCGGTGATAAGTACTATTATGCTGCAGCAGGAAGAAGAGATGAAGCTGAAGTTAAGATGCGATGAGACCGAGAAAGAGCTCGAGCGGAAGCAGAGGCAATTTAATGACTGGCATTACAAATACCAGCAACGAAGAATGCCTGACGAGTTGGACACCGAGAAGTCTGAAGAAAACTCACAGGACGCCGCGGTTACAGAGAGGTTAGTTGTGGTAGAGTCATTGAAGAAGAAACTGGAGGAGGAAAAAGAAACACATGCGAAGCAATGCCTTCATGTGAGGGAGAAATCATTGGTGAGTCTTAAGAATCAATTGCCTGAACTCTTCAGGGCATTGTCAGAATTTTCTTCCGCGGGTTCAGAGATGTACAAGAACTTGAGGCTGATTTGTCAGGTCAAATAGATTGGAAGCAATGGCCCAGCAAGAGACTTTCCTTGTAACTTTTGTATAATTTCCTATGCGTTATTATTTACATTAAAACAAATCTTATGGAATTTTCAAAAAGCTTTGGAGCTCTTCTATGAGCCTTGTTTGTTTTATGTTTCGGCTGACCACCACCCAAAAACTAATGAATAGCCATGTATTTGTCCTGTTATAACTATTCCGATCAAAATGATTACATGATGAAGTAATATATTCTTTCATGTATATATGTGATCTAGACGATAGATGTGAGATGCCATGGTTTAATGGTGAAGATATGTTTAAGCATACAATCTCACATTTTGTCCCTTAAAATTTTTATAAATTCTTTTTTTTTTCTTTGTAGATTGTTACAAGTATTCAAATCAAATAATGGGAAAGATTATTTCATTAATAAGAATCTTTTTAAATGTTTTTTTTTTCTTTGTATTAAACTAAACTATAAATTTTACATGTATTGCATGTATTGCAAACTAATTTTAATAAAAAGCTAGCAATTGTAGTAGTGACAAATGAAATTGAAGAGACCAAAATGTAAGGACAAAAATGGTAATTTTATAAATTTAGGGACTAAAGTTTTTTATTTTCTTAAAAAATGATAAAAATATCAACTTATATTCTTAAACTTGGGAGATTATATCAATTAAAATCTTAACTCAGAACTTTTGTGATTAAATCAATTTATCGCAAACTTTGGAGTTATTTTGTGTCAATGCTCCTATACATGTCATATGACCACAAGGAACATGACTATATCCCCATGCTCTCAAAGTCCGTCCAAATTCGTCAAATTATTCCTACTATATAAAAAAAACGTAACTTCTTAATCACTAACACATATTGTATTATTATATATCACTGAGCAAAGTTTATTATTATTATTATTATTTTAAAATAATAGGATTTGTTATTATTTGACCATAGAAAAGGCAATGCAACCCATTGAACAATGTCCCCCATGTGAGGAAAAAGAGAGAAAAAAAAACCCCTCTTTTTGGGGTTGCCACTAAAACAGTAAAACTTACCTTTTGTGAATATAAATATTAAAATAAATACCCTCTCTCGCATGTTCCCTCTGGACCTTTCATTCCCACTCACATTGAAAACATTATTAATACCCAACCCCAAACTCAAACTCCCTCCACACAAGGCAGAATCATAATGGATTTGAGCTCTGTGCGGTGGTCCGGCGGCCGTGGGTATGTGGCGGCGGGCGTCTTGATGTGCAGGTCGCCGGAGAAGAGGAGGGGGAGATGGAGAGTGATGTGGAGGAGGGTGAAGAAGAGAATGATGATGCTATATTGGAGTTGCAGAGCAGGTGAGGTGCAGGTGGCCGGGTACGATCGAGAGAGTTATTTAAAGAATTTCGATGAAGGGTTTACGATGATGGGAGCCATCGCTGAAGATTTTGATGCCATTTCTCGATCTTTCTCAGCTCGTTTCGCCATTTCTCGCCCTTTGCCTTAGCTTTTTATCATCTTCTTCTTTCTCTTTACCATACTCTGTTTATATCTCATTTCCCTCTTCTTCTCTCAACTTCCTTACTCTGTTTTCTCCTTAGGATCATCCATTGTACAACGATTTCAACTTCTAATCTCAATGAGTACATGGCAATTATTACTACTTGTGTTTGATTTTATACAAACATATAGAAGAATTAATATGCTCTCAATCTAAACGAACATTGAGACTAAAATTTTTTGATGATACAACCAAAAATTTAAAGGTATATAGTTATGAAGGGAAATTACAACAGACAGCAATTTGAATATGTTATTTTATTGTTGTATCACTCATAGTTGATATTTTGCAAAAGTATGGCAAAAAATTCAAATCTAGATTTTTTTTAATTATTTTTTATTTCATATTTGTTCTAAACAATCAATTGATAGAGAGAAAGAAAGAGAGAGAGAGAAGCGGTGACCAACAACTAAGCATGCAATGATCGACGGAGGTAAGTGACGGGGGAGGTGAAGTGGTAGGCATCGACAGGATGGTGTAGAGCAGTGCTAGTTGGTGAAAAAAAAAATAGATAGAGAGAAGCAGCAACAGACGATCCGACATGTAGCAATTGACAGAGGTAAGCGGCAGGAAGGTAGAGCGGTGGGCACGACAAATGGTATGGGGGTGATGGTTGGTGAAAGCGAGATGTTGAGGGGGAGGGGGTCAATTGTTGCGAAGAATAAGTGTTTTTTTTAAAAAAAAAAAAAAATCTAAATGTATCTTATAAAGTATATCAACTTAGTAAAGTGCATCATAATTAAATTTACCAATCATATATCAATAAAGTGTATCAATAATATATCAGTTAAGTGTATCATGATAAAACAGTACATAATTATCAAGTTTATTAGCAGTATATCAGTCAAGTATATTAGTATCAAGTGTATTAAGTTTATCAACATTATAAACGAGTGAATGAATGACTAGTTTATTAATTAAGTGCATCGTTATCAAATATATCAATCACGTATATCAAGTTTATCAATAATATAAGCGAGTGCATGATTGACAAGTATATCAAGTATATCAGTTAAGTGCATCATTATCAAGTATATCAATAGTGTATCAAGTATATTAAATATATATCAGTAGTGAAGACATTTACGACATTTTACATTTTTTTTATATATGAGATAGACTTCATTTTGTCTTTTTTCAAACAACAACTATGTGGGCTATGAGCCTAATTAGTGTAACTTATTTTGTCTTTTTTGCAAGTGCACTATAATTTAGAGAAATTATTTTAAATGGTAAAATCGCTGAAAATAATTTCTAGTATGGCAAAATATCATTATCTATCAGTGATAAATCATGATAAATATTTATCACTGACATTGATAAATGACTATCGTGGTTTATCGCAGTCTATCACTGATAGATAGTGACATTTTGCTATATTTTTAAATAAGTTGACTCATTTACTTTTATTTGAAAACAACCCTATAATTTATTGGTTAATGTACTAGACTTGTGTTTGAGAGTTTGTAGATTTGTCATCTACTGAAGTTTTATACAATTTTGTGTCAAATAAGTCGTTGACATATTCTAGATGATTTTAAATTAATTGATCTATTAAACATAAAATTGAATTTGAGTTCATTTAAAGGTTAGAGTCGGTGATCGAAAGAGTTTGATGATCACCCTACAAAATATGAACTAAAATAAAATTTTGAAAGATAATGTTAAATTACAAATTTAGTTCTTGGACTTAAAAAAAATGTATAATATCTTATAGGTTCTTGAACCATAAAAAATTTCTACAAGTTCTTGAACTTTCTATTTTGTGTCTAATACATCATTAACATATTAAAAATAAAATGTAACTAGTTGATTTATTAGATACAAAGTTGAATTTTATATATAATAGAATCCTACCGTTGATATATGATTTTTTTTTTAAAAAAAAGGTTAAATAGGTCAAATGCATAATAGACACTAAATAGAAATTTAAAAAATATACTAGACAGTTTTAAAATTTATTATTGTTATTTTTATATTCGTAAGTGTTTGAGTTAATTTACGCACATCTCGACTAAACCCAACAACATTATGACCTCTTAACCATTTATCAAAGAGATGTTCCCTTCTTTATCACTAGGCTATCCAAAGTTGATGCTTTTAAAATTTAAATATCAAATAAATACAAATTTAAAGAATTAAACCTTTTATTTTGGCATAGAAAACTATTTCAAAAAGTGCTATTTTTATAATCTTACATAATACAAATTACATTATTAATCAGTAAGTTGAGAGGGCAAAAATTCTATTTCATACATCTCATCTGTTAGTACTATAACGACGGCCACCACAACCACCATATATGAAATAAAAATTTTAATCTTTTTTGATAGAGATTGATAGAAGTCTATCACTGATATAGATACTAAAATGTTGATAGAAGTCTATTAATGTATCAGTTTTTTTTTTTTTTTTTTTTTTTTTTTTTTTTTTTTTTTTTTTTTTTTTTTTTTTGCAAATAGTTTGAAATTTTTTCAATATGTGAAAATTTTCCTATAATATATATAAAAAATGGATATACTATTAGTATCATTAGCTAGCTAGTAGTAAACTTGTCTTCCAATTTTCCTTAGAACTAGGTTCAAGTCGTACTTTTACAATTTTTTTCATTACTAGCTTATAAATTTTTTGGATCCGTCGATGTTAGCTATTGTTTTGATTGGAATAGAAAATGAGAAATTTTCAAATAAATTAGTGGAAAAGAACACCGATTTTGACTATTATTAATTATCATCATAAATAGTTTTATATATTAGTTAGACTTGTTCTACTTTGATGTACTTTCAAATGTTTATAATTAGTGGATAATAAATCTTAAATTTAATCTAGTATTTATTGTTTATTTTTTTAAAAGAAAAAATAGTACCACTACCCTTCCTTTTTAAAATTTAAAAGATATATTCACCCTTTTTTTATGAGTGAAAATTTTTATTATTTTATTATAATTTCAAGATTTTTTTTTTAAAAAAAAATATAACATCATTATTTATCATCCCTAAATTGGTAGTCAACAACTTTGGGATGCCACTTTGACAAAGGAAGAAGGCTTGCAATTGCAGCCCCACTCATCATTAATACTCTGGAAAAAGAAAAAAAAAAATAAAATAAAATAAAACAAACAATCTACGCTATAAAACAAATGTTAGGTTCCAAATATAATAAAATAAATAGGAAAAGAAAAAAAAAAAAAACCTCATTTTCAGAAATTAATATTATATTCAAAATTAAACTGAAAATTTCACATCTACTTAATGCAATCCTAACCTTCAACCATAACATCAAATAGCTTGATCTGATTGTCTCTATGGTGGGTGCTCTTTCCTCGCAGGTAGATATTCTTGGTTTTCCCTAGTTTTATTATTGTTATCTCTTAAATATTGTGTTTGGTGTTTTGTTTTCTTTGGGTGCTACCTTCGATTTGTGGGGTTTGTTTTGATTCGTGACTGTGTTTCTCTGAACGATTATTCTGTTTTCTTTTTCTATGGCTTTTGATCTTTGATTCTATTAAGAGCTCGGTATTCGTTATTGCTTTGTTTGCTGTGGTGCCTTGATCCCAAACGGTGGGATCCTTCTGTTGTTGTATAATATCATTACCTATTAAAAAAATTCAGACAACTTAAAAATGTCAATGGAAAAATTAAAAAGAAAACAATAATAATAAATTGGACGGTTTTTAAATACAGAAAAATGAACCAAAATATTTATAACTAATAATAAAATATCACAGTTTATCTGCGATAGACCGCAATAGATTGTTATCTGTGTTTATCTGTGTCATGATAGACATATATAGTAGTCTATCGCGATCTATTATAATCTATCGTTATTTTGCTATTAATTATAAATATTTTCAAATTTTTGTCATTTAAAATAATCTCCCTCATAAATAATAATAAATACAATTTAACCATGAGATTTGGATCACATTTTAATATTTTCAATTTGATTAATCATCCTCTAATTTTACATGATTTTATAATTAAGCCCTTGATATTGTGCAATGTACAAATCACTCTTAAAATTAGATTGCTAAAATCAAACACCATGTAGCTGTAGAATTTGAATTTTTTGAAAATATAATATTAACTATTAAAGATTTATTTTTTAGTTCGATTTTAAGCTATTTTAATTATTTGAATTTAAGATAACCAAAAAAAAAAAAAAAAAGAATAATGTAAATTTTTAAATTTAATTGTAGTAATTCAATAATTCTAGTTTAAAGGGAAAAAAAATCAATAATTCGACCGTAATTGGAATAATACTTGATCGTCCATTTTGCCATGGTTTAGGATTTAATTGTAACAATTTCAACTTGGAGAGCTGTCGCTCAAATCAATTTTTATATTAGGTTGGAAAACACTTTTAGTCCTAAACTTTCATGAAATTAATAATTTAGTATATAAATTTTAGTTTGTAATAATTTACTTCCTATATTTTTAATTTTGTAACAATTTAATTCTTGAATTTTAATAGGTAATAATTTAGTTCTTGTACTTTCAGTTTTGTAACAATTTAGTCCTTAACATAATTTTTTTTAATCAAAATTAGATGTCAACTTTAATTATTTACATTTTATAAAAATATTGAGTCTCTAATTTATCGGTTCATTTATACAAGAAATCTCATTAAATGGTAACGCTAATTTTTACAATACGGACTAAATTGTTATAAATTTTAAAATGTAACGATTAAATTGTTACATAATAAAGTTCAGAGATTAAATTGTTACAAAATTGAAAGTCCAGGACTAAAACGTTACAAATCAAAGTTTGGAAACTAAATTATTACTTTTATAAAAGTTTAGGAAATAAACGTGATTATTAACCGAGTATTTTTTACTAGTTTTTTTTTTTTTTTTCAGAAATCGAAGTTTATTGCAAATGTTTTGTTTGATAACAATTATGTGAGTCCGTTTGGTAATTATTTTGATTTTGATTTTTTATTTTTGAAAATTAAGAATATTCCAAAAACAATAATAAGTTTTTAAAAGCTAATTTCTTTTAGTTTCCAAATTTTAGTTTGAATTTTTTAAAATAATTAGCAAAAAGTAGATAACAAAGGAAAAAAATTTAGAGATGGAAAAAGTGTCTATAAAGCTTAATTTTCAAAAACAAAAGACTAAAAACTACATGGTTACCAAATGAAGTTTTGATTTTCTATTTTTAATTTTTAAAAATCAAGCTTATAAACACTACTCAATACCAATAAATTAATTTCTTTGTTTTGTTATTTAACTTTTTACATTCTTAAAATCTAAGATAAGTTATTATTTTTAGAAAAAAAAAATCTAATAAAAATAGTTTTTAAAAACGTATTTTAGGAATATATTTACAAATTCAAATGTTTTCCCCAAAACTGTGAATTTATCGTTAAAAAAAAATGTTGAAAAAATAAGCTATAGATTGCCATGATTCTATTTTAATTTAGTCGATATTAGTGGAGAGCTCCTCATTAAAAATTAATGAGGAATCAAAATGAACATAGTTCAACTAGTTTAAACTTATACGATGAATTTTGAAATAAAAAAATCGATTATAGAGCGTTAAAATATAATATAAATAAAGAAACAGACATTAAGAAAATAAATAAAGTCATTGCAACTATAACATCACCAGATTCTATTTGTTTTTATTAAGCATAGCAACCAGCTTTCTGTTTTATTTATTTGTAAGTAATGAAATAGAGCATGAACAATGACTTCTGACCTCATTATCATAAAACTATAATAAATTAGGTTTAAATTCTATGTCCATCTCTAATTTTTTATAAACAAAAGGTTTTAGACGTGTCATCCGACATATATCAACTTAAATATAGGTCAAATGATCAAAATTAATTATTTTTTTTATATATAAAAACATTGCAGCCTTATTAATCTTAGGTTTGATAGTCTCATCAGAACAAAAATGACGATTTAAAATTATGAAAAAATATATATTTTTGGTCCTTATGTTTTGAGTTTAGTTTCTATTTGGCTCTTATGTTTCAAAATGTTACTTATAAGTTATGAGTTTGGTTTAAATTTTATCTATATGTTTCAAATGTTATAATTTTATCTTGAGTTTTGAGTTTTGTTTTCAATTTGAAACTTGATTTATAATTTTAACCTCTATTTTTCATTAGATGCACTTTAGTTATTAGAATTAATGTCTATTAATTAATTTAAGATAATTATGAAGTAAAATTTTAAATTTAATTTTAATACCGATGATATAATAGTGAAGCTTAGTTAAATATAATTCTTTTAATTATTTAAAATTAATTAATAGACGTTAACACTAAAGAAGTGATTATTTAGTGAAAAAATGAGGCTAAAAGTGTAAATATTTAAATCTGAGACCAAATTGAAATAAAACTCAAATTTCAAGGATAAAATTGTAAGATTTGAAACTTGATGACTAAGTTGAAATCAAACTCAAAACCTAAATAATAAAATGTCAAAAAACAAAAAAAGAAAGTCCAGTAATATTTTGAAAATTAGAAGCCAAATGGAAATTAAATCCAAAATGTAGGGAACAGAAAAGTTTTTTTTTCTAAAAAGAGAAAAAGAAAATTAAATTGTCCTTTATTTTATAATTTAAAATGTGAGGTAAGATTTTCTAGTGTCATATATACCATGAATTTCACATGACTCGATCTATGTCGGATATAATTAATTTGTTACATAAGATTTGATTTCTTTAAATTAATTAAAACATTATTCTTCATGTTCTTCAGTGAATATATTGATTAAAAGACACCCTTTCAAAAGACGAGGAGCCATGAACGACGAGAAGCCAATTGAAAAGGAGAGGAAAAAAAAAACTAATGAAAAATTAATTAAAGAGCTCTTTGTTATTGCATGTAGCCAAATTTTTTCAGTATGTTTGAGAGTTATTTTGAGATGGTCAAAATCACTTTTTTTTCCTTGTCAAATCACTTTTTCTTAAAATAATGGTATTTGACATGAGTTAAAATTGATTTTAGAAAAATCTAAAATCATTTCAAATTGATTTTGGAGGAATTAATTGATAGGTGATTTTTGTTAAGTGATTCATCATAATCATTCATAAAATGATTATCTAATTCAGATTTTGTTAAAATATTGTTATTAGCTATTTGTTAAATCATTTTTTTTCCAATTTTAAATACTGGAACAAAAGATGACAGATATTATTTTTCATTAAATTGTTAGTAAAACAAACAATTATATATTTTTTGAATTTTCTTTCGACGTGTATTATAAATATTCACCTTACTTAAAATATTAATAATGCATATAAGAATTTAATAATAAAATAAATAGAAATACATATTTATCATAATTATTTAATTAAATAATAATTTCTCAAATAAAAAATATAATTTTAAGTAATTGGATAACTCTAAATTTACTTTTAGAACCAAACAGAAAACATAATAATTCAAAATCACTTTTAAGCGTTTGGTACCAAACATAAACTTGATCGTTTAAAAATCAACTATACTTAAATCTCATTTTCTAAAATCACTATTCCAATTATCACTCCCAAACACACTCTAAATTTCAAATTACATTTCGCTTTTGATCACTATAAACTCTCAAAAAATATATACATATATATATATATAAAAGCTAAGGAGTTCACATTAAACAAAATCTAAGCTAAGCTATAAAATTTTCCTACATAAAAATGAAAATTAATTATAAAATAAAAAGAGAGAGAGAGAGAGAAAGGGTAGAGAGCAAAAGATAAAAAATGTAGGTCTTAATCAACGTACTTATAAAGATAAAGAGTAAAAAGAGATAGATGAAGGGTTGCATGAAAACCCTCATGTTATTGACTTATTGTTAAAAGAAATGAAAAAACCTTATGTTATTATATATTAATGACAAATAATCTCATTAGAATATATAAAAACTTAGGTTAAAACTCCCACACACTGATAAAAATCTCTTAAAAGAATGAATAAATCGCTCAAAATGCAAGACCAAATAATAACCATCAGCTCTAACAAACCTATAACATAATAGTCTTAACCACAATAATAAATCTAGTGGGTATTTGACATGCTTATTTAAGTTATTTTGAGACCTGTATTGAAATGTATATAAATTTCATTGATGTTCTTTAACTTGTGCTTAGAATAGGACTTGAATTTAAATTGGTGGAAACCTTCAAGATGAGATTATAATAGAAAAAAAATTATTCAATAACATCGAAATGACAATTATGAGATAATCATTATTATTATTGGAGGTAGATTCTAAACTTTGCACGTCTTTATAATAATTAGTGAATATTATAAGGATTCTTATAATTTTTATATCTTATACGTATAATGATGTAAAACTATCAGTTATATTACGACAATACCTTCAAATAATTTCTAAATGAAAATAGCATTGCTTACTCATTCTAAAGAACACAATCAATTTTAGTGTAGGCTTCTAAATTGGAGGACCATTTTTCAACATGTTGAGAATAGTTCATATTCAGAGTCATTCTCCCTTTCATTTTCCATTAAAGTACATATAATGTTTGGACCTACACAAACAACTGAGGTCTAAGGTTGTATTCATTTGACTTTTTAAGTCTGTAACTGCAACTTTAATAAAATTTCGAGAAAACTTGCTAAAGCTTAGCACACCCACTAAAATATGTCACGTGACAAAAAAAAGGGTTAATTAATTTTTTTATCCTCAAAATCTATAATCCAATCGTGCAATCTAATTGACTAATGAATGGTGCTCAATCTGGTTAAAAATTATGTGAAACCTATTACCTTTATCATTATCATTAACGTTACAAATATTGTTACTGTTACAGTATGGAATCTGTCCCGCGACAACGATAATAATAAAATGTAACAAATTCATAATTCTAGATAAATGCAATTAATTTTTTTCTTAATTGTGTTTGCGATTCAAGCCTATAACAATTTATCCATCAATGAAATCTCATTCTAATTACATCAATTTTTTTTATGGTTTGGTAAACGTGACCTAAGTTATTTTAAGGAAAACCCTTGAATTCAAATAATGAAAAAAGTGCTTTTGAGTGTTTAATTGAGAATTCCTTCTACGTTTCATGATATGACAAAGACCAAAGTACCCACAATGTAGGAAGCTATCACTGGCGATTACTGTTGTCACCTACTATGAGCAACAAATCACCGCCACTTCATCATCGGTAAACACTTAACCAACCACTAACCGGTTATAATGTTTTACGTGCAAAATTGAAATTTTTAGTTTATTGTGCTTAATAGTTGCCTTTATAGTAATTTTACATGTATTTTTACATGTAAAGTAAACCAAACAAACTTGTATACAAAACACTCCAATCCGTATGCATTTTTTTTTCCTAAGCAATTCAAATAGACCTTGAGACAATATATATTCGTCATTTAATAATCGAAAAGAGAAAGAATTATACTATAAAAGCTTTAAACATTTCAAATAATAATTAACAACTAAGATTGGCCATAGGCAGGCACACCAAAATGGTGCTTTTGAAATATGTATATGTAGTTATGTACCTTTTCAAAGAAAGAAACATAATCAAAACAACAAAAAGATGATTCAAAATGGGCTCCATCTGCTAAGCTCCAAAGAACTGAAGATGGTTCACTAGAGATCAAACCAAAGACATAAAAGCTACAGCAAAGAGATGCCACAAATAACCACCACTGCATAGACACTAAAATCAATGAAAATTGCACGAAAAGCTTGGTAGAAGACCAAACCTCTCTCCAAAACTTTCACAGCCGAGTCCCAGTTATGTCCATCTTCCTTCATTTTCTCCAATTCTTCCTCTGCCTCCCCACTGTCTTTCTGTTTTTCAGCCAACATTCTCGCCACCACAATCGTTGCGTTGGTGAGCAGTAGAATGTAGAGAGGCTTTGAGGCCACCACACTCTCCGACCTCACTATGTTCCTTATTATGAAAAGTGGGTGATCAACTTGCGATAGAATGGCCAAAGATGCAAGGATTAGCGAACAGAAAACTCGTGTGGTTTGAGAAGCTAAAATGCAGGCATTTAGTCGTTTTGAAGTGAAGAGTTTAGGCTTTGAAGGCTGTGTTTTTGACCGTGTCTCATTATCAATGGAGACCTTCTGAACCATTGATAAGGCAGATGGAGTTGATACTATTTCAGTGTGTACTTCTCCTATGGGATCGAGTTTTTTATGGCTCATTTGGTATCCTATGGCAGAAATTTTTTCTTCTTGAACTTCCTTCATGGACATATGCTTCAGTAAAGGGGTAGCCTTTCCATCTTCAGGCTTGGGAATAGCTGCAAAAAAGAAGAAAGGAGAATGTGTTGTTTTTAGTAAAACTACAAATCAAACAGATAGTGTGGTTTCAATATAATTGTCCCTATATATATCGACCAAACAGGGCCCCTCATTTCAGAAAAGTTTGTTTTAAGTGAGAGAAATTATTCTCATTCCCATTTACATACCAACATTCAACTCCTTTCGCAATCAATGCGAGATAATTCTACCATCTCTCATACATCAATCCATAACCCCGATTTGTTTTGTTACCACTTATTATCAAAAGAGATTTTCTAGTCACAAAAATTAACACAGATAATTAAACCATGTTACTGATTTCCTCGATAAGGAAAACGAACGATCAATCATAATCATACAAATTGTTAGAAAAGATTCAAACGAGAACCAATAACCAAAGATAGAGCTATTACATTGTTATTGATTTATTTTTAATCATTGTGCATTAAAGTGCATAATGATCAAACAGAAGAGAAGAAACAAATGTTTAATACCTTTGCTTTTAAAATTTCAAAATTATCAAAATATGTCTCTTACTATTGTTCTTCCCCAACTTCAGAGATGCTCGAGTATACAATTATTAGCAAACCAAAATATGATCAATATTAGCACACTTGTAATGCAGTAACCTCTTTCCAACTACATTGAAATAAAAAGCCTTTTCTTCTATGTCAAGCAAAGTTAACTCATTCAATATATCAATTTATACAGGACTCATGAAATTATGGTTACCGTAATTCTCTTACAATCTATCTCAGTTGTCTGAAAGATGAATATCATAAAATTAAACAAGTAAATAAAATTAAGCAATAATCTATGAGGCTTATCTGATGAAATCTCTAGATGCCTGAATAATCAGACATACAACGACATGAATCTACATGAACAGTATAATGTATGTTCTGAATCAATTCATCGAATGCTATGCATTTCAGAATCCTAACATTTCCTACACTTGGGTTATACAATGTACACAGAAAGAATTGATCTCTCTAATACGTAAAACTAAGCAAAATCTGTAAAATGAATGAATAAAATTAAACCTAACCTGTAAATCACAATTAGATGGAAGTTGTGAATCGGGAGATATACAACGAGGAAAAAGAAAACCTAAGAGTGGGAATCGTAAAATGGAAAACGAAGGAAGAAAAACAGGGAAAGTCGGGAAGAGAAAAAGAAGAATACCATGGATGTGAGAGAGAGGAATGGAATCAGGATTCTTGTGGAGCTCCTTGGAGAAGAAGGAAGGGGAGATTCCGGTGTGAGAATAGCCGCGTTGGTGAGTTTGATGGAAAAGAAATGGAGATGGTGAAGATGGAGAAGGCGGTGGCGATGGAGGGAGATTACGTAAACGGCCGGTGATGAGAGCCATTCGATCCACTTCTCTGCTCACAATTCTTCTTCTTCGCTCCTTTCTGCTATCGGTTTTCGTCGCCATTTCCATCGTTCTTCGAGTTTTTTCGTTTTCTGATCTCTCTTTTTTTCTTTTCCTCTCTCTCTCTCTCTCTCTCTCTCTCTCTCTCTCTCTCTCTCTCTCTCTATTGGGAGTGTTTTCGTCTGGTATTTCTGTTATGAAACTCAGACACTTGAGAAGAAAGTCGAGGTGTGACGGTGTCGTTTTGAATTGCGGGCTAAATGAATCTTTGGGCCGTGGTTTCAATTTCTAAGGCCCACTTCTTACTTTCTGATTCATTTCTTTTTTAAAATTTTTACAAAAATACCTTTTTGGTCCTAGGTTTTTTTTGTTTAATTTTCGATTTTTATGTTTCAAAGTATTATATATTTAGTTGAGTTTGACTTCAATTTAGTCTCTAAGTTTTAAAATGTTTTAATTTTACATTTGGATTTGAGTTTTCTTTCAATTTGATCCCTATGTTTCAATATTTATACTTTTAACCTCAATTTCTTTTACTAAATACTCATTCCTCGACTTTTTTTTTTTTTTATTAATATCTATTAATTAATTTAAAAGGATTGTAAGTAATAAAGTTTTACTATTTTTCATCACTATTAAAATTAAATTTTAAATTTTACTTTGTAGCTATTTTAATTTAATTAATAGACATTGACATCAATGACTGAAAGTGAATATTTAATTAGAAAAATCGAGGGACCAAACTCAAGTTAAAATCTAAGGATTAAATTGAAAGAAAACTCAAATTTCAAAACTAAAATTGTAATATTTTGAAACATAGGGACTATATAACAATATGACTTTTTCAGAGGTTCATTAGTACCATGGATGAAATTTTGAACCAAAATTAGTTGACTATCTAACCAACAATAAAACTTTTATAAATAAATAAACCATCACCAAAACATAATTTTAGAACACCAAAGCAAAGTTTAGTTTGGGATCCCAAGAACGTTGATAAAACCATTTAAATTTAAAATTACAAAACTCAATAGTTCTCCTCTAGACATTCAGAACTTCTTAAAACATGACATTAAGCAGAAGCATTAACATTATTGCCATATGGTACCTTCAACAGATCTCCTCGTCATGCGTCCGGTACGTTCATTGCATTTACCTAAAAAACCATATTATATGAAAGGGTGAGTATATAAAATACTCAGTAAATAACCCCCATTATTGAGACTAGGCTATGCAATCACATGCAAACATGACTTGAATGCTCTTAGCTGGTGGAACCTAATCCATAGTACTAAAGACTATCATCTAAGTGAACAATTTAACCCACCCTACCATAGGTGAGATATAGTCATACTAATTGGTGAACTCAAAGGAATATATAACTAGTAGACCCAAAAACGCACATAAAATATATTCATAAATTAATAACAATTTTTGATATTCAACCTAATAGTCCATTGACATTTTGATAACTAGTAGTACAACCGTTTTTATGGTTTATAAATATTGTTGGCTTTGTGGCACTTAATCTCAAATTAATTAATTTTAATTAATTAATTAATATTTTGATGATAACGAATATGCTCTTATTCACCAATAGTTTTAGTATTTTGAACTCTCCATTGCATAAAACTCGTGATAACAAATCCAAAGCATTCTGAATCATTTAAATTGGAGCTCAAACGAAATAGTTACGGCCAAAACAAGCTTGACGAAAAAAATACCCCCAAGTGATGACGTGATAGCTGATTTATCAAAATAGATCCAATTGAAAGGAGACATTGGTGCCTTGGAAGGGTGACACATAGTGAACTTTTGAATTTTAGATTGATTTTAAAAGGAAAATAAATTTAATATTGTATAAGTTTGTGTGTAATGGCTATTTTTGGACACATGCGGCATTTGCTTTTTGTTGGATTTTAAAATATATATATTGTTATATTATTTTTTGTTTGTATCTAAGGGTTAGTTGAGTTTAAATCTTCACCATTCAATTTTATTTTACCAACCTCTAATAGCCCAAATTGAATTTGATTTTCATCTTTTTCTCTCTTTTAAACTCTTCATTTTCTCTAAAATTAAAACAATAATTACATATTTTTACAATCCTTAAAACCAACGTTGTTATTCTCTCCAAGTTCTTAACTTTTTTTTCTTTTCATCCTATTCTTGAGAGATTTATTGTGAGGATTAACTTGTTATGAGCTCAAAACTTATAAATTCACTCTATTGAGAGAGTTGTAAGTGTGCTTTTTTATTTATTTATTTTTTAATTATTGTAAGAGTTGCTCTTTATCTCTGAAAAATAGTGGTTGTAACGGTTTGATCCTCAACCGTGGAAAGGATCAGGTTGGTTCTTGTGTTCGAAAAAAGAACGTTGTAGTGGTTCGACTTTAAGTCGTGGAAAGAGTCAAAGACTTCTAGTGAAGTATTTAAGAGAAGTTTGGGAAGTGGATGTAGATCGGTTATGCCAAACCACTGTAAAACTTTTTGTATTAATTTTTCTATCCCTCTCTTATTTAATTTTGTGATTAATTTGTTAATATATTCTATTTGAATGAAATTAATTCCTATAATTTATGCTTGAAGTTACTTGCTAGTTCTTAAATTTCCATATCTTTTACCAATTTTAATATTAAAACTAAATAGGATACTTAAAATGTTAATTTTAGTTTCTTAATTTCTTTGGAGTGAACTATTTTGCATGAAATTGTTGTTTAAATTATTTGACTTTGAAAAGTATATTGATTTGTTTAATTGGTCCCACATTAGGAAAAAAGTTTTAGTTAGTGATAGCTCTCAAAAAGAGTTATTATTCCTAACTTAATTCAGGCTCGTTGTTGGATTTTACATGTTTATTTTTCTATTTTGTAGGTATCGAGCAATTAAGAGGTAGAATTGACGATTTGGAGCCGAATGGGTTAATTTGAAGTAATTTCAAGTTGATTTGAGCATCCGGGCTTCAAAGGAGTTGAATTACCAAAATGCCATTGAGTTCCACTAAATATAATCAACCATCGAGTGATTGAGTAAAACGACATCGAGTATCATCGAGTATCAAGCTGTCGAGTATAATTAAGTAAAATGCTATCGAGTAAACGAGCGTCAAGCATTGTACATCGAGTATTGAGTTTTTGACAGAATGCTTAGCGTAGCAACCCTGACGCTCGTGGCCCTTTTCTATTGAGCGTTGCAACGCTGTTTTTAACATTGCAACGTTGCAAAGATTTCTATAAATACCTCTCTTCGGTTTTAGGGCGGAATATGCTGACTTTTGGAAATTGAACTGATGGAGGCCGAAGTAAAACTTCATCTTCTTCCTTTCCCTTCAGAATTTAAAATCTTTAGGTTATTTTTTCTTTTTGTTTTGGGTTGTAATCAATGGATTTGATGTAGATCTTAGATTTTTCTATGAATTAAGAGATAACTTCTATCTAATTTCTTTTGAGCAAGAGCCTATGTTTATTTTTTTGAAGGTTTTCTAATTAATTTAATTGAATTGTTGTGGATCCTTTGAGTGGATTTGATTTATTCTTAATAGAATTTTTATAAATTGATCTGAGAAATTAGTTTATCAAAATTCTTGGTTGCAAAATCATCCTAGCCTATGCATATATTGATTGATTTAGTTACGCATATTAGGATCGCATGTGTAAAGCCTAAGTTTTTCTGACCAAATGTATGTATGCCCTAGTATAATGTTTCCCAAATAAATCATGCTATAAGATATGGCTTTCCGGCTTGTAGTATGTCTCAACAATTGAACCATTCTCAACAATTGAACCATTTCGTAATGCAATTCAATTTTAACTTGTATGTCGCTAAGAAGAAAGAGTTGAATTGAATTAGGGCTCATTTGGTTTAATATCAAATTTGGCTAATTGGACTATTAGATTTTCTAATAGGTTGAGGGATTGACAAATTTAGGGTAATTAATTGATGCCTAATGAAAGAAATTGCATAGGAAACCCTCTCTTGCTCTAGAAATTAGATAGACTCATATTCTAGATTACATTTACCCTTTTATTTCAATTTCACGCATTTATCTCTTCCACACCAAAATCCTCAATTTATCGCTCTAGTTAGAAAACTTAACAAAACAAATCACACTGATCGATTCGGACTTACCACTGTTGCTACGTCTTTGTAGTGATAGAAGTAGTTCGATATTATAAATTTTCTTTTGATCAAGTCTGAAGCTTATTAACGACGTAAGTTTTGGGCCTATCAGTTAGTTTTAATAAGCTCTATTCACCCCTCTAGAGTTGCCCTATTGATCCTACAATTGGTATCAGAGCAAGAAGCTCTTATACCAAGATTATTTTTCAAATATAATTTTGCTTGTATATTTGTGAACATAATTTGTCAAAATTAAAATTGAATGACAAATTACTCTCTTTTAATACTCAAGCCATAAGTATCATGTGTAATGCTTTAGATGGTAGAGTATGTGATAAAATTGAACAATTTGACTATGCATATGATATTTGAAAATTTCTTGACAATATATATAGTAGAGAAAATTCTCCTTGTACTATTAATGATTTATTTGATGTGAAGGAGAATTATAATTCTCAAAATGAAGGAAAAAATCTACGAAGTGGAAATAGATAAATGTAATGAGTCCTCCTTGTGCATAATGACCCATTCATATAAAGACTTCGGTGATGAAAGTGGTGCAAATGAGATAATAATTTCTTTCTTACGATGAATTATATGATGTGTTTGAAGATATGCAACATGATTTAGAAAAGTTTAACTCTAAGAAAGTAAAACTATTAAAGAAGTATAAGACATTATCTATTGAAAATAAATCTTTGATAGATGAAAATGCATATTTGAAAAATAGAGCAACTAATGATGTTTTGCATGATGAGAAATGTGCTTTGAAAGATAGAAACAAGTTTCTTGAAAAAGAGAATGCTGAATTTAAATCTTTATCTTGTGAATTGAAACTTGAAGTGAATGATTTGAAAAATAAAAATGAGAAATTAAGATCTTGTTCTTTGGAACTAAAAGATAAAATTGCTAGTTTGAAAGATCAAATTCTTGATTTAGAAAATAGTAATACTTCTTTAGAAAAAGAGAAAATTTCTTTTGTTGATAAGATTAAATTTCTTGAATATGATGACAGTCATGAGAAAAAATAATCATTTGCAAATGTTTAGAGAGAAAAAATTATTTGCTACTAAAAAGTTTATGTTGGCTGTTGGTGCACAAAAATTGGTAAAAAGAGATTAAGTTATATGAATGAAGATTGTTCATCTACTTCTAAAAGTACTACTTTTGTTAAAGCCACTCTTGTATGTCGAAATTCTTTGCCCATTGTGCCTATTTTTGTTGATTCTAAATGTTGGGATGGTGGAAACAAAATTCCATAGATAGGCACACAAGGATGGAAAATAGATAAATAAATAAATATATATATATATGGGTCCGAATCAAAGAGAGAACGTTTGAAGTTTTTTATTGGGCTTAAGCCCATGTAGACTTAGGTTATACAACAAACACATATATATGTGTTTAACTCAAAGTTAATGCAGTTGCAAAATTTAGAAAAAGAAAGGATCAGCAGTGACGGCAAATTTTTAAGCTTGCAGACGCCGATTTGCGGCGGCAGGAATTTTTCAGTTTTAGAAGAATTGTTATCTTTGTTTATTTCGTTTGTGTGTCGATAGTGAGAAGGAAGAATACAATGCAGAGTATAATTTTTCTGAAGTGTTTCTCTTATTTTATTCCAAGTTACGGAGTTGTGGTACTGGATTTAAATAGTTCACTTTGGGCTATTTGGAGAGAGATTTGTAGGATGACTTTTGAATCTTTGCAATCATTATTATAGTAGAACTTGCAGTTGTAGAAAACTAGACGTAGTCCTGTGAGTTTAGGGTGAACCAGTATATTTTGATAATTTTATATTTTGATAATTTTATGATCGTTAATCTTTTTGGCTTTAACCTGTGGAAGTGAAAATTTTGAAAATTTTAGATATAGTTTAGTTTCCGCATTTTATTTATATCTACGTATAAGTTCCCAACAAGTGGTATCAGAGCATTTTGGGAGTCATGGGATTATCGAGAACCATGAAATTTGATGGAAAAAATTTTAGGTATTGGAAGATGCAAGTTAAGGATTTCTTAAGTTACAAGAAATTGTATATGGCATTAAAGAAGAGACTGAAAGGTATTTCAAATTAAGATTAGGAGAACCTGAATGAAGAAGCAGATCATCAGGATGCCAATAATAAGGCTTATCTTCTTAAGAAATATTTCAACATTCAAATGGTTGAGGATGTTTCTTTTAATTCCTATATTAATGAGGTTACCACTTTAATTAATTAAAATTTGTTAAAATAGAAGTGTATGCTATAAGTTATTGATGTCTTTACTTGATAATTGGGAGACCATGAAAACTACTGTGTCTAATTCAATTGGGGATAACACATTAAAGTTTTCAAGGATTTGTGATTTAGCTATTTCTGAAGAAATTCATAGGAAAGCATAGGAAAGATAGCAGTGAATCTACTATAGGTTCAACTTTAGTGGTAACTAAAAGGAAAGGCAAGTTGGACTCTTAAAATGATGGGTCGAGTAATAGTAATAAAAAGTAGAAGAATATGAATAAAGAGAATAGAGTGTGTTTAATGTCACAAGAAAAGTCACTTCAAAAGTCAGTGTAGGAAATTAGAAGATGATCAGAAAAGAAAACATGAGGTAAATTTGGTTGAAACTGAAGAAATAAAAATAAATCTGATTGAAACTATTGAAGAAATAATTAGTGATGTCTATGTTTGTATTGAAAGTTACACATAAAGTAGTAGTCAATCGTTTGAATCGACAATTGATAGTACATCTTATGTACATATAACTTCAAATAGGAGTGTATTCACATCAGAACAAGGAGTGTATTCACATCAAAACATCGTGGTCTAGTGAGAATGAGAATAGTAGAGTTTCCAAGTGATGGAACGAACACATGCGCAGCGGAAGAAAAAAAATGATCTAAAGTACTCTAATCATGTTAATTTCAAAAGAATAAATATGAAATTTAAATTAACACAAAGGGATAATGAATTTACAACCTTTGTAGTCTTAAATTCTTCCTTCGATCCGCCCCAATCTCCTCACCAACAGTTTGTAGGCTACCACGATAGTCTTCCCGACTATTCTCCGACCTTAGAACAAGATGGTGGGATCCAGTGAGTGACCAATTTGGAGAGAAAAAAGTTAAGGATTTGAGAGAGGAATAGGTTTAAATTTTTTCTCAAAAACCTCATAAATATCCACTTTATCAAGAAGATTAAAAAACATATAATACTTTTATTTATAGGACAAAACATGTAAATCATGCAATTTTGAGTTGATGAAAATTTGACACTATTCATTAACTCAAAGTGGGAATTAGTGTCTTCAAGTGGGATGAACACCTAGCATCACTAAATGTTAGATTTTCCACTAAAAATTGGATTTTCCCACTAACTTGATCATGAAGGATCTACTTTGAAGAGAACCTTGAGCGGAAGCGGAATCATCCCAATTCTCATTTATCATTGAATTTAATTTTTACAGAAAAGAAAGAACATATTATGCATGTGCATAAATTACAACATTCTATAAAAGAAAAAAAAAGTTTCAGAAACCCTTACTTTTGAAGACAAAACTTTAAGAATTCCTCGATCAAGTTATGAACATAATCACAATGGCTTCCTTGGTATTCTCAGGTAGAGAACCCAGGAGTGGTGGGTTTTGACTATTTTGGAATGAGGGAATTTAGATTTGAGTAGAGAGGAGGAAGAGTTGAGATTGTTCACTAACAACCCAAAAACTCATAGAACCTTTTCTGTCTTTCACACACCCTGAATTTCAAAGAAGGAAACTCTCTTTCCCTTTTAAAAATACCAAAAATATCAACCACCCACTTACGTGGGTGGAGAAAAAAGAGGGGAAAGGAGTTGTAACTCCTTTTCTCATTTAAAAATAAAATTTAATATATATATATTATATCAAATATAACATATAACCTATAGTTTTAATATTGTAACACATACAATATAACCTATAGTTTCTTTTCCCTCTCATATGACAATTTCATATAAATCACATTCATATTAAATTTAACAATTATGAATCCAATTCATATAATAAATATTTGAATCATTCAAATATTTATTTCCTCTCACTAAAGCTATAATGTACCAAATACATTACAATAATTATATCACATATAATTAAAATAACTTAATTATATCATATATAATTAAATCTCTCTATTAATTTGAACAATTTAAATTAATCCAAAAGTTGATTTTCATTTAATTCTATTGAGCTACCAAGGGAACCTTATGGACCTGTAACTTGAAACTCCAACGGTACATGAATAATTAATCAAACTCTTTAATTAAATTATTCGCTATCCGTTAACTGTCGGACAATCTACTAAAGACCGACAGCTGCATTCTTCGCACTATAGATATATTTATGTGTTCATTAGATATAACCAATCAACAGTACGATGATCCTTCACAAATTGCTCGTAAGTACAACTGGGCCAAAATTATCATTTTGCCCATGTAGTTACATCTGACTCCTTAAGTACCACTGATCCCTCTAATGAATAATAGATCATAGTCCAACTATGACTAAACTCTTCTTGAACCATGAGATGGTGTGTTTTTAAGCCCCGAAATCAGCCTTTAAGGGAGTAATTTATTTACTTATCCTAATCTCAGTGAAGGAGTAAATTTCTTCTTGTGTAGTTGTGTTCCCAGCTCCCCAATCAGACGAATCCCCAAAATTATCGGCTTATTGAGTCGGCGATTTGGTCACTCTCACCCATACAAATTAAAGGACCGCCCTCATAGGTAGGAGTTCACAACTCACTCAGGATTCAGGTCATGTTACCTATGGTCATCTTGGTGAAATGTAAGTCTCTATTATGAACGATGTTATATAATAAGACAAAAAGTTTCATGGTCCAGTCTTATACAAACTCCTTTATATAGAATATCTATACATGAATGATCAGGATCAGATCATTTGTAGCACTTTACAACAATTGTAACACCTTTAAAGTGGGACATACTCGTAGTGTTACCAGGATAAGGTACCCAACCTTATCCATCTACTACATTTAGGTTATCATTTAAACATGATCTACCCGTATCTCTCTACATACATGTTTAAGTTACAAGATAACATTGAATGTTAGTTTATTGGTTTGTGGTTAATGCAACTAAAATATAAAATATCATATATTTTATTAAATACATATGAGTTTGTTCAAAATATTTACAAACTATAGGATCCTACGAGATTTAGGGCATCAACCCCAACAGATCAAAGTTCAATCTTTGACTTTAAAAGTCCAAAGTCAATTTTTTGATATTCAAAGTCAAAAGTCAACGCTTTGACTTTAATTGCATTTTTTACCTAGTCAACAATTTGGACTTTTGATGCACTTTTGACCAATTCCATTTAATTTCAAAATTAATTCTAATAATTAATTAAAAATTAAATTAATATTAAATAATTAATTAATTAATTTAAATCCAACGCTAATCTCAATCAATATGAATCCCTATTCATAGTCTTGATATTTAAATCTTATTTAAATATTTTTCTTTCTCTCTTTATGTCTAATTCACAATTAAACATTAGGGTTAAATATATCAAATATATTTAACACTTTACTCCAAAAAACCGAATTCAAACATTTCAAATTCATTTGTTGCACTGTTCTAGTCTGATATAGATCATGGGCTTCAACGAACCCAGATGAACTAGTTAAATTCTTTAACCTAATTAACCAATATTCTTTAACTACCGGGTTACTCCGGTAAAGCTTAGTAGTTGTACTCCTCTCACTGTAGATACATTTGTGTCCACTCGATATAACCATAAACAGTAAATCAACATTCACAGGATGTTCGTAATAACGATTGGGTCAAAAGCTGTTTTACCCCCAAGATTACATCTTGTTTCTTAAATCCCACTGATCCTTTAATGAACAATTTGTTTTTTATCCAATCACCAACCCAAGTCCCTTTCGAGCCAATGAGAGAGTGGACCCCTTATTCAATACCTGAAGTCAGCACTTAAAGGAACAACCTCTATACTATCCCTAAAAGCAGGTAGGAGTGAATTTCGTCTTGTGCCTTATGTCCTTAGCTATCTACCTAGTTTTATTCATCAAATTGGTGGCTTATCAAGCCATCGCTATTGAGCCAACCTTCACCCATGCAAATCTAAGGATAATCCTGAATAAACAAAAGTTCATAGTTAGCTCGAGATTAAGGTCAAGTTACCTAGATCATCGTTTTGTAATAGTCAGCCTTAAACAGTAAACAACGTTATAAAGTAAAAGTGACTTATTTCTTGGTCTGGTCTTATACAAACTCTATGCACAGAACAGCCTCACTCACATGTCTCCACATGAACGATTCAGGATCACATCATTTATACTAAATATAAAGTAGACTATATCTTATAGTGTCCCCAGGATAAAGTACTAAATCTTATTCGTATACTATAGGCCATTTTGGCTATCTACTCGAACTTAATCCAATCTTATGTCGCTACATAAAGTCCAAGTATTCATGTAATAGCCATGGATCTTAGTTTATTGAATTTATGTTCTTTCTAAAAACGAAATGAGCAATTCACATATTCAATAACAACTTTAATGAATAAACCTCAATGACGTCTTTATTGATAACATAATAAGTTTATTGTCTACAAACCACAAGTTTTAGGACATAAAACCCAACACTAAGATCGCTGGGATTGGGAACATTAATCTAAAGATAGAGTTTGGAGAAAAGTTAGTACTACGAGATGTCAGGTTTATACCTAAGATGAAAATAAATCTCATCTCTATTGTCAAGTTGGATGATGAAGCTTATAAGTGTGTGTTTGGCAGTCACCATTGTAAACTCATGTTGGGATCTCAAGTAGTGGCAGTTGACCGCAGAAACTTTACACTATACATACGCTAGTTTAGTGTTGTCAAAGGATAAAAAAAGTCGTGGATGCCAGTTATAGTTGTAGAAGGTAGGTGTAGAGGTGCAATTGAGCCAGCAACAAAGATAGCTAATTTTGATAAGTTAGATCAAGATTCATTAGTTCAGAAACAATTGGAAAGTCTGAGAGAGGAAGTAGATGGCTATCACGAACCCCCAGTTGTCAGACAGGCGAATGGATTGATGAAATCGCCAAGGCGAGTAAGGGCATCATAGTGGAAGACCAAAGTGGTTGCTAAGGTCAAGAATAAAGTCTCTAGCTTGACAGTAGGTTTGAAGGAAAGAGTCATTCTTACCATTTGCAGAATGTATCTTCTTCAAGAACAGGTGTTCAGAATTGAAGAAAATGTTAATTGGTACCACTTAGCTGAAGTAGAAGTATGTGACTATCTTTTATGCTTGGGGGACAATTCCACGTAGCTTGCCCATACCTCAAGGCAAGAACAGATGAGCTATAGTTATTTTTCTGATGGTTTCCTGTTCTGTTACTTTTTTTATTTTACAGGTTTTATGTTGAACCTTGGAGTTTGCCTAGAAGATCAAAGATGATAGCTGTAATGGGAGTTGAGTCTTGAAGTTTGTCAAGATGATGAGTTTTATTGTAGTGGAAGGCAAGATCGTCGTCTTGTCTCCAAGTGGGAGAATGTTGGAATTGTGGGGACAAAACTCCATAGATAGGTACACAATGATGGAATATATATATATATATGTAGAGAGAGAGATTATTTTGACCGGAGTAAAAATCAAAGAAAGAATTTTGGAAATCTTTTTATTAAGCTTAGGCCCATGTGGGCTTAGGTTATGTAACAAAAACATATATATGTGTTTAATTAAAGTTAATGCAGGCTGCAAAATTTAGAAAAAGAAAGGATCGACAGTGACAACAAATCTTTAAGCTTGCAAACAAAGATTTGCGGCGGCAAGAATTTTTCAGTTTTAGAAGAATTGTTATCTTGTTTATTTCGTCTGTGTGTGTCGGCAATGAGAAAGAAAAATACAATACAAAATGTATTTTTTCTTAAGTGTTTCTCTTATTTTATTCCAATTTACCAAGTTGTGGTACTAGATTTAAATAGTTCATGTTGGGCTATTTGTGGAGAGATTTGTAGCGCGAGTTTTGTGAAGGAACCGGTGAAGGTCCAGTGCAGAAGCGGGGATCGGTTTCAAAATCCAATTCTTACAGAACAAGAACTTTACAGAAATAAACAAAAAAAATTATATATACAATCAACAATTTTACAGCATACGATAAAAGAATATTAAATTAGGGTTTGAAGAAAAACCTTATCTTTGAAGAACTTTTTTTTTGTGTATCCTCTTCTCCAAAATGTCACGAACAAATCAAAATGGTCAACACCAAAAGTGTTTTCTTCGTATTCTCTAAGATGAGAATCCAAGGAGTTATGTGGGTTTTTGGTATTTTGGGAGAGAGGGAAATTGAGAGGAGAATGGAGAAGAGAAAAGTTTTGGAGGTTTTTCTGTGTTCTTTTTCACACACAGAGAGTAGTGTATCTTTTTTCACTAAATTTGTGAAGAACAACCAAAAGTCCATAACCGCCCACTCACACGTAGTGAGTTGAGAGAGATTAGGGGAAGGAAGTATAACCCATGGTTTAATATTGTATGACATACAAAATAACTTGTAGTTTTACTTTTCTCATCAATAATATTTAATATAAATCCCATTTATATTAAATTTAATTATATGAACCAAATTTATATAATTAATATTTATATTTAAATATTTATTTCTTCTCAAATAAACTTTATATTATAATGTATTAAATATATTATAGTATGAACTGTTTTTAAATATAGAAAAATGAACTAGAATATTTACAAAGTATAGCAAAATTTTATAACTATCAATGACCGATGCTGATAGAAGTCTATCAGTATCTATCAACATCTATTTCTAGAACTTTGCAATATCTTGTAAATATTTTTAATAGTTTTATCATTGAAATAATTTCCCATATAGTAATTATATCATATATAATTAATTCCCTCAATTAATTTGAACAATTCAAATTAATCCAAAATTGTTTCTCATTAAATTTCTGTTGAGTTACAAAAGGGACCTCATGAACCTGTAGCTTGAAGCTCCAATGGTACTTGAATAATTAATTAAACTCCTTTAATTAAATTGTTCAAAATCCATTAACTGTCAGGCACTCTACTAAAGACTGACAGTTGCACTCTTCGCACTATAGATATATTTCTATGTCCATTGGATATAACCAGTCAACGGTGCTATGACCCTTCACAAATGGCTCATAAGTACAACTAGGCCAAAATTACCATTTTGCCCCTATAGTTACATCTAACTCCTTAAATACCATTGATCTCTCTAATGAACAATAAGTCATAGTCCAACTTGTTGGGGTTAATGACCTAAATCTCGTAGGGTCCTATAGTTTGTAAACATTATATGAATAAACTCTTATGTGATTAATAATATATGATATTTTATTCACTTCGTCAATAAAATATGTGATGTTTTAGTTGTATTAGCCACAAACCAATAAACTAACATCCAAAGTTATCATTGTAACTTAAACATGTATGTGAAGACATACGGGTGGATCACGTTTAAGTAATAACCTAAATGGTCTGTAATAGATGGATAAGGTTGGGTACCTTATCCTGGTGACACTACAAGTATGGTTGGCTTTGTAAGTATTACAATTGTTGTAAAGTGCTACAAATGATCCAATCCTGATCATTCATGTATTAGACATGCGAGCGGGCATATTCTATACAAAGGAGTTTATATAAGATCGGATAACGAAATGTTTAGTCTCATTATATAACATCGTTCATAATAGAGACTTACATTTCACCAAGATGACCATAAGTAACATGACCTAAATCCTAAGTGAGTTGTGAAATTTTGCCTATGAGGGCAGTCCTTTGATTTGTATAGGTGAGAGTGGCCAAATCGCTGACTCAATAAGCCTACCATTTTGGAGATTTGTCTAATTGGGGAGCTGGGAACACAGGTACACAAGATAGAATTCACTCGTTCCCCGAAACAGGGGTAAGTAGATAAATTGCTCCCTTAATGGTTGATTCCGGGTCTTGAACAATGTGGCACCATACCCTGTCCTGACCCGAGAGGGGTTTAGTCATAGTAAGACTATGATATATTGTTCATTAGAGGAACTAGTGGTACTTAAGGAGTTATATGTAACTAAAGGGGCAAAACGGTAATTTTTTCCAATTGTACTAGGGTGCAGCTGTCAGTCTTTAGTGGAGCGTTTGACAGTTAACGGATGGTGGATAATGTAATTAAAGAGTTTAATTAATTATTCATGTACCATTGGAGCTTCAAGTTATAGGTCCATAAAGTTCCCTCAAAAGGATTTAGTTGAAAATCAGTTTTTGGGTTAATTTAAATTGTTCAAATTAAAAAGAGAGATTTAATTATATATGATATAATTATCATAATGTATTTGATGCATTATAGTTTAATGGGAGGAAATAAATATTTGAATGAGATTCAAATATTTTTTCTATGAATGTGATTCATAGTTGTTAAATTTAATATAAATATGATTTATATTAAATGTTATAAAAGAGAGAAAAAAACTATAGTTTATATTGTATGTGGTACAATATTAAAACTGTAGGGTATATGTTATATTTGATATAACATATAATTTAATATAAATATAATATGATAAGTTAGTTATCATATTTATTTATATTATTTTATTATTATCTGAATAATAACTTCCCCATATTTTTTCTCCAACCATCTTAGTGGGTAATTATTTTATGGCAAAATGAATAAAAGAAAAATTGGTTTTCCTTTTTCCTTGCATGATTGACAATTTGTTGAACGATTGAGAAGTGTTTCGTGTTCTTGATTTCTTGGGAGAACTCTCAATCCCATTCCTCCACCCAAACTATCCCTTCTAACCAAAATAGTCAAAGCCCACCATTCCTGGGTTCTCACCCCGAGAATACCAAGGTCTCTTTGTGATTGTATTCGGATTTTGGTTCGAGAAAATCTTGAAAATGGTCTTCAAAAAGTTGTTGTTTCTGTTCGAGGTTCGTGACTGTCGAGGGAGGTTTCATAAAGAAAGGTTCTTCAAAGGTGATATCTCTTGAACCATTTTTTCTTGTAAAAAGCATGTTGTAGTTTATTGTAAATGCATATTTCTTGTATATTTGCTGTAAATTATGTATTCGATAATTAATAGAATTTGGACAATCCACTTCTGCTCAAGAATCTCCTCATATGAGTTCCTTCACAACTATGACCAAACCCCTCTCAAGCTAGGAGAGGATGTTGTGCCACATTGTTCAATCCCCGGAATCAGCCCTTTAGGGAGCAATTTATCCAGAATCAGCCCTTTAGAGAGTAATTTATCTACTTACCCCGACGTCGGGGAAGGAGTAAATTCTGTCTTGTGTAACTGTGTTCGTAGTTCCCCAATCAGACGAATCTCAAAATGGTAAGCTTATTGAGTTGGCGATCTGGCCACTCTTACCCATACAAATCAAAAAACCACCTTCATAGGTAGGAGTTCACAACTCACTCAGGATTCAGGTCATGTCACCTATGATCATCCTGGTGAAATGTAAGTCTCAATTATGAACGGCGTTATATAATCAGTCTAGTCATTTCGTTGTCTGTCTCCACATACACGTTTAAGCTGCAAATGATAATCTTGGATGTTAGTTTATTGGTTTGTGAGTTTAATGCTACTAAATGTCAAATAAAACATCTCATATTTTATTAAATGAATAAAATATTTGTACAATACAATTACAAACTACATGACCTACGAGATTTAGGGCGTCAACCCAACATTTTGAATCTTTGCAATCATCATCATAATAGATCCTGTAATTGCAGAAGACTGTACATAGTCCCAAGTTTGAGGCGAACCAATATTTTTTCGGTGTCGATTATTTTTTCTTTTCTTAATTATTTTGGTAATTTTATGATCGTTAACCTTTTTGGCTCTAAACCGTGGAAGTGCAAATTTTAGATATAATTCATTTTTTCACATTTTATTTATATCTAAGTATAAATTCCCAACACTAAATTTTTGCCAAAATATGAAAAAGTTCAACATAGTTATGGGAATCCAAAATTGGTGCATAAACAAATTCATGCTAGATCAAAATGTGTTCATAATATGAATAAATATGAAAAAACTAAACCTATGTTTGAAAAATCAATGTTTGTGCCTAAACATGTTCACGAAAAATCTAAATGTATCTATAGTTCTAAATTTGTGCCTAGACATGTAAATGCTAGACATATTTATTGAAATCAAAATTTGTACCTACTTGTTATTTTTGTAGAGTTAAAGGTCATATTAGACCAAATTGTTTTAGATTGAAAAATGCTCATAATAAAAATTTCTTGAATAGAAATAAGTTTCAAAATCAATTTGTGAAAAAGAAGTTTTTGCCTAATGTTACTTGTTATTCTTATAGCAAAATTGATCATAAATTTAACACTTGTTATATACCAAAAGTCAATGTTAGTATTATTGGAACTAATTGGAAATGGGTTCTAAAGTTATTGTTCACTAACCAGGAAGGACTCAAGAAATGAGTACCAAAATTTTTTGGTTGAGATTTACAGGTATGATTAATGAAGCAATTGTTGTTTGTAATTCTTATGGAGAATTAATTCAAATTGGAGTAACTAGTATGACTTGCTTGGATCCAACAAAGGAAAATAGCTTATTTAGTAACCTTTATTTATTTTTTTTAAGTCTTGAGATAATTATTCTTTTGGTATATTTATGGAAATTATATCTCTTGAATAGTTATGAATGGTTAAAATTTGAGATCTTGTGAAATACTTTGATTATGGGTTTTAATGCCATGAGAAATGATTGTATATCTATCTATTTGACATTTGTCTTTATTGCTTATATTTTGGCTTTTGGTCATTTAATTGACTACTCTATCTTTGTGTTTTTCTTGGAAAATATTGATGAAAATGATAGTGAGTTTTGCAAAAGATTGTCATATCGATCCTACAAAAACTTTATCAAAAATGTTTTCAACAATTATTTAATTAGAATTAATTCCTAAATATAATATGAACACATATTAAAAAACATTAAAAACAGTATTTGTTTTATAATCAATTTGTTTTTCGTTCCCAGTTGACATAACATTAAGAGGCCTTTGAGAGGCTGGAATGTAATAAGGGTTACTGGAAATCATATTATGATGGGATTTGCTGAGATGTAATCAAGATTATTGAAAATCAGATTATGGTGTTTGGAGTGCAAAGTTGGATTTCTTGTGTTATTCATTACTGTGTTTGGATTGTAGGGTTGGAATTGAGCTTGGTTTGACGGTTTTTTTCTTTAATTATTACTTTTACTCTTTCTTAAATATGTTTTCTACATCACATTAAAAAAGACTATATCATATAAATCATAATTTCCTAAATTTTAAAGTATTTTCTAAATATCACCTATAAATAATAATTTTCTAAATTCTAAAGTATTTTCTGAATAAAAAAATTATCACATATAAATCATAATTTCCTAAATTCTAAAGTACTTTATGAATAAAAATAATTATCACATACAAATAATTTCTTAAATTATATAAGTACTTTCTAAAAATTTTATCATATATAAATAACAATTTCCTAAATTCTAAAGTCTTTCTAAATAATATATATATATATATATATATATCACATATAAATCATAATTTCCTACCTTCTAAAGTACTTTCTAAATAAAAAAAATTATCACATAAAAAACATAGTTTCTTAATTATATAAGTACTTTCCAGATAAAAAAAAAATTATGATTTTAGAGATTATCACATATAAATCGACGTTCCCTTTGCGTCTGATGTTCCATAAATTAAGGTTTCAGAGACAGAAAGGATGTGAGATTAGGAAGGAAGATGAAGATCAGAGGAGCATTGATAGAAAAAATCAAAGTGGTTTTAGATAGGAGAAGATGGAAGAAGGAGAAAACTGTGAGAGGATAAGATAAAATGAAGAGAGAGAGATGAATTTATGAAACGATGGAAAAAGCAAAATGAGACTAGTGTTGGTGGATGGAAATTGGGGGAAGTGAAACGGTGGAATGCAAAACCGGAGAAGTGAAACGTGTGCATTGGAAACTACAGAAGTAAAACATGGGATTTGAAACGGTGGGAATGTGAAACTGGGGATAATGGGATGGATTACAAATCAGTCTTTAAATCCAAGCAAACCAAACATGGGCTTTCAAGCCCAACCTGTTCCAAACCCATTTACCAAACAACCTCTAAGAAGTAGTTAAAAAAATACATCAACCTTAATGGTAAGATAGTTGGGGTTGATGCCCTAAATCTCGTAGGATCCTGTAGTTTGTCATTGTATTGAACATTTTATTTATTTAATAAAATATGAGATGTTTTATTTGACATTTAGTAGCATTAAACCCACAAACCAATAAACTAATATCTAAGATTATCATCTGTAGCTTAAACATATATGTAGAGACATATGGGTGAATCATGTTTAAGTGATAACCTAAATGGTCTGTAGTAGATGGATAATTCTAGATCTCTTATCCTGGTAACACTACGAATACGACTCGCTTAATAGATGTTACAATTGTTGTAAAGTGCTACAAATGATTTGATCCTGATCATTCATGTAGAGACATGGGGGTATTCTACACAAAGAAGTTTGTATAAGACCGGGCCACGAAATGACAAGTCTTATTATATAACGTCGTTCATAATTGAGACTTACATTTTACTAGGATGACCATAGGTGACATGACCTAAATCTTAAGTGAGTTGTGAACTCCTACCTATGAAAGAGGTCTTTTTATTTGTATATGTGAGAGTGGTCAGATCGCCAACTCAATAAGCCTACTATTTTGGTGATTCGTCTGATTGGGAAATTGGGAACACAACTACACAAGATGGAATTCACTCGTTCCCCAATGTTAGGGTAATTAGATAAATTTCTCCTTAGGGCTGATTATGAGGCTTGAACAATGTAGCGTCACACCCTCTCTTGGCTTGAGAGGGGTTTGAGCATAGTTGGACTATGACTTATTGTTCATTAGAGGGAGTTAGATGTAACTATAAGGGCAAAACGGTAATTTTAGCTTAGTCGTCCTTACAAGCAATTTGTGAAATGTCATCGCACTATTGACTAGTTATATCCAATGGATACAGAAATATATCTGTAGTGCGAAGAGTGTAGTTATCACTCTTTAGTAGAATG
The DNA here is from genome assembly GCF_027475165.1 of Benincasa hispida. Classification (NCBI taxonomy): domain Eukaryota; kingdom Viridiplantae; phylum Streptophyta; class Magnoliopsida; order Cucurbitales; family Cucurbitaceae; genus Benincasa; species Benincasa hispida. Next base: position 92,506,528 of record NC_143478.1, on the reverse strand, counting down.
CCCGACAGCTAATGGATGTTGAATAATTTAATTAAAGAAATTTAATTAATTATTCAAGTACCATTGGAGCTTCAAGCTATAGGTCCATGAGGTCTCCTCTGTAGCTCAATAAGAATTTAATAGGAATGAATTTTGAACTAATTTGAATTATTCAAATTAATTGAGAAAATTAATTATGTGTTATAATTAATTTAATTTTATTATATGATATAATTACTATTATGTATTTGATACAATGTAATATAAAGTTTATTTGAGAGAGAATAAATATTTGAACATAATTCAAATATTAATTATATGAATTTGATTCATATAATTAAATTTAATATAAATGATTTATATTAAATACCATTGATGAGAGAAGTAAAACTATAGGTTATATTGTATGTGATACAATATTAAACCATAGGTTATATGTTTTATATCATGCAACGTATGGTTATATATATATACACACACACATGCGCGTGTGTGTCTATATAATAGTTTTATTTAAATTAAAATTAATTTCTTAAATATTTTAATTTTAATTTTTGAATTAATGGGAGAGAAATAACTTCCCTCCCCTAATTTCTCTCAACTCACAACGTGTGAGGGTGGTGGTTATAGGATTTGCTTCTTCTTCACAAAATTTCATTGGAAGAGAAAACACAGAACAATCTTTGTAATAATTTTTTTCTCTAAAAAACATACATCCTCTCAAAATTCTTTTCCCCTCTCTTCTCCAAAAATCACAGAACCCACAAACTCCTGTGATTCTCATCCTAGAGAATACAGAAGACTCCAATTGGTGGTGGCTATTAGGATTTCAGTTGCAATTTGTGATCGATTTTGGTGAAAAGGAACTACAAGAAGAAGATTATTCTTCAAGCGTAAGTTTCTAAGCTCTTTTCTCAATTATAATTGCATGCTGTAAATTTAAGTTTTAATGCATATTTTTTCTGATTGATTTTGTAAAATTCTCTATTATGTGAAAATTGGAAGTTGGGATCTATCCCTGCTTCCGCATTGGACCTTCACCGATTCCATCAAAGACTACTCTCCAACATTTTTATCAGTTAGTAACTTTTACTACAACATACGTTGTTATTGATGTTCTTTAATTCTTTGTTTATTTTAGTAATATTTGAGTGCATTGTTTGTTGTACTTATAGATTTTTTAATCCGTCCCAATGACACCAAAAAAAAAAAATCAAGAATATTTAATATATATACATATGTATGACAAATTATGATTTGACATCTAAATAAGTTTATCAACCAAAAAATGACTTTTATTTTCCTGGAAAAATTAAAACGATTTCACTAAAATTATTTTTTATATAATGACTAGGTTGTTTTCAAATATAGGAAAATGAACCAAAATATTTATAATATGACAAAATTTCACAGTTTATATGTGATAAACTGTGTTAGACTAATTATTTGTGTCTATCTGTGTCATGATAGACACAGATAGTAGTCTATCACAACTTATCACAGTTTATCGCAGATAAACTATGATATTTTACTATTACTTATAAATATTTTTGGCAGTTTTTTCATTTAACATAATTTTCTTAGTAATTAATCTTGATATCGTTTAATGTTTCTAGTCTACCACTACTAATTACTGGAAATCAAAAGTGTTGGAATGTGTGAAGAATCGAGGGCGGAACTAAAATAGAATCGTTAAATATGAAAATGATGGAAAAGAAGGTTGGACTGAAAACTGTGAGAACAAAACGAGATACAAATTAGGAACCAAAACACTTAATCCAAACATGAGTTTTGAATTATATTATATTATAAACTCATTCAACTATGAATCCACAATGTACCTTGTTTTTTTATGTGCAAAAGAGTCTAATTCTCTTAATTATGTATTTCTTGATTTCATAGGACTAATACAAAATTTGAAGAGTCTTCCAATTTGAATCCCACCTAGATTTTCCATTTCCTTATTTATTTATTAATCTAAGAATAAAAAAGTATCAATTATACACATTTAAGATTTTGAATTAAAGAGGATAGATATTTTAATCATTTATCAACTTACATTATCATTATGTTAAAATATTGTGTACTTTTTATTAAAATATAAAATCCAAAACCTTAAACTATGAAAAAGAAAAGGAGAAAAGAATGTAAGTCTCCATCTCTAGATCTCTTATGATTTCAATGTGTGATTCTTTATCCCACTAATGGGGTCCACTAAAAATTTTCCAAAAACTTGAAAGTGTTGTGAACTTGAGGAATACAACGGCATACAACGAAAACGTGAATATGGAAAAAATATAATATTAAAATAAATATAATATAATATATAAAATAAATAAATAACAAAATATAAAATATGAAAATTTCTCAAGATTTTCCAATTTGTCCAAAATTCATGGATTTTTTCCAATATATGTGTATCTTTAGAAACTCACCAAATGTCACTATTTCTAGACAATTTGGCAAGTAGAAGGTGGTTTACATGGACACTAAGAATGAGTATTTACAAGACACATGGACAATACTTTGGGAAAGGGAGGCATGACACATGGTCAATTGACACTAAGTATGAACATCTAATGGGCATCTATTTTCTATAATATATATAATACTCCCCCTTATATGCCCATTATGGGAGTGTTTGATAAATGGGTATGAGTTGAGTTGAGTTGGATGGGTATTTATTACCCATGTTTGTTAAGCCCATAAAGAAAATCTATGGGTTATTAAAACCCCATTTTTACCCACTCAAAACTCTCATTTTTTATCCCCTCAAAACTAGGACCTTTTATACTAATATGGTTGTTTCCAAAACTTATTATATTAGAGAAATATTAAATGTAGAGGTCGAACGTTGAGAACTCAACAAACAAAGAAAAACTTGGAAACAATATGTATAAAGGGTTGTACATAAGTCGAAACTTCAATCCCAAACAAATGAAATCTCGCTAATTTTGTGATGAGGATCTCGCTTTAGAAGTAAATCTCGCTAATTTTGTGATGAGAATCTCGCTTTAGAAGGAAATCTTGCTAGAAATGTGGGCTGAATCTCGCTAATTTTGTGATGAGGATTTCGCTCTGGAAGGAAATTTCGTTAGAAATGGGGGCTGAATCTCGCTAATTTTGTGATCATGATCTCGCTCTAGAAGGAAATCTCGCTAGAAATGTGGGCTGAATCTCGCTAATTTTGTGATGAGGATCTCGCTCGAGAAGGAAATCTCGCTAGAAATGTGGGCTGAATTTCACTAATTTTGTGATAAGGATCTCGCTCTAGAAGGAAATCTCGCTAGAAATGTGGGCTGAATCTCGCTAATTTTGTGATGTGGATCTCGCTCTAGAAGGAAATCTCACTAGAAATGAGGATCTCGCTCATGAAGAAGCGAGATCCTCATTATACTTTTCAAATTTTTGATGAATTATGGGTGAAATAGTACTATTATATAATTTTTTTTTATCTAATAATACGTTCATTTCAATGGGTGAAAAACAATGAGGATCTCGCTCATGAGCGAGATTCTCATTGTTTTTCACCTCCTCTGATACTTCTCAAATTTTGTATGAATTATGGGTGAAATAGTACTGTTATGTAAATTTTTTTTATCTAATAATAAGTTCATTTCAATTCTTTTTTTTTTTCAGCTTCAATAAGATCATATTATATACATTTTGGTGTATTATTATCAAGCTAGTTTCAGGATTAATTTTAGTATGTCTTACTATCGTTTCACAATCAAAATTGATTTTTTTTAAAAAATTATGTAATTGTAATGAAACAATGGTATTAATATTATAACCAATGTTTAATTTCTGAAAAATATAGTTTCTAATCGGTGACATAAGAATTAAAAAAATATTGCACACCAATATTCATACAATCGGTTCACTAAGTTTTGAAAATATGAAAAAATGCATATTTTTTTCTATATACATCGTTTTAACACATCTTTCGGTGAAAATTTATTGTCTTAGGAACTAGAGTATGACAAGTTTAGATTATTATAGGTACATCGGGCCGTTATAACTTTTGCATACTTGAAAACATGTATTTTTGTGTTTTTAAATATAACTAATATTATAAGTATCGAAAAGAACATATATTTTGTGAATTTTTTTTAGATATATATACATTCAAACATTCAATATGAAATATATATACCTTCAATATATATACAAACATTCAATATACAATATACCAATTAATTGAGCAGCAATATGAAATATATTTTGTTGGTATGTTTTACCGATTGAAGAGAATTAGAATTATTACAGTTTTTGAAAAGAATATATGAAAAATAATCTATTATGTTCTACAAATTGAGAAAAAAATTGAGATTGTCCAGTTTATGTCATAAATGATTTGAGAAAATACGTGTATATTTGAAAATAAATCAACAATAGCAAAGCATAAAACTAAAAAAAATAAAAGAATGAAATAAAAAACAAATAGAAAAAAATAGAACTAATCTCATTCACAAAAAAAACTGTATCAGATCCTCCAACTCAACTCAACTCTACACAACAAACACAGACAATAATTACCAACTCAACTCAACTCTGCACAACAAACACAGACAATAATTACCAACTCAATTCAACTATGTACAACAAATACAGACAATTTAACTCCCCGGATAATTTAACTCTCCAGATAATAATTACCAACTCAACTCAACTCAACTCAACTCTCAACTTTTATCACATACCAAACACACTCTATATGATCCTAAAGAAACAAAAGGTGGGCTATTTTATGATCCTCAAGAGGATAAGGTATTTGTATCGACAAATGCTACATTCTTAGAAGAGGACCACATAAGAAAGCATCAATCTCGCAATAAACTAGTATTAGATGAGATGTCCACAGAATCTACAGGTTGATCAAATTGGTCCTTCAACAAGAGTTGTTGCTCCATCACATCCCTCTCATGAGATGAGAATGCCTCAACGTAGTGGGAGGGTTGTTCAACAGCCTGACCCTTATATGAGTTTAGCGAAAACTCATGTCATCATACCTGATGATGGCTTAGATAATCCATTAACCTTTAAACAGGCAATGGAAGATGTAGATAGAAATCAATAGATAGAAGTCATGGATCTAGAAATGGAGTTAATGTACTTCAATTCTGTCCGGAAACTTACAGATCAACCAAATGGGGTAAACCCTATTGGTTGTAAGTGGATCTACAAGAGAAAACGAGACCAAACTGATAAGGTGAAAAAGAAGTTCACACTTTGCTGAGGAACGAAGCTTCGTGTTTGTTTTTCTTCAAACCCCCAATCCGCTCTCGCTCGCCGCTACTAACGGGGTCTCGGTTGATAGATTCCGACTCGTAGCAAAAGGTTTTATCCAAAGAGAGGGGGTAGATTATGAGAAACCTTCTCTCCTATTGCCATATTAAATCTATAAGAATACTTTTATCCATTGCTGTTTTCTATGATTATGAAATCTGGAAAATGGATGTGAAGAAAACCTTTTTGAATGGTCATCTTGACGAAAGTATTTACATGTCTCAACCAGAAGGGTGTATTGAATAGGATCAGGAGCAAAAGATTTGTAAGCTTAATAGATCCATTTATGGATTGAAACAGACATCTTTATCCTGGAATATAAGGTTTAACACTGCGATCAAAACTTATGGTTTTGAACAGAATGTTGGCAAACCTTACGTTTACAAGAAGATAATCAACAAGACTGTAACTTCCTTGGTCCTTTATGTTGATGATATCCTGCTCATTGGGAATGAGACAGGGTTCCTTGCTGATGTAAAGAGATGGCTAGCATTGAAATTTCAAATAAAAGATTTGGAGATGCCCAATATGTTCTTGGAATCCAAATGATTCAGAACCGTAATAACAAAACGCTAACATTATTTCAAACAACTTATATTGACAAGATGTTATCAAGATATAATATGCAAAATTCCAAAAAGGGTATGTTATCTTTTAGACACAGAATTTATTTGTCTAAGGAACAGTGTCCTAAGACACCTCAAAAAGTTGAGAAAATAAAAAGAATTCCTTATGCATCAACAGTCGGAAGTTTGATGTACGCTATGTTATGTACACGTCCTGACATATGCATTGCAGTTGGATTTGTTAGCAGGTTTCAATCTAACCCTGGACATAACAATTGGACTGCTGTTAAAAAGATCCTCAAGTATCTTCGGAGAACAAGGGACTATCTGATGGAACTCCATTTACAGAGGATCCTTGAGCGGAAGAGGATCGTCCAAATTCCATTGTGAATGAACGCATACGTTTACAGTATACAAGAACATATTATGCATAATTCTTAAATTACAGCATGATTTGAAATAAAAACAAAGAAAAAAGAGACTATACCTTTGAAGAACCGTTCTTCAAGTAAATCCCTTGATAGTACTCGTTCACGAATGCAACAAATAAGTCACGAACTCCCTCGAACAACCAGTAAGTAGCAACTCGATCTTCGAACCAAACAGGACACTATCACTTGGTGACCTTGGTATTCTTGGTGTGAGAATCTAGGAGTGGTGAGCTCCAACTAATTTTGGTTAGAGGGAAAGTTTGTTGTGAAGGAGGAAGATGATCGAGTAGACGAACAACACTATCGTGTAAACGAACAAGTCTATCGCATAGACAAGTTTCTCGATCGTGTAGATAATAAGGCTATCGTATAGCCTCTCAAGAAATTGTGTAGATACTCGATTGTTAATCACATCTATTGTTCACTTGTCTTTGGAATAATTAAAACAATTTCATTTATCCATATTTTCCATAAAACTAAATAACTACCCACTAAGGGTGATTATAGAGAAAAAGGTGTTAATTATCAAATAATTAATAAATATGATAATTAACTTATCATATTATATTTATAACCTATAGTTTTAATATTGCATCATATATAATATATAAACCATAGTTCTTTTTCTCTATTTTATGGCATTTAATATAAATCATATTTATATTAAATTTAATAAATATGAATCTAATTCATAAAAAAATATATTTGAATCATGTTCAAATATTAGTTCCTCCAATTACGCAATAATATATCAAATATATTATGTCAATTATATCATATATAATTGAATAAATTTAATCACATTATCCACCATCCGTTAACTTTCGGGCACTCCCCTAAAGACCGACAGTTGTACTATTCGCACTAAAGATATACTCTTGTGTCCATTGGATATAACCAATCAACAGTACGATGACCCTTTACAAATCACTTGTAAGTATAGTTGGATCAAATTACCATCTTGCCCCTATAGTTACATTTAACTTCTTAAGTATCACTGATCCCTCTAATGAACAATAGATCATAGTCCCATTATAACTAAAGTTCTCTCGGGCCAAGAGAAAGTGTGGGTCACATTGTTCAAGACTCGGAATCAACCCTTAAGGGAGCAAGTTATCTACTTACCCCTTCTTTGGGGAATGAGTGAATTTCATCTTATGTAGCTGAGTTTTCAACTCCCCAATCAGACGAATCCCCAAAATGATAGGTTTGTTGAGTCAGCGATATGGCCACGTTCACCCTTGTAAATCAAAGAACCGCCCTCAGAGACAGAAGTTCACAACTCATTCAGGATTAAGGTCATGTTACCTATGGTCATCCTAGTGAAATGAAAGTCTCTATTATAAACGGCATTATATAACGAGACTAAACATTTCGTGGTCCGGTCTTATACAAACTTCTTTGTATAGAATATCCCCGCTCGCATGTTAATACATGAATGATCAAGATCAGATCATTTGTAGTACTTTATAACATTTGTAACACCTACAAAGTGGGCCATACTCGTAGTGTCACCAGGATAAGGTATCCAACCTTATCCATATACTACAGACCATTTAGATTATCACTTAAACAAAATCCACTTGTATGTCTCGACATACATGTTTAAGTTACAATGATAACCATGGATCTTAGATTATTGGTTTGTGGTTAATGCAACTACAGTATCATATATTTCATAGACTGAAGTGATTAAAATATCATATATTATAAATCACAGAATGTTCGTTCATACAAGGTTTATAAACTATAGGACCTTACGAGATTTAGGACATCAACCCCAACACTATCTGTTCGTGGATTTGATCCTTACAGGATACACTGAATCTGATTTTCATACTGATGTAGATTCTAAAAAATCTATTTCAAGATCAGTATTCACTCTCAACGGAGGAGCAATAGTGTGGAGAAGCATCAAATAGAGTTATTGTAGATTCCATGATGAAGGCTGAATGTGTAACTTATGTGAAGCAGCTAAAAAAGCAGTATGACTCAGAAAATTTATGATGGATTTGGAAATGTTTCCAAATATGCATATGTCAATCATCCTATATTGTGATAATAGTGGAGCAGTTGCTAACTCAAAAGAACTGAGGAGCCACAAACACGCAAACCACATCGAGAGAAAGTATCATCTCATCATGGAGATAGTACACAGAGTATACATGACAGTCACAAAAATAGCCTCTGAAGATAATCTTGCTGATTCATTTACGAAGGCCCCCACGACTAAAGTATTCGAGGATCACCTAGTCAGACTGGGACTACAAGCTTCATAAATCTAGGGCAAGTGGGATAATGTCAAGGGTATATAAATGCCCTAGTTTATTATATTTTATCTTTTTTTAACATTATATATTTGTATATATTTGTAGCCTACTGAAGTTTTAGTCCAAGTGAGAGATTGTTGGAAATGTCCTAAAACTCACAGTTCGTAATCATGGTAACATTATCAATAAAAGTATTATTGAAGGATTTATTCAATAAAAGTGTTATTGAAATTGAAATTGCATTATGTTATTCCAATAAACGAATCCATGGCTATAGTATGAATACTGTAACTTTATTTAGAGACATAAAAGAGGATCAAGTTATAGTATATAGCCAAAAAGGTCTATAAGTATATGGATGAAATTAGGTATCTCGTCTTGGCGACATTATGGATGCAGTCTACTTGGTATACTGATATAAACGACGTGATCTCAAAATCATTCATGTGGAGACATGCGAGTAGAGGCATCCTATGCAAAAGAGTTTTTGCATAAGATCAGAGGATGAAATAGTCACTTTTCTTTATAACGACCATTTGCTGTTAAAATTGACTATTTCAATTCGATGACCTAGGATAACACGATCTTAATCCTAAGCTATTTATGAACTCTTATTTATTTGGGATTAGCCTTTGATATGCATATGTGAAAGTAGTTCAACAACACTACTCAACAAGCCTCCCATTTTGGGGATAAGACTGGATAGATAGTTGGGGACATAGTCTTGCAAGATGCAACTCACACCTACCCGTTTTAGGGGTAGCAGATAGGTTATTCCCTTAAGTACTAATTCCTGGTCTTGAACAAAGGGATCTCACCATCTCATGGTCAAGAGGGACATGATCTATTAGTTAGACTATAAACCAATTATTCAATAGAGGATCAGTGGGAGCTTAAGGAGCAAGATGTATTTACAGGGGTAATACAGTAATTTTGACGTAGCTATAAATACGAACAACCTGTGAAGTATCGATTTACTAGTTATGGTTAAATCAAGTAGACAAAAATATATTTACAGTGAGGAGAGTGCAACCATCGAGCTATAGTGGTATGTCTCCGTGGTTAACGAATATTGATTGACTCGGGTTAAAGAGTTTAATCGATTAATCTCAGATCGTTAGAGCTCATGATCTATAGGTCCATAAGGTCCCTCTACTAGCTCGTAAAACATTAAACGTTGGATTAAAAAATGGAACGAATTTGGAGTGTTCAAATTCGAAATTAGGGTTTGTAATTTGAAATGTTCAATTTTAATTTTAGGGTTTGAATAATTATATTCGATATAATTGACGTTTAAATTTATTGAAATTAAATGCAATTGGAGTGTATTTAACATTTAAATATTGTTTACATGAATAGAGATTCATGTTTAATTAGTTTTTGTTAATTTAATATTTAATATTAAATGATTATTTATTTATTTGTTTGTTTGTTTGTTTGTTTAAATTAAATCAATTTCAATTTAGAAATTTTAATTTTAGAAATTAAATTTTAATTTAATTTAAATAAGTTGGAAAAATTGAATTAAATTAAAATAAATGAAATTGAGTTGAGTGGAAAAAATCCTATATTGAGTTTGTTAGTGGATTTTTACACATTTTGACACCTTGCCCACTCACTTAGTGCTAATTGAGGTGTCAATTAGCTGAATGTATGAGTGCTTGCATGCTACATCTTGTTAAATACTCATTATTCAGAATTTTGAAGAAATGCAATCTAATTTTCTTAGATTTTCAAGCAGAAATTATTTTTGCTTTCAAACTCTCCCAAACCTTTCAATTCCTCTTAAATATAAGTTTTCACTCCTCATTTCAAGGTTGAGAATAGTAGAAAAGCTCCTCTTGGTAGTCTACTAAGGATTTGGAGTCCAATTTCGTGTAGAGAGCAATGATCAAGAAGGAATCTACAAAGGTATACATACTTGAAACCCTTTTACTTACTGTTTTAAGCATGCTTTTGAACTCAAATTAAGTGTAGTTAGAGTGTTTAATGATTCAATTTGCTTCCGCATTTTGCATGTTTATCCTATCAAGTATATCATTATTGTATCAATATTATATCATCATCCGTTCAAAATGCATTATTAAGTATTATATTAGTAATCAATAATTTATCAACAAGCATTCAAAATTCATTATCAATAGTCATAAAAAATTCAAGTATATCAGTAGTATATCAATAATATATCATTGTTCATACAAAATGCAATTTCAATTATATTAATAATGTTTCACTAGTTTATCAAAACGCATTCAAAATTCATTTAAAGTATACTATTAGTGTATTAATAGGGTATCAATATTCATTAAAACTAATTTCAAATACATCATTAGTGTATAGTTTACCAATATTGTATCTAATCAAATACTCTTTAAAGGTACATTTGTTCAATAATATCAATGGAATATAAACACCTATTCAAAATTCAACTTCAAATGTAACATTATATATCTAGCAGTAGGATCTAAAAATTTTGTTGACAGTAGATTTTATACAATTTAATAAAAATAAATATAAAAAGTGAAGTTTGAACCTATGTATAGAGAAGGTTAAAAGATAGATTTACTATTGAGCTAGTTAATGGTTTTGATATTATACCAGTTTTTTATATATACATTATATAAAGAGCATAAATTTGAGGAGGGTTCGAGCCCCCTAAACATATATTAAATTCGTTCTTGGTGAGGAGTTTATCAACCTACATTTAGAATGATTACGTAGAATACAAATAACTATTACAAATATATTATCAAAAGGTTCTCAATAGAAATAAGGATAAATTAATTAAAAAAAAAAAAAAAAGAACTTTTTGGTTACTGGCGCCGAAGTTTAAGAAACAGAAATCATTAGAAGTGACGCATATTATAATTTTTTTTAAAGAAAAGTGACGCATATTATAATATATTAGCCCATATCCACAAACAACTACACTTATGATAATTGACATTTTTAACCTTGGAGAAAATGTAAAATTACAATTTTGCCCCTGAAATTTCAAAAATTCACAAAAACATCACGTCTTACTCTTTTCAAGACAATTCAGGTTCGGTTTTACCCCATTTTTTCACGCATTTTATTGGTTTTTGTTGGAAAATTGACAAAATGACATCCTTCCACTTTATTTTGAAAAATGGACCCTTCTCAAAAACTTGTTTTTTCATATAAGTGATGTAAGCAAAGAAAACTTTGTATGGTTAATTACTTTTCTACCATTCTCAACCTAATACATGCAACCAATCATAATCACTAATAAATTGACTAAATTTTACCACAACCCAAAGCTTATCTTAAAAAAACTTGTACTCTACAATGTTGTGATTCGTCAATACATTACGTAAAAAGATATTGAATATCTCGATCATTTCTTTTTATCTTTTCGAATTAGCTATGCTTACTTGTTTACGATTCCTTTTTATACGGAATTGCATTTCAAATATGTAACTACTTCCTTATTGTAAATAATTTTTGATTTTGATATTTCTGGTGAATATTTTTTTGTGACGCATTTTAGAGATTTTCAATAGTATAAGGCCAAATACGTTGTTGAATAATCAATAATGTTGGTTTATTCTTAATTCAATAATCTAATACTTGATTTCCAACGTTATAAGACCGAATTATAGGTCTTATTGTTAATTTTAAGCAAAAACAACTTTGTATGTTTAATTACTTTTCTACCCTTCCCAACTTATTACATGCAATTAATCACAACAAATATTACATGCAATTACTCACAACAAAGAATTAAATATTTTAATTATTTTTACCTACCTACCCTCAACCATCACTTAATTGTTTTAATCAACCTAACAGCAATCCCATTATCCACAATAAAAAATTTCTAAACAAGAAGTTCTCTTCATCAAATTTCTCAACAAGAAGTTATTCACAATAAGTTTTCTTCACCAAATTATTTCAACAATCCATAGTTTCTCTTCTCAACACCATGAAGTTGAGTTATCAATGTTAGAGTTGATGCCCTAAATCTCGTGGGTCTTGTAGTTATAACTGTATTGTACAAATAATTTATTTATCTAATAAAATAAAAAGATATTTTATTTATCAGTTGGTTTTATCCACAAAAATCAATAAACTAAGATCCAGTGTTATTTTTTGAAACTTAAACATGTATATAGAGACATACAGACAAAACATGTTTAAGTGACAACGTAAATGGTTTGTGGTAAATGGTTAAGATTGGGTACCTTATCCTGGTGACACTACGAATATGACATGTTTTATAGTTGTTACAATTGTAAATGATCTAATCCCGATCATTCGTGTGTAGACATGTGAGTAGGGGTGTTCTATACAAAGAGTTTGTATAAGACCGGACCACGAAATAGATAGTTTTATTTAATTATATGTATTTTTAATTACATAAACCTTTCATTTTCTTCAAATAACTTATAAACCTTTTATTTTCTTCCATAAATTCTTTCATTATTATTTGAAAGATGAAAAGAAATATTCTTTCATCTTCCACTTGCACTATTATAAATACTCCAAAATGTGTTGGAGTTGTAAGGTGTGTTGAAAATATTGAAGTTGTTGAAGGTTTTGAAAAAGTGTTTTTTCTCTCAAAACAAAATCATTCCATCTCCAAATTATTCAAAGTAGCCCACAAACTCTCTACAGTTCTCTACCCTGAGAATATCGAGTTCTACACATGGTAGTGTCTATTGGTTTTGAATACTAGTTGCTGTGTTTTTTATTATTCGTGTTCGAATCTTTTGGAGGGGAAATCGTGAAGTCTGAATCTTTTCTTCTTCTTAATTTTCGTATATATATATGTACGCTTAATTGATCATGTGTATTTTGTTTCCCTATATTATTTGCGTGTTATGTAAAATTAAAATTAGGATGCGATCTTTTCCGCAATAGGTATTCACGTATCCTTTCGATCAATACCCTACATAAAAAGGTATGTGTTTCATTTTGTATTGAAAAATTTCACCATTTCTTTCATGTTAGAATTCATTTTCTTGTTTTCGTTTCGAATTCTTGTTTGTTTATTGTATCTTCTTTCTGACGTCTAATTACTCTGGTAATTGTTTGATCCAAAAAATAGGTTAAAAGGATATTTAAAAAAAAATAAAAGAAAGAAAGAAAGAAATTAAAATTTTTAGTGACGAGACCCGACCGAGCCTCATACCGGAGTTATCGGGGTCATATCGGCAAGATGATCTGTGGCTGGGATTGGGCCATGTAGGAATTAACCTGGTCGGTTTTCCACCAGGTCGAAGAGGGGATGTTGGCTTGGATAGAAGAGGTAGAGGGAACCCGATCATGTTCTGGTCGGGTACAAACCAAGTGAAAAAAATGGAGTCCTTATGCCAAGGAGGTATACGGGACCCAATGTAGCCCCAATTGGGTGCCACTGGTCAAGTGTCAAACGGTTGAGTTGAGATAAGGGTTGCTTGCCCAATATTAGGGGTGGTAAAGGGGACCTGATCCTGTCCTGACCGGGTATGAACTGAGATTGGAATGATGTACAATGAATTCTTGACTGAGATCCATAGGATAAGCGGTATAATTCAATTGAGTACAACTTTGTTATAAGATGTATACTCCATTTGAAGTCTAAAGCTCCTACATTGTCATTCGAAATGATAAAGCCCTCCACACATTTTTGACATGAAAAGAGGTCTCAGTAATATCTTTTTATGTATCCAAGCTTCTTAAGTGTTCAAGTAATCATGGATTTCATCCACACAATTCATCTATCCATCGAACTGAAGAAATCCCATCAACATCTAGGCCAGCCCTTTGTCAGATGAGGCTTGATATTCCATATTTTGGTTTATACCCATCACTTACTTTGTTGCCTACTAATTTGGCTACACATAACTTGGTGGATGATTTAAAACATATCCCTTAATATCAAAATTTCAATGATTGGTCTTAGAGAGAGAAATGTGATGGTCGAGGTGAAATGGATAAAATTGTTGATGGAAATAAAACTTATGGTGATACACATAATGTCAAAGAACAACTTATTCAATATGCAATATGTCCTCATAAATTGCCACATCCATCCAATAGCACAATTATCATGCCAGATCAGTCTTATTGTTCCGAGAATGTAGAAGCAGGCGATGTATTTATATCTAAGAATGATTTAAAGATATGATTATCTAAGTTAGCAATTAGAGGTAACTTTCAATTTCAAATGAAGAAGTTCAAACACAAAACTATACAAGGTTAGATGAAGGTTAGATACATTGTTGAAAAATTCAAATGGAGACTCAAAGCCATTGAATTGAAAAGTTGTGAAATATTTAAGATTTCTAAGTACGATAATGTATCATGTAAAATTGAAATCTCGAATAACGATCATAAACAAGCTTCAAATTGGGTCCTCAGATATTTAATAATCCAAAATCAACCAAACTAATCCAAAATAATTTAATATCGTGCAAAATCATACAAAATATATAAAAAGCATCCAACAATAAAAAAATTCATGCAATCCATGCAAACTAAATAAGAACCATCCAATATTCTTCCAGAATAATTCAAAATCATTCACATACCAAAATCCATGCAATATTCATCCAAAATAGCCAAATTCTTCTAAATATCCAAAACTCCGTTCAAACTAACTAACAACCATAAAAAATCATGCAAAAGTATCGTAAATGAATTATTACAATCATGAATTACAAAAATAAGGAAAATTTATTTTTACAACAATCAACAAATTTATTTGCACAATAATAAAATATTGTTCGGTAACTATTCTTAATTACTAGTTTAACTAAAATTATTCCACAACACCAAAGCATCAATAACATAAAAACATTATTGATGACCTTATTATTACCCTGTTCATACCTCGTCCCTTTAGCCATGAGTATCAGACGCTTCGTCTAAATCGTCCATTTCCTCGTTCATGCCTCTATTGTCTCCCAGAGTGTCAACATCCGATTATACTTCTTGTTCATGTACACAATCTACACCATCACTCTAATCCATCTGTCTTTTCTGATTACTCAGACCTTCATGATCTGCATCTTCAAAAAAATACTTTGTCGCATCCACAAATTTACCCTACATAAACATGTAATATTAAATGTAGTAGGAAACAAGAAACTCAAATTTTATTCATCTTATCATACCTTAGATAGTCAACGCATATATTTTTCACACTTTTTTCAAGGCTTGATACACGCTGATCAAGGCCTGAACTTGCGTATCAATTACTTTAACCATTCTCATTAACTTCTTCATACTCTTCTTTTTCTTCCTCTTCCTCCTTTCTCTTTCCGCATATGCATCAACATCAACATCATCAGCATCAATAGGTGGAACAGGTGCGTCGATGGTAATATGGGTTTTGGTTCCTCTAGTAATAGTAGTGCTTCCAGTGAAAACACAATACAATCGAGGAATGCCATCTCCTCCTCGGTTGCCACAAGCTCCAACGTCATAATTGCCTACAACAAAACGTATTCATAAATAACAATATATTACATGATTTTATAAAAATGTTAGATAGGAACATACCCGTTCAGTAGCAAAGATGCATCCCTAATAAAAGAATAGGAAGGAGAGTGCAAGCACGACCAATGACAACTATGTGGTACGACATTATCATTCAACCAGTTGGCAACACATCCGATTAATGACGACACAGTCTCATACGTAAAATATAATAAAATATACTAATAATTTAATGAGTATAACAATAACTAAAACTAACTATAGCTTACTTAGAAAGTTCGTGGGAATCTCTACAGGCTGTATGTCTGTTGTTTCACATCTTCGGTCTCGTTGTACTTGTAAATCTTATCTTGAAGGCCCTTCTTGAACTGTTTCATTGTCACGTCAAAAATAACTTTACCCCGATCCTTGTTACAAAATATATCCCACTTATCAATGTAACCTAGAGAATGGTAGTTCATGTTTGACTTCCTCTCCATACCCATCAACCCAAACTCAATAAAATAAAACAATGACATTCTGACGACATCCTCGTCATTATAAACTATAGGTCCATATACTTGGTATCTAATTCATATGCCTTCACACCCTCAACATCATTCAAGTATCTTCTTCTAAGTCTATTGTGGCTAATATCTCTATCTGCCCATCTAACTTGATGTTTTAATCATGTAATTAGGTCAAACTTTCTCCGACTAAATGACACTTTCGTGTTCAACAAGTTAAAGCTAATTGTATCTCTCCTTGTCTCATTGACCTCTCTAAGAAATATATAATGAATTAAGGGTCCATTAAAAATTATATTAGCATTTAGTATAGAACCGAAAATGGTTTACCTAAACATTACGAGTTGCCTAGGGGTTAATTTTCTCTTGTCGTTCGATTGAGCTTTTCCAAAGTGTGCGCAACATGTAATTGCAGCAGGAAAAGGGTCATCAAGGTTGATTTTTGTGACCAATTCCATTAAACCTACATTATTTTATGAAAATCATACGTTAAATGGAGAAAATGAATGAATACTATAATTAAACCATATTAATATACATAAAAAAACGTAAATTAAATAATAAAATAAAAGCAAATAAGGATTTACCAAGTTTTTTTGTGACTTTTGAAATTCTAGGAGTAAGATTGTAATTTTACATTCTAAAGCCTGGTGTCGAGGTAGATATGGGTGACCTTGGTAGCTCCGACTAGGTAGGGACCGGTCTTGAGGGAAATGATGAGCTTAGTGTCGGGGTAGGTAGGGGTGACCCTAGTCTCACCCCGACCGAGTAAGGATTGAGGACAGAACAATAATGGGTGTATTAGTATTCAACCTGATTTAGACCATGGAAAGGTATATACATGGTTAGACCCCCTAGGTCAGGTTTTTTTATTGGGCTTAGTGTGAGGGCAAATCTCGGGTTTTTGGCTCAGTATGTACTCTAGTTGGGTATATAATCAGGATTGGTACGAGAGTAGCTATCGGATTTTTGGCTTTGTTTGTACCCTGGTTGGATATGTGACCAAGCTTAGTGTAAGATGCCTCTCAGGTTTTTGGCCTGGTTTGTACCCTGGCCAGATTATAAGATCGGCCTTAGTGGTATGTAGGCTGTCGAGTTTTTGGCTCTGTCCGTACCTAACCGGGGATTAGAACGAGTTCTTCCTTCTTTGCTTGTATTTTATTATTTAACTTATGTTTTTTTTATGTATATTGATATGGTTTATTTATATTATTCATTCATTTTGTCCTTATTAATATATGATTTGCATAAAATAATATAGGTTTAATGGAATTGGTCACCAAAATCAACCCTGATGACCATTTTCCCGATGCCTTTACATGTTGCACATGTTGGGGTTGATGTCCTAAATCTCGTGGTCCTGTAGTTTGTAATTGTATTGTACAAACTTTTTATTTATCTAATAAAATAAGAGTATTTTATTCGATATTTAGTTGCATTAAACAAAAACCAATAAACTAAGATCCACGGTTATCTTTTGTAACTTAAAGATGTATGGGGAGACATACAGGTGGATCATGTTTAAGTGATAGCCTAAATGGTTTGTAGTAGATGGATAAGGCTGGATACCTTATCCTAGTGATATTACGAATACAGCCCACTTTGTAGTTGTTACAATTGTTGTAAAGTGCTACAAATGATTTGATCCTAATCATTCTTGTGGATTCATGTGAGCGGATGTATTCCATAAAAAGAGTTTACATAAGACCAGACTACGAAATGGATAGTCTCTCTATATAACACCGTTGTTAGAAGAGATTTATATTTCACTAGGATATCCATAGGTAACTCGACTTGAATCCTGAGTGAGTTGTGAACTCTTGCCTACGAAGGCAGTTCTTCAATATACATGGGTGAGAGTGGCCAATTTTGCCGACTCAATATGCCTATCATTTTCGAGATTCGTCTAATTGGGGAGTTAGGAACACAGCTACACAAGAAGGAATGCACTTCTTATCTAGAGTTAGAGTAAGTAGAGAAATTGCTCCCTTAAGGGTTGATTTTGGGGCTTGAACAATGTGGTGTCATACTCTCTCCTGACCCGAGAGGGGTTTGGTTATAGTTGGACTATAACTTATTGTTCATTAGAGTGATGAATAGTACTATTGGAGCTTCGTTTAATTTTGGATTAATTTGAATTGTTTAAATTAATTATATAAGATATAATTAATAATTTATATGATACATTATAATATGAAATTTTATTTGAGAGAAATATATGAATGTGATTCATATAAAAACTATAGATTAAATTTAATATGAATATGATTCGTATTAAATATTATAAGTTAATTGAGAGAATATTAAACTATAGGTTATATCATATGTGATAAAATCTATATATATAATTTTATTTAATTACATTAATTAAAGGGAGGGAGTTATGAGATAACTCCCCCCAATTCTCTTCTGTACGTGTGTGAGTGATATATGCAGAAGGAGATAAAAACTATTTTATCTCCCTTCTGTAGTAGAATGAAAGAGATATAGAACTTACATCGAAAGAAATTTTCTCTGCAATTGCTCTCTCAAAAATCAATTACCTTCTTGTCAAAATTAATCTTTGAAGCCGACATACTCCCAATAAATTCTCAACCTTGAGAATAACAAGGTTGTCGCCTGGTGGTGTTAAAAAATTCATCATTGTGTTCTAGATGTTCGTGAGTTCGAAGGAGAACAAAAAGTTCGTGATCAGAGAGAAACCGTGAAGAGATTTAGTCTTCAAAGGTAAGCGGTCTTCAGACCCTTTCTTCCTCTTCATTTTCTGTAAAATTTGCATGCTTAATTATGCACATTCCATGTTTTTGTCCTCTGTTAAGTTTTTTGTTTCTGTAAAATTAAATTGAGACTACGATCCATTCCGTTGTGAGTAGTCTTATACTTCTTTCAACGCACACTTTGGGAAAGCACAATCAAGCTTAAGAGAAAATTAACCCATAGGCAACTCACAATGTTTAGGCAAACCATTTTCAGTCTTATACTAGATGCTAATGTAATTTTTAATGGACCGTTAATTCATTATATATTTCATAGAGAGGTCACTGAGACGAGGAGAGAGATATTTAGCTTTAACTTGCTGGACACAAAAGTGTCATTTGGTCGAAGAGAGTTCAACCTAGTTACAAGATTGAAACACCAAGTTAGATGGGTAGATAAAGATACTAGCCACATTAGACTTAGAAGGAGATACCTCAATGATGTCGAGGGTGTGAAGGCATACAAATTCAATGCCAAGTATATGGACCTACAGTTTGATAATGATAAGGATGCCATCAAGATGTCATTGTTTTATTTTATTGAGTTTCGGCCGATGGGTTGGGAGAAGAAGTCAAGTATGAGCTATCATTTCCTAGCTTACATCAATGACTGTGAGGTATTATGTAACAAGGATTGGGATAATATTCTTTTGATGCAACAATGAAACAGTTCAAGAAGAGCTTTCAAGATAAGGTTGACAAGTACAAGGAGAGTAGATATGGGAAACAACATACATACCGCCTGAACGGATTCCTACATAGTTTCCAGGTAAGTTGTTATAACTAATTTCAGTGACTATTATTCTCATTGAATTATTAATATATTTTATATTTTACATAGGTATGGGCATATGAGACAATGTCCTCATTAACCAGATGTGTTTCCTATTGGTTGAATGACAATATCGTACCAGGTATTTTTCATTGGTCATAATCACAGTTTCCTTCCTATTCTTTTATTAGGGATGGCATATTTGTTGCTGAACAGGTATACTCTTGTCTTATGTTTTTATAAAATTTTGTAGTATATTATTATTTATGAATAACGTTTTGTTGTAGGCAATTATCACGTCGGAACTTATGGAAACTGGGGAGGAGATGACGTTCCTGGATTATATTGTGTTGCCACTAAGAGCACCACTAAAACTAGGGGAATTAGAACCCATATTACTATCGAGGCCACCTATTCCACTTATTGATGTCAATGTTTTTTATGCACATGCGAATAGACAAAGGAGGAAGAGGAAGAAAAAGAAGAGAATGAAGAAGTTAATGAGAATGGTTAAAGCAATTGATAAGCAATTTCAGGCCCTTAATCAGCATGTGGTGAGCCTTGAAAAGAGCGTGAAAATATGTGCATCAACTGTCTAAGGTATGATAAGACAAGAATAAAACTTGAGTTTCGTGTTTTCTTTTACATTTAATAACACATGTTTATGTAGGGTAAATTTGTGGATGTGGCAAAGTATTTTCCTGAAGATGCAGATCATGAAGGTCCAAGTAATCAGAGAGGACAGACGGATCCAAGTGATGGTGCAGATCATGTACATGAACAAAGAGTACAATCGGATGTTGACGCTTTGGACGACAATAGAGGCATGAACGAGGAAATGGACAATTTAGATGAAGTGTCTGGTACTCATGGCCGGAGGGACGAGGTATAAGCGGGACAACAATAAGGTCACCAATATTGTTTTTGCGTTATTTCTATTTTGGTCTTGTGGAATAATTTTTGGATAAGCATGTAATTAACAATAGTAATCAAATAATTTTTTGTTCTTTTTATAGAATTTTTTTTAATTTTTGTAATTCATGATTGTAATCATTCATTTTCGATACTTTTGAATGGTTTTCTATGATTTTTAGTTAGTTTGAATGGAGTTTTGGATATAGAAGAATTTGACTATTTTGGATGAATATTGCATGGATTTTGGTATGTAAATGACTTTGGATTGTTTTGGATGAATGATGGTTCTTATTTAGTTTGCATGGATGGCATGGATTTTGGACTGTTGGATGTTTTTTAGATATTTTGAATTTTGCATGGTATTGGATTATTTTGTTGATTTTGGATTATTTTGGATTAGTTTGGTTGATTTTGGATTATTAAATGTCGGAGGACCCAACTTGAAGTTTGTCTATGATTTTTATTCAAGATTTCAGTTTTACATGTATGTACATCATCATACATAGAAATCTTAAATAATTCATAACTTTTCAATTTAACGACTCTGAGACTTCATTTTCATTCTTCAACAATGCATTTAACCTTGTATAGTGTGTTCAACTTCTTCACCCAAAATTGAAAGTTACCTCTAATTCCTAACATAAACAATCACATCTTTAAATCCTTCTTAGATATAAATATGTCACCTACTTCTACATCGTTAGAAGAATAAAAACTGACTTGATATGACAATTGTACTACTGGATGGATATGAGTTAATTACGAGGACATATTGCATATTGAACAGGTTGTTCTTCGACATTATGTGTATCACCATAAATGTTATTTCCATCAATAATTTCATCCACTTCATCTCCACCATCACAAGTCTCACTCTAAGACCAATCATTGAATTATTGAGATTGAGAGATATGGTCTAAATCAACCTCCAAGTTATATGTGTCACCAAATTAGTAGGCAATGAAGTAAGTGATGGGTTTAGACCAAAATATGAAATATCCAGCTCTATCTTGCAAGGGACTGGCTTAGATGTTGATGAAATTTCTTCAGTTTGATGGACAGATTAATTGTGTGGATGAAATCTTTGATTACTTGGAACACTTAGAAAGCGTGGATACTAAATAGATAGTATTGAGACCTCTTCCCATGTCAGAAATATGTGAAGATCTTCATCATTTTGAATGACAAATACATGAGCTTTGGACTTCAATTGGAGTATACATCTTATAACAAGATTATACTCAATTGAATTTATACCGTTTTTCCTATAAACCTAAGTCAGGAATTCATTGTATTTCATTTCAATCTCAATGTCAAACCCTCTTAACTCTCCTATCTCGTAATCTTTTTCTCTTTCATTCTAGACACCACCAAAACAAAACCAAACGCGAGACATTTTCCTACAGTTTATAAGAAAATAGTGTTGGTAATAAAGTAATATATGTTGTCCCAGATGACTATGATCTTATCGTTCACAATCACAAATTACTCAAATTTAACGGTCAAGTACAATTCAAGAGTCAGGGGAGGTAATATGCCTGAGGCTTGAAACTCTTCTGTCGTTTACCGGATGGCAGCTCAATCGTGTAGATGAAGCTCCAAGAACTAAACGATAGTTCAATTATGTAAACAATAGGACGAAACACTAGACGATCGTGTAGACCACAGTTAACTGGAGCTAAACGATCGTATAGACAACAGCTGAAGAGCTAGATGATTGTATAAACGATTGGATGCGGAGCTAAATGATCAAGTACACGATGCGATAGGAACTACACGATCGTGTAAAGGATACTTTAGTAAATGTTAAACGATCTTAGAGTTAGAAAGAAAAACACAGCAGTTTAAGTGGTTCGGCCAAAGGCCTATGTCCACTATGCAAATCGAGAGGGTCTCTTTTATTACTTCTTCTTCTAAGTTATACAGAACGAATGTCTTGCTCTCTCTCGTTTTCTTATTATGTTATTCTCACATTCATTTTCCTTTATATACACAGGCGCAATGATCAATGATGAAGCTCTGGTGATTACAACACATAATAGAAAGAAGTCGACAATGGTTCAAGTGCCTGCAATCTTGTTTTTCTTGTCTTCAGTTCTTTCTGTAACAATATAATTTTAAAAAATTAAAATAGAAAAGGGAAAAAAAAAGAAAATAGAAAACTTGGTCAAATGCCAAGTCCGAGTAAGAACCGGACCAAAAAATAATAGCAATATAGTATTGGACCCGGTTCATCCCCAGTCTTTTTAGTTCCAATCCATACCCACTGAAGGCTAGACCGAGTCCCCTCTACCACCCCGATACCAAGTAGGCAACCCTCATCTCAAATCACCTATTTGACACCCGACTAGGTGGGCTATATCGGGTCCCTTATACCTCCTTGACACCAGGTCCTCATTTCTTTCACCCAGTCAGGGCATGACTAAGTCCCCTCTACCTCCCCCCATCTAGGCCAACACCCTCTCTTCAACCTGGTGGAGACCCGACCGAGTTAACGTTTCATGGCCCAATCCCAACCATAGTTCATCTTGACCCGGTGAAACTTTGGTAACTCTGGTATAAAGCCCAGTTGGGTCTCTTCACTAGAAATTTTAATTTCATTTTTTAAATATCCTTTTAAATTATTTTTTGGCAATTGGTATACAAGACATTAATTTGGTAGGTATTTAATTATCAGATGGATCAAATAATTACCAGAGTAATTAAACATTAGAAAAAAGATATGATAAACAAGCAAGAATTCGAAACGAAAACAGACGAATGAACTGTAATGTGAAAAAAATGGTAGAACTTTTCGATACAAAATGAAACACATACCTTTTTACATAGTGTATTGATAAATCACAACTTTTTAGTATTGAGAAAAGAAGGGTTGTTGAGATAATTTGGTGAAGAGAGTTTCTTCTGAATAACTTCTTGTTGAGAAATTTGGTGAAGAGAACTTGTTGAGAAATTTTTTGTTGTGGATAATGGATTGATGTTGGGTTGGTTAAAACAATTAATGGATGGTTGAGAGTAAGTAGGTAAAAGTAATTAACACATTTAATTCTTTGTTGTGGGTAATTGTATGTAATATTTGTTGTGTTAATTGCATGTTACAAGGTGGGAAGGGAAGAAAAGTAATTAAAGACACAGAGTTATCTTTACTTAAAATTAACAATAAAAATGATAATGCAGTCTTATACCATTGGAATTTAAATATTAGGTTACTAAATTAAGAAAAAACTAGCATTATTGATTATTGAAAAACGTACTTAGCCTTATACAACTGACAACCTTTGAAATGCCTCACAAAATATATCAATTAAAAACATTAAAATCAAAAGTTATTTACTAATGAGGAAGTAGTTACACATTTGAAATGTGATTTCGTATAAAAAAGGAATCGATAAACAAGCCAGCATAGCTAATTCGAAAAGATAAAAAGCAATGATCGAGATATTCAATACTTTTTCACGTAATGTATTGACAAATCACAACATAGAGTACATGCTTTTTTAAGATAACTTTTGGGTTGTGGAGAGAATATGATTAATTTATTAGAAATTGTGGTTAGTTGCATGTAATAGGTTGGGAAGGGTAAAAAGTAATTAACTATACGAAGTTTTCTTTGCTTACATTACTTTCATCATGATAGAGTCCAAAAAAACAAGTTTTTGAGAAATTGTCAATTTCCTCAACACTTAAACATATTTAATTAAAAGAGCTTTCTAGTTTCTCATTCACATGTGTGATGAATAATTCAACCTACCTTCACACAAAAACTAACAGGGTAAACTACAAGTTATAAACTTTCAAATTTGTATCTAGTTAGTCTCTAAATTTAAAAAAGTATCTAATAAGCCTCTAAATTTTCATTGTTGTGTTCAATAAGACTTTAAAACATATCTAATAGGTCATTAAATTTTCAAAATTGCATCCAATAAATTTATGAATTTTCAATTTTGTATCTAATAAGTCATTGACCGAGACACAAATTGTAAATTCATGGACTTATAATAAGCCATTTTTTAAGTTCAAACGACCTATTAAACACAAACTTAAAAGTTTCATGACTAAACTTATACCAAAACAATATATGAAACAATATGTTAAGAATATATTTATTGTTAAAAGATAGAAAATGGATAACACTAAGTTTACGTGGAAAACCCTAAAAGATGGAGAAAAAACCAAGATAGCGAGTCTCTTTTTATTATTTTAACATAAAATGAAAGTTACAAGAGAAGCCATATTTATAGGTTTTAGCAAGCCTTAATACAAAAAGGAAATAAACCTAGGGTAAAGTAAAATACTAAAATACCCTCGGGACTATAAACTATCAACAAAACCCTTTTTTTTCTAACACTCCCCCTTAAGTTGAGGCGTAGATGTCAGACTCAACTTACTAACACATGAGTCAAAACTTTGCCTGTGTAACCCTTTGGTGAGAACATCAGCAACTTGTTGACTAGATGGAATATACGGAATACAGATATTGCCATTGTCCAGTTTCTCTTTTGTAAAGTGTCTATCAATCTCCATATGTTTAGTTATATCATGTTATACAGGATTATTGGCTATACTTATAGCCGCATTGTTATCACAATAGAGCTTTATAGGTAAAACACTGTCTTGGTGAAGATCAAACAGAACTTTCTTCAATTAGATTTCTTCACATATTCCCAAACTCATAGCTCTGTATTCAGCTTCAACACTGCTTCTAGCAACAACACTTTGCTTCTTACTTCTCCAAGTAACTAGGTTACCCCACACAAAATTACAGTATCTAGAGGTAGACTTTCTGTCAATAATTGATCCTGCCCAATCAGAGTCGGTATAAGCCTCAATGCATGTCTTATCAGTTTTCTTGAACATCATACCTTTACCCGAAGAACTTCTTAAATATCTCATAATCGGATTCACAACTTCTATATGTTCTTTGTAGGGTGTTTGCATAAACTGACTAACAACACTGACAGCATAGAAAATATCTGGTCTAGTATGAGATAAGTAAATCAGTTTTTCCACTAGACGCTGATACCTCTTTTTATCAACAAGAATTTTGTCAACAGAGTCTCCCAGTTTCGCATTGAATTCAATAGAATTCTTAGCAGGTCTACATCCAGTCATACATATTTCTTTTAACAGGTCAAGAATGTATTTCCGTTGTGAGATAGAGATCCCTTCCCTTGATCTTACCACCTCCATTCCAAGGAAATACTTTAGATTCCCTAGATATTTAACCTAAAACTAGCCAGCCATTTTCTTTTTTAGCCTGGTGATCTCAGTAGTATCATCTCCCAATAAGACAATATCGTCTACATACACAATTAGAACAAAAATTTTCCTAGATACTGACCTTAGTGTCCCTGAGTGAAACCTTGGGACTTAACAAAGGTAGTAAACATGTCGAGCCACGCTCTCGAGGACCGTTTCAAACCATACAAAGACTTCTTGAGTTTACAAATCTGGTGATCAAATTGAGCTTCAAAACCTGAAGGAGTGCTTATATAAAACTCTTCTTCTAATTCACCATTCAGAAATGCATTTTTTACATCAAGTTGATAGAGGGTGATAGAGGGGCCATTCTTTATTAACTACAATAGAAAGAAGGACTCAGACTGTGTTTAACTTCTCTATAGGGGAGAATATCTCATAATAATCTATTCCATAAGTTTGAGTAAACCCTTTTGCTACAAGTCTTCCCTTGTACCTATCTAGAGTCTCATCTGATTTATACTTCAGAGTGAACATCCACTTGCACCCAACTGTTCTATACCCTTTAGGAAGAGCTACAAGGTCCTATGTATTATTCTTTTCAAGAGCTCTTATTTCTTCCATGACGACAATCTTCCACTAAGGAAATTTCATAGCCATATGTATGTTTTTCAGTATTGTTGTTGTATCAAGGCTAACAGTGAATGCCTTGAACTCAGAAGACAGATTACTGTAAGACAAAAAGCTATGCATGGGATACTTGGTGCAGGATCTGGTGCTCTTTCTCAATGCAATAGGCATGTCAAGAGAGACATCATAATCCCCTGGTTTGTCTAAATTCTTATCGATAATGGGATTTTGATTACATTTTTTCAGCCTGAGGAAGAGTCTCACCCTCTTGTGTTTCTGTCAAAGTCTTATTATTATCTGGAACTAACATATCAGTCTTATCATTCTCAGCCAAATCAACAATAACATCCTTAACACACAAGTTAGTATTATCAAGGCTAGTAGTACCTTGAGCTTGTGTTAGTTCAGATTCATGGATCAAATCTGGCGAAGCAGTACGAGATACCATTTCCATTATGAGATTTTTCCTGTAGTAAGTTATTCAAGGGACTTATTTAGTGGGTAGAACGATGGGTAGAACGTTGTCATAGGCACTCAGTATAAGTTTAGGAAGGAGTTCAGGAAGATCAATAGGGACTGAAGATAGGACTGAAGATGTGCACCATAGTCTCTTTACTAGTACTCTCCCCCTGAAGATGACTAATAGGGTAGAAAACTTTGTCCTAAAAAAACGTAACGTCCATGGAGATGAAGTATTTTCGAAAAGAAGGGTGGAAGTATTTATGACCTCACTGGTGAACGGGATACCCAACGAAGATACATTTCTGAGCACGAGGGGTAAACTTATTTGGTTAGGGCCATGACTACGGACAAAGACAGTGCACCCAAAAACCTGGAGAGGGACATCAGGAATAAGTCGTGTGGTATGGTATAACTCCTTGAGGCATTCAAGAGAGGTTTGAAGTTGGAGGACATGGGAAGGCATTCGATTAATAAAATGAGTTGTAGTCAGAATTGCATCCCCCTATAAGTAAGATGGAAGTAAAGTATATAGCATGAGAGACCGTGCAACCTTGAGGAGGTGACAATTTTTCCTTTCAGCCACCTCATTCTGTTGAGGGGTATAGGCATACCAACTTTGATGGACAATGCTTTTAAAGGATAGAAAATCACGAAGGGTATGATTAAGGAACTCTCGACCATCATCACTACGAAGAATAGAAATTTTAGTGTTGAACAAAGTCTCAACAGTAGTGTAAAATTGTTGAAATATCGATGAAACATTAGATATATCAGTGAGGAGAAACACCCATGTAAGATGGGTATGATCATTAATAAAGGTCACAAACCAACGTTTCCCTGATGAGGTGGTAATCCATGAGAGACCCCAAATTCACTATGAATAAGAGTGAAGGGCTAAGAAGGTTTGTAAGGTTGAGACAGAAAAGTGACCCTATGTTATCTTGCACGAATGCACACATCAATGTTATTGAATAAATAAGAAAATAAATATTTCATAAATTGAAAATTTGGGTGACCAATGCGAAAATTCCACAACATACAATCTTTTTCTGAAGTTGAAAAATAAGAAGACAACAAATTAATCCTATAACAGTTCTTAAATGAACCATCACCATGAAGGAAATAGAGTCCTCTATTGTGTCGGGTAATGCCAATCATCTTTCCCGAGCTCAAGTCCTGAAAGAAAACATTATTTGGTGAGAAAGCAACTTGACAATTCAGATCTCCAGTTATCATACTAATAGATAGTAACGTGTAAGATATTTTGGGTACATGCAGTACATTCAGTAAAGTTAAACCAGCAAAAGGAGAAATATGACACTTGTCCACAATATGAGCAAATGACCCATCTACAATCTGAATCTTTTCATTACTAGCACTCAAAAGATATGATAGAAAATTATCAGAAGATCCAGTAAAATGATCTATATCCCCTGAATCAAGTATCCATGGTTTCTTACCATTTATACTGAGAAGACATGGATTGAGAGGTACTTGATTGAGCAACAACCCCAAGAAAAGAGACATCAGGGTCGCTTTGTAATTCACTTGAGATTGTGAATCTACGCATTCGATGGTCTACCATCTAACTTCTAGCACTGATCTTCAAGGTTTCTTGCAATGTTCACACACTGGGGTCTGTTTCCCATTGTACTTGTCACTATCAGAACCAGATCATTTCGCATTGAAAGCAACAGAATCAGTAGTAGATACAGTCGTGGTGTTCATAGCACTGACTCTGTCTTCCTCTAGGTAAATCTCATAGCACACTTCCATACGAAAAGGTATAGGCCTTTTTCCCAGTATACAACCTCACACTACATCGAACTTGGAGTTCAAACCAGTTAGGAAATCATAAAAATGATCGACTTCCTCAATCTTGGAATACTATACACCTCCACAAGGACAATCCCAAATAATTTCACGACACAAATCCATCTCCTGCCAGATTAGGAACAATTTATTAAAGTATGAATTGACATCCATCATCCCCTATTTGCATTCGTGAGCCTGTTTACGATGTAAAGATGGGGTGCATTCTACCTCTAAGAATATAATTTATGAACTGCATCCCAGATATTTCGAGCAATCACAACATACAACAACAGTTTCCTTATCTGAGGTTCCATACTATTAATTAGCAGTGATTGAAGCAGAGAGTCTTCTTCTTTCTGAATGCACTCCTGAGGATCCTCTGGCCTAGATCTTGGTATCTCACCAGTTAGATACTTAAACTTGTGACGCCCTTCAAGGGCCATTTTAATGAACTGAGACCAAGAGAAATAATTCTGACCATTCAATTTTTCACTTGAAATTAACCCTACGAAATTTTCTATAGATTCAGACAAATATTTTGTAGTAGTTAAAGTAGGGAAATAGGTTACCGAATTCTTTGGATACCTCGATATATTGAAAGGAATGTCAGAATTCACTGTACTGAAATTTAAGTTTGTGGGAGCACCTAGGGTTGCCCTAAGAGTAGCGATTTGTTGATGAAAACTTGCATGAAGATTAGCCAACTATTGTTGAACCATTACCGAAGATAAACCAATTGAACTTTGATTTTTTTAGAACTCAAGGATACAAATGTACAACCTATAGAACAGATCCTGTTCGAGTAAGGTCGTAATCGAACTTTGATGTTCATAACCAGGCGGTGCATGATGAGGAAGGCCTCATGGTTGCAGGTAGGTTGTTTGCGACTGGAAGGGAAAAGAGTTGAGGATTCCCGACAATTGCGAGGGACTTGTTACCTTAGGAGTAACCTTACTTGTTTTAGAGCAAAACTAGACAAAGTGGATAAAATAGGGTCTATTGTGTATAAAAAAAAATGAAAGAAAGAAAGAAAGAAAGAAAAGAAAAGAAAAGAAAATTAATTGAAATTCTATGGAAAAAAATAGCAATAAAAAAATAATATAAAAATGAGGCAATAGCTAGCTTGCCTGCAAAAATATAGTGTGTGTGCATGGATAGAGGTGAAAAGAGCAACCTCTATCGTGTCTAGTTAGGGTCTTGCGAGAAAAGAGTGGATAGGTTTCCGGTGGTGGGGTGTGACAGCTAGTCCTCTAGAAAAAATAAATGCCCTTTATGTTTTGTGTGTGTGTGTGTTTAGGCACCATTGTCTTACTGTTGCCCTCTTTTTTGCAAGTTTGGTATGTTCGAGATTGATAACCGAACTAGAGTATGGGAAAAATGGGATGAGGACCTTATAAACTTTTTCATGCTATGCAAGCTTAACTAGCAAGACTCTAGGCTCACTCATGCATGTATAGATTAATAATCATTCTTGAAATTGTGCTTAATTGATTGAGAGTAATTGAATTTCGTTCTTGATTACAAACTTTATTCTAATTGACTGTTAAGACTAGAGTAGCAACTTTACAACTAGATCTAGCATGTGTTTTATGTTTGCTTGATTATGTGTTGCTACCTTGCTCAGGACGAGCAAGAATTAAGTTGGGGTATTTGATAGCTCTCAAAAGAAGTTATTATTCCTAGCTTAATTCGGGTTTGTTATTGGATTTTATGTGTTATTTTGTAGGTAT
This sequence comes from Benincasa hispida, assembly GCF_027475165.1. Classification (NCBI taxonomy): domain Eukaryota; kingdom Viridiplantae; phylum Streptophyta; class Magnoliopsida; order Cucurbitales; family Cucurbitaceae; genus Benincasa; species Benincasa hispida. The sequence goes on along the minus strand of NC_143478.1, from coordinate 92,475,762 downwards.
CGAACAACCAAGAGGTAGAATTGGCGATTTGAAGCTGAACGAGGTTAATTTGGAGCAAATTGGAGTTGATTTGAGCATTTAGGCTTCAAAGGAGTTAAAAAGACCAAAATGTCCCTGCCTCAGTGTCGCAACACTCGTGATTTGCCTAGCCCCAATGCTTGCTTGACATTTAAAGGCAGAATGCTAAGGTACAGAGTAGTGTTGCAACGCTACGAACATTGAGACAGAGATGCCCTAGCACATGCAAGTGAGCGTCAGCCCAAGCATTGCATCTCTATGGCTGATGTTCGAAGCCAGCCGTATTAGAGCGTTGCAATGCTCTATCTAGCGTTGCGACGTTGCCACTTTCCTATAAATACTTTCCTTCGATTTTAGGTTAATTTTTATGCTGAATTTCAATGGAGGTCGAGGAGAGACCAAACTATCTTCTTTTCCTTTGATGTTTTCAGTATCATTAGGTTAGATTTTAGTTTTATTTTGGATTGTAAACATGTATTGGCTTGAACTCTTGAACTTGTTTATGAATTTGTGAGTTGAATTTTATCTAGTTTCTTAGATCAAGAATTTAATGTCAATTTCATGAGTTTTCTGTTTTCAATTGATGTTGCAATTCTGAATTATGTTTTTCTTTGAATTTGTTTAAATTCTCAAACATGATTACTGAGGTTGACTGTCACGTTTTATCGTGCATGTGTATGCTAATAGGTAACAATAGTAGTGAGCCATTTGGTGGCTATTCCTAGAATGTTTAATTGCTAGGTTCAAAGAATAATTTGGTTAATTGAACATGGTTGTCCTAACAAGTAATTGACATAGTTGAATCCTAAATTTTAATGAATGTATTTCTAGTTCTTTATGGCCGCTGAGAATCCAATTGAATTTAGGAGCATGTAGATTAGTTAGAATATGACATTTCCGACCTTAACTAATAATTATGATGCTTGATTGATTTTGATTTAGTTAGTTGTCAGCCTTTGTTGAGGCTAGTTAGATCGCATCAATTCAGTAGTTATGCATGCATAATTCGATCACATAGCATAGGCAATTAGCAGAAGACAATGATTGAAATTGCGTTGAATACCTATATTGATCTGAGGACTTGATAAACCAATTACCGTTTACATTTATCCTTATTTTATTTTCTAACATTTAAGTTTTTCATCAATCAAACCCAAAACCTGTTTTTATCGCTTTTCACAGTCAAATTTAGCTTAAGAAAAATCAATTCCTTGCCTCCCTGTCGAACCACTATTGCTACGTTTTAGTAGTAATAGGAATAGTACGATTTTATAAATTTTCTTTTGAACTTTAGGCTTTTGGGAGCGACACCAAAAGTACTACTATAAAAAAACAACGGTAGAGTCTCTTTTTATTATTTTAACATAAAATTAAAGTTACAAGAGAAGTCATATTTATAGGCTCTAGCAAACTCTAATACAATAAAGAAATAAACTTGGGATAAAGTAAAATACTAAAATATCCTCGGAGTTATAAACTATCAACAAAGTCCCTTATTTCTAACATTTACCCTGGAAACCAGTCAGATTATTGAGCTGTAAAAATTGACTCTTTGTGCCAGCACTCCTACCCAATTTACAGATGCGTTGCAGCCATCGCTGTCTGCGCTGCTACTATTATTAAAGTAGTAGGCGACCCACCAACGAGAAATGTGCAGCATCATCATTTGGATTCATATTCAATACAGCTACAGATTTTTGGTGGACTTCATTGGAGAATGGAGAGAGATGTCATTCAACATTATCCCTATAGCAGCCTATCTTTGTATCTTCTATTGTCTTTTTCACCAAAACAATTCAATTTCCAATAGCTTCTTATCAGAATTCTCCCTCTGGACTGCTGCTTAAAGTTACTCTTCAGCCTTGGGATAATTGAAACAGCCCCTTATCACAATCTCTCTCTCTGCTCCTTAAATTACTCCTCAGCTTTGGGATAATTCGTATACCTTCTCATCAGAATCTCTGCCTTCCTCTCTCTGTCTCTTTTCCTTAAAGTTACTCCTCAGCTGTGGGATGATTCAAACGGCTCCTTATCGACAACTACTAACTTACTAACTCCATCTGCTAAGACTCGCATCATTTTTAAATGATCCACTAATAATCAGTAGAACTAATATTAATGCTCTTGTTTAGAACTCAAGAACACAGTTGTACAACCTATAGAATAAATTCCATTCAAGTAAGGTCGCAGTATCAATGCTTTGGTTGAAAATAGCAAAGCAATTCCCCACCCTCTCTATCTTTTTTTATATATATATGTGACTGTCCGAGTCAGGTTACGTACAACTAATTTCACGGAACAACCCGCTTGACTCTATAACATTTGAGTGTTAAGGAAACTCGTAGGATATTAAATCTTAGATAGATGGACACCATAGATTCTACTCTCTCTATCTTCAATAATTCAATTTTCAAATGTGGCATCTTACCGGAATCTTCTCTATCTCTCTTCCTAGAATAATCCAAGTAGCATGTTACCAGAATCTTCTCCCCCTCTCATGTGCATTCTCCATAACTTGACAGTCCCAATCTGGTCCACAGAAAACAAAGGGTCCCCTCTGCCCCCACTTCCTTCTACCCCTTTTCTCTCACGTGGGTTCTTCATAATTTAATCCTTACAATGGCCCAAGAAATGGGGTCATAGGAAAACTTTAAGTGAGATCACAACTTGGTTTTCATCACATGGATAACTAAAGAGAGATTTGTACTGGTTTAGGTCTATGGAAGTCAAGAAGTTTCTCTTACTAGACTAGGCACAAATGATTGAGCAGTAATACGTCTCATTTCATTCGAAAAAGTTTGATGATCTAACCAATACGTGAGAACTACCTTTAAATGTTGATGAACTCCATATATGTTCTTTCACTTGCTACTGCTTATACGGCCTCTCTGATTCTTCATTTTCAGAATTTTGCCTTGCCTTCTTCAGAAGGATCAGTTGGCAATGGAGGGGGCAAAACTTGGGGAGAAATTGAGAGAATATACCAGTTTCGGCCTTTACCATTCCTGCAGATTCAATGAGATTTGAATTCCAGAGCTAAATCTAGGGTTTACCAAACAGGCAACAATAACAACTTACAACAGAGATTCATCCATGTTCCATACTTGAATCGTACGGAAGCAATTAGCCAGAACATCTTATTCTTTACTTGAACGTTTGCTATTAAATGATGAGCAAAATAACAAAAGAAAATTGATCATCAATCAAAAGAATGAAAACCAACAATCACTAGAAAGTAATGAAATCTGCATAAGCAAACATACAACAACTTTGAGGACAAAATCAATTAAATGTAACTTATTCTAATAATTGAATCAATATCCCCTAATAAACATGAAAAATCGGTGCAAGGTAACAAGTCTCGATGATTCAATTGAGAAATTACAGGGTTTAATCTAATTTCATCACAGATATAGCAATTAGAAGAACGAACAAAATAAATACAAACAAAATTAAAGAAAAACACAGAGAGGGAAAGAGAGAAAGGGCTTACAATCGGAAAATCGAGAGGAGAATGGCGTGTCATTTTTTCCTCCACAAGGAGCGATACGAGCAATTAATCTCTCCGAACAGTAAATTGGAGTAGTAATTGGTGTTGTGCCGAAACAAAAGCCGGAAAAGGTTAGATGATAGAAAGGATTTAGACGACAGAGACATCACAGAGCCTTGTAACGCCATTAAGATCTCAATTCTCAGGTTTCGTTTGCCGAGGGAGCGACGTCGGAGGAGAAGAACTGAAATAGCCACCTCGAAACCCTACGCCGATGAATTGAGGGGCCAAGTCGGTCGCGATGACGACGGACCTGTATTAAAATCCAACGGTAGCAATTTAAAATGCAGATGCTTTTGAATTACTTGGATGGTCACGATTCCCTTTCCCGCATATCCAAAAAGGTGTAATAAGATTCTCTTTTTCATGAACTAAAAAAAACAAGATTCTCCAATTTTTTTTATCAAATGTATTGTAATTAAAATGTATGGTGGGATAATCAAACTTTGAAGTTGATAGTATTAATGCCTGCCGCTTAACGCTCTGGCGCTCTGAATCTCGAAGGTCTTGGTAGGATTCTGACTTACTGGCCCCAACTCCTTCTTTGCGGTAGGTCTTCCCGTGAGCTAATTGGGCTTCGAGATTGCGCACCTGTTTCAGCATGTGATTTATAAAAGGCTTCCGTACTATAAATAGTAAATATTTTAACTGGTTTAAAATAATAAAAAAATTTATACTAATTTATATGTATTTTCTGAATTTTTTTTTTAATTTTGTGATTGGGAAAACTATTTAGGAAAATATAGTGGTTTTGAAATTATTTAGAAATCTATGGTGTTTTGGAGATTTCGAGTTAGGGATTTAGTTTAAAATATTTTGTCGGGGGTAACCCTCAACCTAGGATCGAATTTTGAACTCTCGACCTATTAAAAAAAATAACAATAGTTTTCTAAATAGTTTTTCAAAAGTACAATTTTTTTATAAACAGTTTTTAAAACTACCATATTATTTTAATTTTACCGTTTTAATATTACATTGAAAATGGATACCTATTATTAAAAAAATTGAAACCTAACCTAATTTTCCTTTTTGACATTTTCTGTATCGCCCCACATCTTCCCTATTCCTTTTCCCCCCGCTTTCATCAGTCTTTATTTATTTATTTAGTATAATTATTTAATATTATGTTGTTATTATTATTATTATTATAATATAAATATTACATTTAAATTTCAAGTAATTGTTTATTAATTATGATAATGAATATGTTTAAATTAAATATTGAATTTAGATTATAAATGTGAATATTATTTTTAATAAAAAGGTTTATTAGTTTTTAGGTCAAAATTTGAGTAATTTATCTTTTAAATTTATTTGTCATGTAATTAATAAACCATTTAATTATAGAATTACTTATTTAATTAAAATTTGTGCACATTAATGATTTAAATTAATTGATTTAAAAAACGAAAAAAAAAATCTTGCAAGAAACTCGAACCCACAAAGAATCCCGACCTTATTTTCATAAAGAAATTTACAAAAATTGAAAATAAAATGGAGAACGAGAATAGAGATGGTGAAGAGTATCTTGTACCATGTGTTATCGTAGGGACATTTCTAGTTATAATTATAGAGTAAATAATAGTTACAACAAAGAATTTGGGCCACGTTCCTAGAAATAGTTAAAAATAATGGCATACATAGTATATTGTTGGAAGATCATAAAAAGAGAATTAAGAAAAAAGAGATGTGGGGACCATGCGAATTTAAGGAAAATGAAAATTAAAAATTAAAAAGTAGGAAAAAAGGTTTGGGGGAAGAGAAAAATTTGTTGGGGAGTAAAATAAACAAAACCACGGGCCGTACTAGTCTGACAAATTTCAAACAAGTGGAGGGAAAAGTGACGTGGTCAAGTTAAACAAATCGGGGCCCACAAAGCCGGGTAATTGGATACCGACACGGATCTGTCACGTGCTCACCCATTTGGGTAGGTGGGTCAGTAGGTTTATTATCTTCGATACCGGAAATTCCACGTGCCCGTTTCCTGTTCGACCTTGGTTTCTAAAAAACAGAAAAAAGAAGCAATACAAATTTATCGATAATTATTATTATTTTTTGTTGGAAAGCTATTTGATAATTCTTTTATTTTTCTCCTTCCTATAATCATGTTTTCAATTATGTTGATAAGATAATAATCTAATAATACATCCACATATTAAAATAAATTTTTTTTTTAAAGGACTGATTAAATTTCTAAAAAAGTAAAAGTGAAATTAAAATAATTTTTAATATTAAAAAAATAATGTAAATATTTTAAACAAACACCGAAATTAGATTAGTTTAGCCTGTATTCTCTCATTTTTTTACTACATGTAGTGTGTGAAAATCAAACTTTCAATCTTGAAGTTCATAATAAAAGTTTGTATTTCTATAGTAAAAAATATGTTAAAATAAATATACAGGACTGAAAAAACTCCATCTATCTGAAAATATATGTGATGATCAATGTATAAATTTTAAAATCACGAAAAAAATGTTTAAAATTTCGACAAAAAATTGAAATCTCCGTTTTATACAAATGTTTGTGAAAGTATCAATGTTGATAGAATTTTTTAAAAAAATTAATGAAAAGAAAAAAATATAAAATTATATTTAAAGTGAGTAAATAAATATTTCATTTTTACTACTGTGTTAAATTTTTATTATTTATATTATATTTTCATTAATAACATTTGGTCGTCCTTTTTTTAAATATGATATAATATCAAACTCATTAAAATTAGAAGACATAGGGCTGTTTGGCTCACCAACATGACTTGAGTTGAGTTGGTATAATATACTAACTCATTGTTTGGGCCACCAACTTTAAATGTTAGTAAAGTTGAGTTGATATATTTTACCAATTCACCTCAACTCTCCCTTCTTCCCATGTTTTCAATGGATCCACCCATCGGCCACGGTCACACTCTAAGAACTAACTCTGAGCTCCGATGACCACCGCCGATGACAATTCCAACAATGAAATCCAGACTCCAACAACCACCTCCGATGACCAACTCCAGCTTCGTAAAACTTCACATGACCAACTCCGACAACCACATTTGGTGACTCAACTCCGATGACCACCTTCGTGCTACCAACTCCGATGACCAACTTCGAAAACGACTACAAAATCCGATGAAAATTACTTTCGATGATCGCATTTGAGCGAGCAACTCCGACGACCAACTCGAGGCTTCGACAACCACCTTTATGCAATTAACTTTGGGCTCCGACAGTCACCTCCGTCTACAATCTCCAGCGAAAATCATATTCGACGATCAACTTCGACGAACACTTTTGCCCGACCAACTTTGGGATTCGAAAACCATCTCTATTGACAAAATTCAACAACCAACTCGAATACACCTTCATGTGACTAACTTCAAGCGCCAACAACCATCTCCGGCTACAAAATCCAACAAAAACCATCTTTGATAATCAACTCTGACAACCACTTCCGATTACTATAAGACTTATGACTGTTAAAGTATGTTGCAAGGTTGTTTATTATAAAAAATATATATATTATTTTGTCCACATTAAGTGCAATATTTATACATAATGAATTCACATATCAAATGATTATTAAGAATATTTAGATGAAAAGTATGTATGTAGTTGAAAAGTATGTAACATATATAACAAAAAAAAACATAAAATGAGTTTTTTTTCTTGAAACATTTTATAGCAAGAATTAATGAAAAATAGAGATTTATTCTCGGATGATTCTCTAAATTTAGAGGAAATGAAAAAAAAAAACGGTTGAAAAAGTGTAGTGACATTCCATTGATTGTTACGATTATGGGGTGATTAAATTAAAAAAATACATGACATAATAAAAATATCGCAACAATGGGAAAAAGAAGAAAAAGAAGAAGATGATAATGAAATTCATGGAGAAAAATTAGTTGAAAAATGTTGATTTTCGCTTTAGTTTCTCATTTTATTTAACCATACTTTTACAAAAATGTAATGAGTTAATTGTTATTCATTGTCCAAAAAAGAAAGAAAAAAGAAAGAAAGAAAGGTTTTAAAAATTAGAAGAAAAAAAAATTGTATTCCTTATTTTATTCAAACAAAGATTGATAGATTTATTAAATAAAAATAGTATCTATAAAACCATATTATTTAAAATTGAAAAAACTGCATTAGATAACCAGATAAATGAATTCCAAACACAGACATATGAGCACCTTGTACCACAGATATATAAACTCCACAAATGTATGAACTTCACAAACATATGAATTCTAGACAATCTATCTCAGTTCAGTGTCCAAACAATCCAATTATAATTAAGAAAACCCTGTTACACCGTGATGCATTGTATATATTTTACTGCTACAGTGAGGGTGAGATTATCAAACACGCAGCCGGTGGCTTTTACTAAAAAAAAAAAAAGCACCATATTTTTATTTCTCTCTCTTTGATATATATATATTTTTAATATAGAAAAATATTTTTTATTTGTAAAGATTCATATTTGCACGAGGATATAGACTGATGGGTATTGAGTGAAATCGGCGAAGTGAAATTTGGCAATTGTTTCTGTGGCTTCAACTTTTCCGGGAAAGAAAGAAAGAAAAAAAAAGCTTAGAAAATTCTTCAATTTCTTTCTTCTTCTTCACAAATTCCCGGAAAAGGATAACCACCGAACCTCCCATTTCGAGATAAAACAATCAATTTCTTCCGTGTAAGCAAAATCCAAATCCAGAACACGAGAAATTTCTGACCCATCTAACTTAATCTCTCGTAGGGTTTTCTAAAAATTTGGATTCAAACTTTCAAAAATGGATTTCTGGCCGGAATTTCTCGCTACCAGTTGGGGAAAAGAGTTCGTCGCGGGCGGAATCGGCGGTGTCGCCGGCATCGTTTCCGGTTACCCACTCGATACCCTTCGTATCCGACAACAACACTCCACCTCCGGGTCGGCCATCAACGTCCTCCGTAGCATCATGTCCAACGGCGGCCCTGCCGCTCTCTACAGAGGAATGGGAGCTCCACTCGCTTCCGTCACTTTCCAGGTCCTAATTTCCTCATCCCTTTTCTTTTTCAAATCTTCAATCAATTCATCCAAAGATTCTGGAATATTCCCACAAAAACTGTTACAAGAAACCCCATTTGTTAATTTTGTTAATAAATAGTTTGAATCCTGCAGAACGCCATTGTTTTTCAAACCAACGCCGTGCTCTGCAGAGCGTTCGATCCATCGGCGACAGACAACCGACCACCGTCGTACAAGGCGGTAGCATTAGGCGGATTCGGCACCGGAGCATTACAAAGCCTAATTTTAACACCGGTGGAGCTCGTGAAAATCCGTCTTCAATTACAGGATTTGGGTTCATCAACCCACACAGATCTAAGTTCATCTCGGCCCGGGCCGATGCAGGTTGCGAAGAACATTTTCAAAACCGAAGGCTACAAAGGGCTATACAGAGGCTTAACAATCACAATGCTGAGAGACGCTCCTTCCCATTGTTTTTACTTTTGGACTTACGAATTCATGAGAGAAAAGCTTCATCCTGGTTGCCGGAAATCCGGACAAGAGACATTGAGAACGATGCTCGTAGCCGGAGGACTCGCCGGCGTCGCCAGTTGGGTTTGTTGCTACCCATTAGACGTGGTTAAAACCAGACTTCAAGCTCAATCGAAATTCACGTTTCAAAAGTACAGTGGAATTGTGGATTGTTTCTACAAGAGTGTGAAAGAAGAAGGGTACAGTGTTTTATGGCGTGGATTAGGAACCGCCATAGCTAGAGCTTTTGTGGTGAATGGAGCTATTTTTTCAGCTTATGAACTCAGTTTGAGATGTCTGTCCAACAATGGAGGATTTCATGCTGAAAACACCATTTGAGAAGAAAATGAAGGAAAAGAGAATTGGGGGTTTTCTTCTCTTTTCCACCATTTTCCTCCGTTTTGGATTCCATCTACTGATTTATTTACGTGTGTAAGTAAATGGATGAAGAACTTGGTGAGGAATTGTTCGCACTGTTCGAATTTTTCTGGACCTTGTTGGATTATGTATTCTGTAACTCCATTGATTGGAGTTACAGGAGAGAAAACTGATGATGACGACGAAAAATATTTATGGCTTTTGTGAACAACATTATTCAATGTATAGGATTTTACTGTCTTTAGCTGCAGGGACAAAGGGAGGAGGAGAAATGGTGGAAGTGATCTGAAAACCTCTTCTACAAAAATTGTCTCTGTTTGTTTTGTTTTTGTTGAATAAGTTTGAATTTGTGTAATAAGACACTAGAAGATTTGACTCAAGAATAGAAGATCTTGGATGTGTTTTCTTAGTGTTTTTTCTTTCTTTAAGTAGTGTGACTATATTTCAATTACTGAGGATGTTGGTGAATTTGTTTTCCTAGTTTATGTTATTTATTGATGTGTACATTATCGTGAACACTGTTAAGCTCGACTTGCATAAGACTTGTGCAGGATTTGACCTCGATACTATAGGTTTGATTCTCTTCGCATATTGCTAAAGAAACTAGAAGTGATCATCGGCCGATCGGGGTCGGTTTTCCGACCAAGCCGACCCCGAACCGACCAGAATCGGTTTGAAATATGTCCAAATCGGTCCCGACCGGCAATTGAACACAAACACGGTCGGTCGATCGGTTTTTGTCAGGTTATGATTTTATTTTATTTTTTGTTTTTTTCTTTCTTTAAAAGAAATTATATTTATTTATTAAACTTCTAAGAAAAATTGTTATTAGGTAGAAGTTATATTTAGTTATAAATCATTATCATTGTAAATAGTAATTTTTTAATACAAATAAAAAAGTAACTATTTATTAACTTCCTTATAATCATGTTTAGTTTTCTCTTTTAATTTGTGATTGTGAATCGGAATTTAAGATACTATTTCACATTTTATTATTTTAATACTTATGCAATAGGGCTAGCCTAGGTATTAAAAATAAGATATTCATATGATTTGATTTGACAACCCTTAATATTTAACAATTAACATGTCCATTGTTTGGGATTGTGTTACTGTTCGCTTAATTGTTTAAAGAACCTTTAATACATATTACATATATAATTGAAAACAAAATTAATATGAGAGTCGAGAGTGTACATCACAAATAGAAATGTCACATGACACATAGTCACATACAATACAATCAAATTAAAAATTACAACATAAAGTCAATTGTCAAATACAGCCCAATTACAATAAAACATAAAGCTAATTGTCAAATACAATCCAATTACAATAAAACATAAAGTCAATTATCAAATACAATCAAATTACAATAAAATCAAATGATAAATATTTAATCATTAACTGACAACTTCGCAAAATCTGGAAGGTCTTAAATGTCTTTTTCATTGTCCATGACCGCTCTGAATCCTATATAATTAAGATTAAGAAGAGAAAGACGACCTCATTAGGATTTTAATCTAACAAGTTACAACTACAAAATACAAATGATGAATAAATACCTCCTTCAAATAATGAAGTTTCTTTCATGTCATATTGAACTTCAAGATCTACTGGACCAGAATTTAGCCAATTTTGAGTACAAATGAGAGCCTCCACTATTTTTGGAGCCAATGAACAACGTGATGAATCAACCACACGTCCTCCTGTACTAAAAGCCGACTCAGACGCTACAGTAGATACTGGAATTGCCAAAATATCTCTAGCCATACGACTAATAACCTCAAACCAATGACTGTTCCTCTTCCACTATTGAAGTTTGTCAAAATCACCTTCATTCTTAACATTCGCTTACAACAAATAAATATCAATCTCTAACCCCTGTTCGAAAGGTGTACTCTCGTCGCCTTCAAAATCAAGATCAATTGTATCAGATAAAGTCTTCACCCACCTTTTCAATTGATCACAATCAATCATGGTCTCCGAGGCTGAGACAATTGGTGTATTAGTAGTAGTACTCCCACTCCCACTCCCATTCCCATTCTGAGTATGAGTAATACTGTACTCATGAAAGAGATGTCTACAACATTGTTCCACTACATTTCCCATAGATTTGGCAACCCCTGGCCCAAAAAAGACTTCTAAGGCAAAAAGATACAAACCTTAGTTTTTTTCGAGGATCTAGCACAATAGCAACATACAACAATAGATTATTTTTTTTCATTGTTCCCCCAATACTTCTCAAATTTGGCCTTCATGCTATTGGCCATTCCAACTAGTATTTCATTTGCACTACCAGTATTCAAACGTATACAATTCTGAACCACTGTAATCTGATGAAAAACCATATTCGAAGTGGTGTACAAAGACCTTAAAATTTTCAATGTCACATCATAAAAGACCTTTAAAAACTTAATCAACATCTTAGCATTTGTCCAATCTTTCTTATTTGGTGACAAATCATGTCTATAAAAAGCATCTTCATCTTCTAATCTATCAAAAGCTTTTTCAAACTTCACAGTTGCCTCAATCATCAAATATGTAGAGTTCCATCTGGTGGGAACATCAAGACACACATAACTCTTACAAGAATTTTTTTCAATTTCAATGCACTTTTTAAATTTCAAAAAGTGTGCAGGAGAATATCTTATAAACCGTACAACATATTGAATCCTTTCAATGCAATCGTTACGTTCCTTAAAAGCATCACATACTATGAGATTTAATATATGAGTACAATGAATATGCATAAATTCTCTACTAAACAATAATCCCTTATTGAATATTTTCAAAAGATAAGTAATGTCAGTGTCATTTGAACTTGCATTATCAACAGTCAAAGTCATTGCCCTTTCAATGCCCCAATCCTTCAAATTATTTTCAATGGTTTTACCAATAGTATCACCTTTATGATTCTCAATTGGACAAAAACTAAGTATTCTTTTAGGTAATCTCCAATCAGAATCTATGAAATCGGCAGTTAGTACCATGTAATTTATATTTTGTCCTGATGTCCAACAATCCGTAGTGAGAGAAACTCTATACTTGTTCACAAACATGTCTTTCAAACGCTTTTTCTTATTAACATACAACTTAAGCACATCTCTAGCCACAGTAAACCGAGACAGAACAACAAATCTAGGTTGACTTGCACATGTTAATCTATCGAAAAATTTCTTAAATCATTTACCCTCCACAAACTTGAATGACAATTCGTCAACAATTACCATTTCAACCAACGCTTCCCGACAACTCTTTAAACTATATGACTCACATATAAGTTGTGATGTATTATCCTCAAAATTGTCTTTGGCTTTAGTTTTGAAAGATAATGTCACTTGGGCTGGATCTCTCTTTTTCTGGTAAGAGTATTGTTTATAATTTTCCAAATGATTCTTCATAGTCCCAGTACCATTACGTTTGGAATGACATGCATAGACAACACCACAGTACTCACATTGAGTATGAGGGTCTTTAGGATCACCTTTTAGCCTCTTAAAATGATCCCAAACCATGGATTTTTTAAACGCCTTCCTTCTTTTTGGTGGATTTGGAACATCTGATGTCTCATTTGTTGAATCAACATCAACGATATTTGTATTGGCATCCGTTTCTGCTGCATCTCCTTCATTTTTTAAAGCATCAGTTGCAGTTCCATCAAACTCCATATCCGTTGAATCCATGTAGTTGAACCACAACATGACTGACATCGTCAGTATCACACAATTCATAAAAATTCAAAGCATTTCAGTTTTACATAAACTCAGCAAGATTGTTAAGTCAATCACTACCCACACATCCATAAATCAAAGTCAAACTAATTTCCATTGTTTTCAAACTCCATATCCATTGTTTTCAAACTAATTTTCATTTTTTTTGCCACTGTGTACAATTTACAATACATTACAATCAGTCAACTACCCACCACATCCATAAATCAAACTAATTTCCATTGAAACGGCTGGAATCTATAATATACAATACATTAAAACGACTAGAATGGAAGATATCAAGCTACGAATATACGGGCCTACGAAAGAAAGAAACAAAAAGACTGGAAGTCTATCGGCTGAATCACGTGTGTGGGAGTGGAACGACAGCGTTCGTGTGGAGCGGCTGGCGTAACGAAGAAAAGAAGATCGACTGACGACTGGTGTTCGTGCGGAATGGCTGGAAGAATGAAGTTTGCGGCGCCGACTGGAAAGATGGAGACTCTAGATCGGAGACAAGACAACGAACTACGAAGAAAAGAAAAAAGAAGAAAATTGGAAGTGGAACGACATCCGACTCTAGATCTGCGGCTGGAAGGAAGTTGTGCGAACTGTGGAGCGTGTGGCGGCAGCCTGCGGGTGCGGAAGAAAGAAAAGTAGAAAGACTCAGCTCAACCCTAGGTCCCTAATAATTTATATTATTTTTTAAAAATATCTCGATTGCCTATTCCTTCGGTTTGAAAAATCGAAAACCGACCTCGACTGTTATGTTTAGATTTTCGACCGACCGACTCTATTTCGGCCGGTTTAGGTTGGTCGTGTCGGTTTTTTGATCTAACATGCTCACTCCTAAAAGAAACCATTATCGTAAACAATGATATATAATTTATTTATAAAAGAGTAATATTAAATACATTCATCTTTATACATCATACTAAGATGATACAAAAAAGACATTGTTATTCACAATCCATGAAGGATGCTTATAGAGTTTTTTTTCCCATTTCTTTTTGAAAATATCAATTTTAAGACTTGTTGAAAGTAGAGACTAAGGCCACGTTTATTTATTGAAAACATAATAGATCAATGGGAATAAAAAGTGGGTCCCATCTAATTCATTTTAGCATTGTTTCTTTGTACTGACGCATGGACCCCACATCCAAATCTCTAATGAAATAACGTAATCTAATTGATGAATAACAAGTACTCAATCTGATTGCGCCTGAGAATTATGTCTTATGATTACCTTTATTGTTACCGCTTGGCTCTCAAAGATAGAGGTAGAGATAACGGTAACAGTAAAGTTGATGAAATTCATAATTTTAAGTAAACGTGATCAAAATCAATCCAATTATATTTGTGATTCAAGTTCATTACAATTGATTCATCAATGAAGTTTTATTATGATTAGACTATGTTTCATTACGGATTGATAAATGTGGCTTAAATCGAACATGTGAAAGTACAATGACTAAAATGGAAGAAAGTCTATAACACAAGGACCAAATGGAAGAATACTTAAAGTACATGAATCAAAAAGATATTTTAATCGAAAACTATAAATAGAATATTAGCTTCCTTACAGATTTTTTAGTACCCTTTAAAGAACCTTTTTTTTAACAGAACATTTCTTTTAATTCAACAATAATGGGACATTCAAATCTAAATGGATTGAAAATACATATTCTATATCAGTTGTACTATATTTCAGATCAATTGAATTCTTAAGCCAACTCCGCCTCTTCTTATATATTTTTTAGTGGATATATTTAAATTTCTTTGTTTTGTAATGATAGAAATTGGATTGGATTAATTTGAACCAATACGTGTATCAATTAAATATAAAATTGAGAATGGTTGGCTAATTTGAATGCCATGAGATGTATAACAGCGACTAATCAAGATGTACTTTCCTTTTTTTGACGTTTTTGACTCTATCCTAAATTAGCTTATTTAGTTGGGAATTTCTATACTCCCTCAATTTAGTATTTCTTAAATCACAATGAGATTAAGGAAGGTATCAAATTTTCGTTCACGTGTTGATAGTATGATTATCATATATGATATTTTTATAGATTCAATATAAACGTGACAAGGGAATCTAATATTTCTATGAGATTATCTTGAAGTACAAAAAATAAAAAAACAAAAACAAAACAAAATAACACTAATGTGGTCATAAGATATTTTTACCAATTTGAAAGAGGTGAAATGTTTATTTATTAATTTAATTATTGTTTATAGTTTTTTTTATTCGTATGGTTTTCTCTTGAATATTCATTAATATTGATATTTTATAGATGTTTGTCGATATTTTTTTATAAGATTGAGATTTTAATATTCAAAATTTTAGTTGAGATTAATTGATTATAAGATTAATTTTAGTTGAGATTAGTTGATATTATGTTTAGATGATTTTTTTTTAAGAAGGTTGCATGTTCAAAATGTGATTTTCTTTCAAACAACAACATTTCTCTAATAATGAGTTTGAAAACTTATATAATTATATAAAAAGTTTTCAAAATTGTAATACACACGCACACGCATATGTGCACACGCGCATGAACGTACGCACGCTTGCACATATACACATATTTAAGTCCTTTTTAAATTCTTTTTAAATCCATATTTTATAATAACATACGTCGAGACTCGAATCCCCACATCTATATTGTACTAAGGATAAAATAATCAAGATGCTTCAAGAGAATGGAAAGTTATTAAGATCTATTTTTATAAAATGTTTTCACAAATTATTTTGTAAATTTTAAAAAAGTATTTCATATCTACCTATTTTTCTTTTACCAATATATGAAGATAGCTAAACTAGTAAAACACATATTGTCGATAAGAAATATAAGGTTGGAATTCTTTAGTGTCATATGGTAAAAAATGCCTATATTTTTCTTTAACAAGTATTTTAGTATTAAAAAATTATTAAAATCCATGGAAAACATACCAACATTACAATTAGAAAAAGTAGTTATAAAGAGTATTGGACTCTATATATATATACACACATTGACATATATATCTTTTGGGTTAAGATCACTACAACAAATATGTCTTTTAATAGCATCTAAGTATAATTTTTCATACAAAAAACTATTAAAAATTGTAAAAGAAAAAGCAGGAAGTGAAAACTAGGTCCCGCGTGTTACTTATGCATTTTTTTCTTTAAAACAATGAAAAAAAAAAAAAAAAAAACCCGCGTTTTACATCACTCAAAAGCCCAGGTTATGCTATTTCGCAAGATTTTCAGTACTTTTCACCATCTCTCCATTGTCTTCTTCATCATTTTAGCAAGGAGCAACTATGTCGTTCATTCAACCCAATAGCACTTCTCTGCCATCCACAACTCTACCCATCTTGCAACTTCATAATTCTTTGTCTTCTCCCATCAATCTTCTCTATCGTTCCATTCAAGCAACTCCACCACCGTTCAAGAAACTCCAACTCCATCGATTTCTCTATCGTTTCAAACTCAACAATCTTCTTGTTCCTTCTTATTTTGCTCCTCTTGTTCCTTTTTGTACCAATGGGTTTCCAACATTGTCCTTCAATTGAATGAGGTGGCAAAGGGGTCCTTTATCTTCTCCATTGTTCATGTAGAGAATCTTTATCTACGGCTGCAAACATTTGAAATTCTAGGGATTCAACGATTTTTGCAGCAGACTGTGAGTTAATCAGTACTTTTTTTTCTTTGGTTGGTTTATCAATTTTAGCTTACCGTTTTTTTATAACAAATTTCACTATTTTTTCTTTCAAAGAGGTATTTTACCCTAATGAAAAAATTGGACGCCGTTTTGCCAAATTGCCCAACCACCTGGCCTTACCAACCTTTCTCAGTTTCTCCTGTAGTTGGTTCAGTCTCTCATAGTAAATGATGGTTCCTTCTCTCAATGTGTCTCCAAAATCATTTCGGTTAGCGTTCTCCTCTGCATCCGTTTACGCTCAAGTTTTTTTTTGTGTGTGAGACTGATGTCATTAATGTCAGCAACATTGCCACTTCAACAATGTCAATCGTTGGCTTCTTCCTCTCAGAATTTGGACCTCTCCATTACGGTAAATGGATGCTCTGAGAAGATGGGAAATGTTGTTATCAAAGCTACCTACTCTATTGGCCTTAATGTTGTACCAGTTTCATTTGGTTCCTTTAAGGAATCTGTACAAACTATACAAGCATCTGGAAAGGATATTTTGGTTCATGGCCCTCAGATAAGGAACATGTACTTGCATAAGTTTTTTTTATGAAAATCTAGATTGGACTTCAAGGATTTTATAATTTAACCAATTATTAGAGTTATAACTTGTTAATCTTGTTATCTATTAATATTTTTGTGGACTTTAAAGATAATCTCTTCAATAATCTAATTATATGTCAACAACTCCTATTAATAGTTCTACTTCATTTCTCCAATATAAAAAATGTATTACATACCCTACAATTTGCTTCATTTGCAGTTTTGTTCGTACTTGACAATTGACATGTCTTCAGGTCAATGGGAACTGACAACCTCTTTAATCTCAATGATGTGAATGTTTACACTGCTTGTTTACATATATGAAAACTTCCTTCATAAGCTCTCCAACTTCTTCTTTCCTTGTTATATATATTTACATATTGCTACTTACTGATACTTCTCCATATAGAGTTGTTAGAAAAACCATTAGATTTACGGTTCATTACATCTTATTATCTTAAGCATATCGTATATTTAGATTTGTATCATTGGAAAGTTTGTAATGAAATAGAAACCATACTATATGCTTGCTAGTCTATTATATACTAGTTTTAAAACTTTATCAAATCTTGATTTTAAATCGTGAGGCTTAAACCTACACCAAACCCCACAACTTGAAGCTAAAAGTTTATAGAACTACATTAATTTGGTGGAGAAAGAGAGACATTGAGCTAACCTTCTATAGGTTATTTGATGGTTAATGGTCCCATATTGTGGTCATAGTTTTTTGTTTTTGAGTTAAATGGGTTGTGGGTCTTCTTTTAGAATGTGTTTCTCTTTCTTTATTTTTTTTCCTTCTAATTGTTATTTTGCTTCCAGTAGATTTGATTATTTAAATTCTCACTTGACTATGGGGTTGATGTTTTTCTAGACCAGTTTAGATTAAAATTACAAATTGTTCATTTTAACTTCTAAAGTTTCACTTAACATGTACACCTTTGAATGTTAGTGTTATGTACAATAAATTACTTAGCTAATTAGTTGTAGAGACCGAACTTACAAGCTGAATTGAGTATTATAATTACTTCTTCACTTGATTGTAAAGTTATTGTTTGTATGAAGAAAGGCAAATCTGGAATGATTCTGATGGGTTTTATGTCCTAAAACTCGTGTTATATAAACAATAGAACTTATTCTGAAAGTTCAATAAGGTGTTATGAAATAGATCTATTGCTTGATAGAAATCCAATAAACCTGAAAGTCACTTGACTATTGGATGAGTACTTGAACTTTATGTAGAGACATAAAGATGGATCATGTTCGAGTAAATAGTCAAAATGATCTATAGTATATGGATAAGGTGGGTACCTTTTTCTGGTAATACTATTGGATGTGGTCTGCTCTGTAGTTGTTACAAGGAGTTATAAAGTGCTACAAACGAAGTGATCCTAATTCGTTCATGTTGGACATGAGGAGTGGGGGTGTCCTTGTGCAAAAGAGTTTGTACAAGATTGGACCACAAAATGAGTCGCTTTTACTTTATAACACTGTTTACTGTTTAAGACGGACTATTTCAAAGCCATTCCTCGGTAACTTGACCTTAATTCTAAGCTAACTATGAACTCCTATTTATTCGGGATTACCTTTAGATTTGCATAGGTGAGGGTTGGCTCAACAGCACCGATTCAATAAGACTCCTATTTCAGGGGTAAGACCGGATAGATAGCTGGGGACATAGGGTGCAATTCGGAATTCACTCCTACCCGCTTTAGGGATAGTAGAAAGGTTATTCCCTTAACTATTGATTCTAGGTCGGCCCTACCCTCTCATGGACCCGAGAGGGACACAATTTTGCTGATTGAATCACAGAACAATTGTTGGATCAGTGAGGACTTAAAGAACAAGAGGTAATTTCGGGGGTAAGACAGAGATTTGACCCAGCCGTTATTACAAACAACCTGTGATAGGTTGACTTACTAATCATGGTTATATCGAGTGGACATAATATATCTACAGTGAGGAAAGTTCAACTATGGGCTTTAGTGGAGTGACTCATTAGTTAACGAATGGGGGTTAGATCGATCTAATGAGTTTAGTCGATTAATCTCGGATCGTTGGAGCCCATGATCTGTAGGTCCATGAGATCCCCTTAATAGCTCAGAAATGGATTAGCTCTAGAGTAGCGTGATAAGTTAATTTGAAATGTTCAAATTAGAATCAAATGGAATTGGAGAAAATATACTTAAATATGATTTAAATATATGGAGATGAATTTGTGTAAAACTTAATTTAATATTGAATATTAAATTAGTTAGAATTATTTAAATTGTTTAAATAATTATTTATTAATTTTATTAGAAAATTTACTTGTGAAATTAATTTGTAAAATTAATAAATTTTGATTTTAGAAATAAAATATGATTTTAAAATCAAAAAATGGATCTAGGAAATAGAAAATTACACAAAATGAAAACTTAGATTTTTCATGTTCATTTTCAAGTTGCTCACAATGAAACCCACTTCTTCAACCTTCATTTACTCTAAGCATGAGCTGCATCCCATGCAGCAAATTTCTTTGCATGATAGTCTGCAATATATTGAAGAGATTGGAGTGATTTTGGAAGGTTGCAACCGATAGAATTTTGATTGAAAAATTTGTGGGAAGAAAATGTTCTTCATTTGGGATATAGTAGTGAGTTTTCTTCAAGTTCCCTTTGATTCCAACTTATTTTGAGTCCCACAACTCAATCTAGAGTACCAAGAGAATAGTATGGAAGATTTTGTGGTGGTTTACATAAATATTTGGAGGAATTAGCAATTGGAAATAGAGATTTCAACGGTTCTTCAAAGGTATGTTCATGAAACCCATTAAACTCTGTTTAAGCATGTTTCTGTTTATGCAAAAATTAACCGATTAGAGTGTTTATCGATCCTGATATCTTCCGTTGTGTGTTGGTACCTGTCCAACAGATTCTATGTTGTGGTCATGGTTTTATTGTTTTTTGTATTGTATGTAGTTTCGTGCATGATTGAACCAGAGCACAGATAGAGGCCTAATTGAATATGTGTTGAAACAAATGAATAATGAAAAAGTAAAAACGATAAACGTAAGTTGAAGAGTAGGGAAGAAGAATTAACACAGAAAATTATAGTGTCCCGACATGATGTCTACATCCACTTTTAAATCCGAGAGGAAGAGTATTTTCATTCATCAAATCTGCAAAATCACTCAAACGATGATGTACAAAGCTAATGTAGAAGAAGAGTATTTATACTTAGCTCATCCAAAATGCAAAATCGACCGAATGCCTAAAATTCCCTTCTAACAAATTGTAACCAATTGCTTTTAGAAGCCTTATCTAATTTTATTTACAACAAAGTAAAAGGGTAAAATAAAGGCTGCAAAGGTGAGTCGTCGTAGAATTTACAAATCACCCTCTTGATGAAGCACCTGCAACAATAAATGAATGAATCTTCTCTTTAATACAAACTTAAGTATTTTGAATGACAATTAGTTAGCTCTTAACTTTAGGAGCTGGCAAAGGTACTCAAATCTTTCGCCTACAATGACTTTGGTTAAAAGATCAACAATATTGTGACTTGTGTGTACTTTTGTCAAATATAGTTTTCCATCTTGGACTGCATCTCGAACGAAGTGGAACCTCAGATCAATGTGTTTGGTTCTGTTGTGGAAATTAGGATTCTTTGACAAAACCAGTGCACTTTGGCTATCACAAAACAAGTTCACAATGCAAAGAGTAGGTGACATTTGAGATATCAAACCATTCAACCAAGATGATTCCTTGACTGCATCCATAAGGGCCATGTATTCAGCCTCTGTGGAAGACAAGGCAACAACTGATTGTAATGAGGATTTCCAATTGATTACATTCCCAAAAAGAAGAAAGATGTAACCAGTGAGAGATTTTCTTTTATCAGAATCATAAGTATAATCTGAATCAACATAGCCTGTCAAGGTTTCATCGGAATCGATATTTTTGGAGTAGATCAACCCCAACTGTTCCCTTTATGTAACAACGGACCCATTTTGATGCCTCACAATGAGCTTTTCCCGGATTACTCATATATCGATTGATAATACTCATAGAATAAGCCAAATCTAGTCTGCAAGATACCATTGCATACATTGATACTGCCCATTAAGTTAGCATAGGGGGTTGACTCCACTTCAACTATTTCTTCAGGAGTGGTGGGAGATTGAGTAGCAAATAGTTTAAAGTGTTGAGCAAGTGGTGTTTTAACTGGCTTACAATTCTCCATGTTGAGTCGTTTCAGAATCTTATTCAAATAGTAAAAAAGATATATAAACATAGTGTTTCTTTGCTTATCTCTGCTTAATTCCATTCCCAAAACCTTCTTGACAGATCCGAAGTCCTTCATTTCAAATTTGTTGCTTAGTTGAGACTTCAATTTATTGATTTCTTAACCATCATTAGATGGCATTAGTATGTCATTTACATATGGTAGCAGCAAGATGTAAGCATCATTTGTAACAGATTTCTTATAAACATAGGAATTGTATAAGTTTTTCACAAAACCCTTTGAAGTAATGAAGGAATCAAAGCACCTATTCCACTGCCTTGAAGATTGTTTGAGACCATAAACTGATTTCTGCAAGTGACAAGCCATTTGTTCTTTTCTAACCACTTTAAAACCAAAAGGTTGCTTCATGTATATATCTTTTTCTAAGGTTTCATACAAGAAAGTTGTTTTGACATCTATTTGTTTAAGTTCTAAGATGAATTGAACAATAAAGTACAGTAGAACTTGAATTGAAGTGTGTCTAATTTTCGGAGAAAAAACTTCACTGTGATCTATCCCCTCTTCTTGTGTGAAAACTGTAGCAACTAACCTTGCTTTATAACGGGGTTGTTGGAAACCTTTGATACTTGGTTTTATCTTAAAAATCCACTTGCAATCAATAATTTCTTATTCTATGGTAAATTCACCAGCTTCCAAGTGTTGTTTCTTATCAAAGAGTCTATCTCGTGTTTCATAGCATTAATCCAATTTTTACTATTTTCAGAGTTGACTGTTTGTTTGTAAGTGTTTGGCTTAAGGGTTGAATTCTTTTCATAACAGTTGAAGGCATGGCTCATGATGTCAACTTCTTCATATCAAGCTAGTGGTCTAATAACTCTACTTTCTCTATCTTTTGTGAGTTGATAGGATCGAAGGTTGGGAATATTTTGATTAGGATGAGATGTGCGAATGACAAAGTCTTCAACTGGTAAGTTCTCACCCTCTGAATGTGCATTTTTTTGGTCTTGAGTTAAAATGTCTTGTGTAATAGTGGGAATAACTAAGAGTTCTTTAGAATTTTCTCTAGAAATGGCATTATCAATAGTGACAATGGGAGTTCGAAGGCCAATTTCAAATTCATTTGTTCCAGAAGAGGAGGAACCATTCTAAAAATAAGGTTCCTTCTATGGCATTAACTCCTCATTGAAAGTTATATCCCTACTGATGAAGACTTTCTTTTCACCAACTTCTAAGGACCATAGTCTATAACCTTTCACACCATGAGCATAACCTAGGAACACACATCTCTTAGCTTTTGCTTCTAACTTTCCTTGTTTGATGTGTGCAAACGCAGCATATCTAAATATTCTTAGATGATCAAGCTTAGATGGTGTACCAGTCAATAACTCTTTGGGAGTTTTGAAATTCAATGAAGTAGAGGGGCTTCTATTGATGATATAGGTGGCTATATTGCAGCCTCTCCCCAAAAGGTTTAGGAAAATTGGAACTCAGAAGCATATACCTAACATTATTCAATATGGTTCTATTGAACCTTTTGGCCAACCCATTCAGCTATGGAGTTCCAGGACTTGTTAGGCGTTGTTGAATTCCAGATTCTTTACACAACTTTACAAATTTTTCATTAAAAAATTCTAGACCATTATCTATTCTAAGAGTCTTACTCCTTCTACCAGAAGAATTCTCAACTAAATTATTCCATTCTTTAAACTTAGCAAATACTTCATTCTTACTCTTTAATATGAAAACCCATAATTTTCTAAAAAAAAGTCATTATAGGAGTAAGAAAGTACCTCACTCCTCCACGTGTTTAGACTTCTAAGGGTTCCAAAGATCAGAATGGATGTAATCTAGCTTGCCTTTAGTTCTAGGAGTCTCTTTGTTGAAGGTTAATCTAGTAGACTTTCCCATTACAAAGTGGTCACAAAAACCCAAGTCCACTTGTTTATATTTTCCAATTAGACCTTGATCATACAAGTTGTTAAGACCTTTTTTTTACTAATATGAGCCATCCTTCTATGCCATAATTGAGTGGCCTTGTTGTTTTACTCAGGTACAACATTTTCTTCCCTTGAAACAACATGTCTAAGAAGGACACACAAGCCATTCTTTAGGATTCTCTTCATTTTGATTGTTGAATCCTTTAAACTGACAAGATTCCATTCTATGAATTGT
This sequence comes from Benincasa hispida, assembly GCF_027475165.1. NCBI lineage: Eukaryota > Viridiplantae > Streptophyta > Magnoliopsida > Cucurbitales > Cucurbitaceae > Benincasa > Benincasa hispida. Next base: position 92,451,966 of record NC_143478.1, on the reverse strand, counting down.
AAGTGCAACCAAATCTATCAAGTGTTCCCAAGGAGATTAAACTCCTTTTCAGACCGGGGATATATCTAACAGATGATAGGATTTTTTTAAGAACAATCATCCAACTTTATCTTCATAGATCTAATACCTCTAATGTCACAGGGTTGATTATTTCCCATGAAAACGGTACCTACCTTGAATTCTTCAAGTTCCATGAAGTAATGTCTGTGAGGAGACATGTGGGTTATGCAACTTGAGTCCATTATCCAGTCATCAGAGTCATTCAATCCGCTAACCATCAATACCTCAGCAGATTCATAGCCTTCTTGGACATTCGCAATTACCTTGTTTTCTTTTATGACAAGAAGTTTACCCTTCCTTTTCAAGATATTAAATTTTATATGGCCTTCTTTTCGACAATAGTTACAAGTCACTTTGTCTTTCAACTTGTTCTCCTTTTGATTCAATGTAGAATTTTGTTTATTCGATTTGTTGTTATGGCATTTAGATTGTTTCCCTTTGGCAAACAAAGATATTGATTCCTTCTTCTCTATTTTGAGCTCTAACTCTTTTGATCGTATGGAACTTAGAACTACATCTGATTCATCTTCTTATACTTATCGGGTAAAAAATTTAGAAGAATCATAACCTGATTCTCTCCATCCAACTTTTCTCCAGAGTTCTCCAAATCCTGACAAATACGATTAAAATCATCTATGTTTTCTTCAAGTTCTTTAGAAGAGTCCATCTTAAAACTGAATAGTCTCTCCTTAATATAGATTTTATTAGTGAGTGATTTAGACATGTACATACTATCTAATTTGGCCCAGAGTTCTGATACATTATGATATCATTCACTCGCCTCAAAATGTTGTCAGCTAAATATAAAATAATAATACTATAAGCTATCTCATACATTTCTTGCTTCTCATAATCAGTTATTGTATCAGGTAACTTACTTGGATCGCTTAAGGCTTTAGCAAGCTTTAGCGAAGCCAATAAGGCTTTCGTTTTCTTTTTCCAAAGGTTGAAGTCTCCTTTGTTGTCGAATTTTTCAATTTCAAATCTCGCTGACATCGTGCAACTGATGCAATGATCACAGTACAGGATCACGGAAGAGGAAACATAAGAAAAGAATCATCAACACGAGGATTCTTCAACAAGTGCTCTGATACCAACTGTTGAAACAAATAAACAACAACAAAGTAAAAAACAATAAGCATAAGATGAAGAGTAGGGAAGAAGAATTAACACTGAAAGTTATAATAATTTGACATGATATTTACATCCACTTTCAAATTAGAGAAGAAGTGTACTTTCATTTGATATTGCTGCAGATGCTTCATCACTATGCTATCACATTTCTCAATGGCCTGCATTTGAAAATCCTTTCTTAAAAAACCACAAAATTCGGGTGTGTTTGCTAGTTATAACAATTCATTGCCATATTTTCTTCTCCTTCTCTTCAATGTCAAGTTTTTTCTTGGTTATGGATGGTTTATTAGATGACAAGAATTGATAATTTAGGACTACAAAGTTTTTAGGAAAACCAGTGAAAACAAAATCCAATCAACCAACTGCGCCATGTTAATGGAAGGTCAATATCTTGATAGCCCCATCTCCATCGGAATAACAAAACATGAGAACGTATGATTTGGATTATAATTAACATTTAATTTGGAATTTACAGTATGAATATAGTTTAATTTGGAATTTATGTGGTGTGATTAAAGTATGTTTTTTTAGAATTTTTACTTAATTAAATTGTTGTTTTGAGTTGATTGTGTAGTTAAAGCTTGATTTGAGACAAATTTTCATTGTTTTTTTCCTCTTTTTTCTATTGTGCAGTAAGTAGCTTGGGGTTTTTCCTTCTTCTTTGGAGTTGGTTAGGCATTTGGAGGTAAGTAGAGGTTTAACATTGTGTACTTATGTAGGTGTATATATTCTATTATATAGTTATCAAGAAAATTCGTTTCTCTTTCGCCCCCCCCCCCCTCCCCTCAAACTTTTGGGATTTGAAGTTAATCGTTACTTATTTCTCTATATTTTGTGGTTTGAGATGAAAGATTTAAAGTATTTTGGACATTCGCAAAGTGATTAACCAAGCTCCTTGAGGATGTTTCAATGATAACCAAGCTCCTTGTGAATATTGACGTTAAAAAAGGTCCGACTTTAATCCTTCTTTAATTTATTCTCTCATTTTGAACTATAGGCTTTATCTTGGATTTTGAACAAATTTTGTTTTTATTTCTCTGAGTATTTCTCTGAGTTGTGTTTTTTTAAAATTCCAACGCTCCATCTTGTGAAGGGCACAATCTCACATTCTCTTATGTAATTGTGTTGCTCATATTACCACTAATATATATTCTAGACTTAGTGATCGTACCCCCTCCCCCCAAATTTTCTTTACTTTAAGGGCCATGTTCAAATGAGACAACTAGTACATCGTTGTCAATTAATATTTTTATGAAATTCTTTCCATATATGTCGAAAGAAAAGCATAATTGTAGTGGGTGATCATTTTGAGACTGATGATGTGGTTTGATGGTTGATGTACATATGTTGTGTTAGGTTTTATGCCTTAAAACTCGTAGATAGTAAATGTTATTAATTGACCGTCATTAATAAATGGTTATAGATGTTAATTCAATAAACGTTATTGTTTATGTTGTTTGTCTATTTTGTCTTAGTAACCCTAAATCCAATAAACTATCATCCAAGGGTACCTTATGAGTCTTGAATTGTATGTGAAGACATACAAGGATCAATGTTCAAGATACAACCTAAAGGTCTATGGTATAGGGATAAGGTTGGGTATCTTATCCTAGTAACACTATGGATACGATCCACTTTGTATTTGATACAAACATAATGATCCAACACGTTCGTGTAGTTGACATGTGAGTGGAGGTATCCTATGTAATGAGTTTGTATAAGATCGAACCGCGAAATAGTAACCACTAAATATAACACCGTTAATTAGTTAGGTTCCTATTTCAATACGATGACCTAGGCAACTTAGTCTTCATCTTGAGTATATTATGAACTCCTATTCACGAGGGATTGTCCTTTGATTTGTATGGGTAAGGGTGGCCAGGTCGCTGATCCAAGGCCTACCATTTTGGGGACAAAATCGAGCGGGAAGCTGGGAACATAATAATATAAGATGAAATTCACTCCTTCCCGAATTAAGGGTAAGTAGATGAGTGTTCCCTTAAGTGGTATCTCCAGGATTTGAACAAAGGATTCTACGCTTTAATTGGCCAAAGAGAGCTTTCTGTTTATTGGTTGGACCATAAACGGGTTATTCATTAGTGGAGCACTGATACTTAAGGAGTCAGAGGTAATCCAAGGGTAAAACAGTAATTTGACCCAGTTCGAGTGGGAGCTGCTTCTTAAACAAGAGAACCGTCAAGTGGAAGTAGATCGTTTCAAACCCATTGTGAAAGGGCGACACATTTACAATCAAATAACAACAGTTATGCATCATCAAGTAAATTACAGCATGCTATTAAGTTCAATACATAAGAAATTGAGTGACATACCTTTTGAAGAACTATTCTTCGAGTATTCCCTCGATCCAACAGTCAAGCATCCAAACAAACTCGATCAAATGCACGAACGCAAATAATAACCACTGAATAACACGAACAGTCAGATTCTTGAACACAATTGAGTAACACTCGATCCTCGACCCTCGAACAGCAAACTCGACACTACCAAGAGGCTACCTTAGTATTCTCAGTGTGAAATCCAGGTGGTGTGGGCTTTATGTGGATTTAGTTGAGGGAAGGAGGAACTATACGATCGAGTAAGTCGGAGAATGAGAAAGCCTATCGTATAGACTTGGTACTCGATTGTTAGGTAATGAGGAACTATCGTCTAGCAAACTCAATGCCTTCGTCTAGCAAACTCAATGCCTTGATGCTTGATCGTTCACTCTCTTAAAGGCTATCATATAGCTATTTTCTTCACCCGATCGAAAATGAGTTGCATTATGAGAAATGAAAACGTTTTTCATTTTTATCCATCAGTTATTAAAATTGATTAAAAACTTCTCACTCAAACGGTTAAAAGAGAAAAATTAACTAACCACAATTATCTCATAATTATTTTATTATAAATAAATGTAATAACTAATTTATCATATTATATTTATAACCTATAGTTTTAATATCACATCATATGTAATATTTAAACCATAGTTATTTTTTCCTTTTATTGCATTTAATATAAATCATATTTATATTAATTCCTCCAATTAATGTATCTAATATATCAAATCAATTATATCACATATAATTTAACTAATTTAATTATATCATATATAATCAAATTTCCTCTTGTTAATTTGAACACTACAAACTAACCCAAAAAATTATTCTCAACATGAATCCATTGAGCTACCAAGGGGACCTTATGAACCTGTAGCTACGTGAATAACTGACTAAACTCTTTAATCACGATATCCACCATCCAATAACTGTCGGGTACTCCACTAAAGACCGATAGTTGCACTCTTCACACTATAGATAGTGTCCATCGGATATAACCAATCAAAAGTACGATGACCCTTCACAAATCGCTCATAAGTACAATTGGGTCAATTTACTATTTTGCCCTTGTAATTACATCTAACTTCTTAAGTACCACTGATTCTCTAATGAATAATATATCATAGTCCCACTATGAGTGAACACTTCTTGAGCCATGAAAAGGTGTGGCACCACATTATTCAAGCCCCAGAATCAGCCCTTAAGGGAACAATTTATCTACTTACCCCTGCTTTGAGGAAGGAGTGAATTTCGTCTTGTATAACTAAGTTTCTAGCTCTTCAATCAGATGAATTTTCGAAGTGGTAGTTTGAGTCGACGATCTGGCCACTCACACCCATGCAAATCAAAGGACCGCCCTTATAGGCAGGAGTTCCCAACTCATCAGGATTAAGGTCATGTTACTTATGGTCATCCTATTGAAATGAAAGTCATGTTATATAACAAGACTAAACGTTTCGTGATCGGGTCTTATACAAACTCTTTTGAATAGAGCATTCCTGCTCGCATGTCTAATACATGAATGGTCGGGATTAGACCATTTGTAGCACTCTACAACACTTATAATATCTACAAAGCGAGCCACACTCCTAGCATCACTAGGATAAGGTTTCCCTCCTTTATCCATATACTACAGACCATTTAGGCTATCATTTAAAACACGATCCACTTGTATTCTCCACATACATGCTTAAGTTACAAGGACAACCACGGACATTAGTTTATTGGTTTGTGGTTAATGCAACTAAAATATCTCATATTTCAAAGACTGAAGTGAATAAAATATCTCATATTATTATATCATAAAATGTTTGTTCATACATGTGTTTATAAACTACAGGACCCTACGAGATTTAGGGCATTAACCCCAACAATCTCTCACTTGTTCTAAAGCTAATGGGATGTACTTGAAAACTACAAGTACAAAACAATAAACTAGGGCACAAAGACCCAGTACAATACTGCTAAGTTATTTTTTGGAAATAGATTTTTGTTTTTAGAAAACTTATACATTGTTCCAAAATGAGGAGGAACTTTATTTCTATTTCCTGTTTAATTGAACAATCATACTCTGTTTCTTTTGATTCGAATGAAGTGTTCATTATGAAAAATGGTATGGCTATTTATTCAGCTAAAATAGAATACTACTTATATGTGTTAAGACCAATAGAATCAAAAGAACTTTTAAATAACTTTTTAAACATGTGAGAACGCCTTGTGTCACAATCGCTCTTTCGGAAGCTTCTCTTAGCGATTGTGCGGCACTTGTTCCCGCTCACGAACAAGCCAGCCAACTCGATTACGGACTGCCGATGGCACACCGAGTGCCTCTTGCAACCTCCACCCCCGTTTTAGGGAAAACGGTTTTAGAAAACGGGTTTGGAGAAAAGGTTTTCGTAAGAAGATTTGTGAGTGTGAATAAAGAAAGAAAGATTGTAGTAGACTAGAAAGCAATAAGCAACAACAACGGCTTTATAGAGTACTACTCCGGGTATGAGGAAATGATGGTTAGTCTTATCCCCATATAGTGCATTCTGAACAAAAAGCCAACTGGCGCCCTTGCATATGCAAAAGGGCGAGTGGTCACTAACAATGAAAATGTAAAGAAAGCAAGCTAACTAAACTAATACAATACAGGACATGAAAATATGCTAGAAGGGGGTTGGATTGGGCATGCGGCCATGGGCAACAGGCCCTGGACAAGCATGACCGTTACACCTTGCATCCTGCAATCTGATTTTTACACCTTGAACTTTGAGATGTAATTTTTTATTATTACACCTTGAACTTTTGTTAGTTGTTTTGGTCATAAAATATTGGAAAAATATTGTTAGTATAGTTGGTTGTTTTGAGAAGGGTTCATGTGTAGGATTAAGCGTTAAGAAATAACCTCATATTTACTTGTATTTATATATGCTCTATATAGAATTGATGTTAAAAATGGTTGGCATTAATTCTTTAGTGTCCTTTTTATGATTTAATTGGTGTCTCCTTGTGTGAAAAAAAAAATGTTGTGGATTCGTTTCGAGTTTACGACATTTCTACTTCATTATTTTTTAGTTAATGACATTCGTTTCATTATTGTTCTGAGTATTGTTGACAACTTTAAACCACACATTTGCTTTATGATATATATGTTAATTCATAAGTTTGCAAGTCTCACTATCTTGTTTAGTTTAGTTGGTAGTAGAGTTTTGTCTTGCTCCTTTTGTTTTTATAGAATATCATTTATGTTGAGATGGTTGGAGGATTTTGTTGGCTAATAATTGATTAAAAAAAAAAAAAATAAAGATGTGTTGGGTTCATAAGTCTGGAATGTTCAGTCATGTAATTTGTTGTTTTGGTTTGGTGTAGATGGATTTCTAAATGACTTGTGCTATTAATTCAATAGGTTCCATTTGTTATATTTGTTTATTTAATATGTGTCTATGTTTTCTGATTTGTAGGTATCATCAAAAGGTACAAATCAACCTTCAAAAGAAATGTCCATTGGAAGATCAAGAGAATCTTAAGAATTACAAGTGAATAAAGAAGGCTTACAAAATATTTTATTTACTTGGAAAAATAAACATGAAAGAGACGTTACTTTATTTTGTATCATTTTTATATTTTGTTCTAGGAAATAACTATATTATTTTCTTTTTCTTTTTCTTTTTCTTTTTTTTGTAATGTTAATAGATTTATAAAGTTCCAATTATTGAATGAAAGTTATGGTATTTCATGTGTTATGAAGTATTTAATAAGTGTGGGTTGAGCTTGGGCCAGTTTATTTTAACACAAATATGAAGAATGATATACAAATTATTATTGTTGAGAAAAAAATGGTACCTTTTATGACTATGAGCAAAGCTATAACAAAATTTGTATAGTAAAAAAGAAGTGCTATCAAAAGATTATTATAGCATACAACTATTAGAAAAGTCTAAATAACCTTATTATAGCATAAGATTAAAGCTATAGATACTATATTATAGCGTTAAAAAAGTGCTATTATAAGTCAAAGATAACATGTTATTTTAGCTTTGCTTTAATAAAAGACGTTATTAAATGTTTTTATAGAAAAGTAAATAAGCTATACCTTCATATTTTATTATAGCATCCAACATAGCTCTACAAAAATGCTATAAAAAGTCCTAGACTTTTAATAACATGGGTTGTCAGGATTTTCGAAAAATGTTATAAAAGACCTTTTATAACATTTTTCGTTTGCTATCGTATTCGTTATTTCTTGTAGTGGATCAACCTTCTAGATAAAGAAATATGCATTTTATCTATCTTAGGGTGCATTTGGATTAACTTTTCAAGTATTTAATTTTTTTAAAAAAAGTTATTTTGTAAAAATTTGGAGTGTTTGACAACCATAAAAAATAGTGTTTGAATATATTTTATCAAAAATATTTAAATAAAAATGAATTTAAAAAAAAACAATTTTTTTCTATCGTCTATTCAAACATGCTCCTACTATTTATGAATTCATTTGTTATTTCATTAATTTATTTTTATTTTATTTAAAAATATAATGCATTATAAAATTAGATATTTAACTTAAAATGAAATGGAATATAACATAATGCATGGAAATAGGTGAACATTAAATTAATTACTTATACTTTATTAAGAATCAGAGTTCAAAACAACTTCTTACTCCCATAAAGTTTGTTGAAAAGAAGAGAACCCTATTGGAAAACAACAAATTCATGATCCACTTCAACTTCCTAAATAATAATAATAATAATAATAATAATAATAAATAGAGAGATTCAAGCATGCCTTTTTAATGTAAACACCCTCTTATTTAAAAGCAATGGTGATCATTGCTTTTCATCCACACCATATTATAGCAATTTGTTAATAATCCATTGTACTAAAAAGAAGAAAAAAAAAACTTCTTGATAATACATGAAGTTAAATAATTGGATTATTGTAGATTTGGATAGACATTACCTTAAACAATTATTGGCATGTATTTATCTTTTTAGTTTATTCCATATTCAATTTTTCCAAAACACAAATGAGTAAGTGTAGGACCCGATCATGATGGTATATTTGGAGTCATTCATTTTCATATAAATATTTAAATATTTAAATTTTATTAGTCCATCTTCAAAAATAAATATTAATTTTATAGCTTTTAAATTTTAGTTTCAATTTTGAAAATGCATCTAAAATATATAAAAAAATATAGAAACTAATAGACGAATGTAGTGTTTATAAATTTAATTTTGAAAAAATTATAAAATTATAAAGTATATATACCAAACAAATTTTGAGGTTATATATACCAAACAAATGTAGTGTTTATAATAGGAATTAAACCATTACAAAATTATAAAATTCAAAGACGAAATGGCTCCCAATTCCAAAGTATATATACCAAACAATTATAAACTAAAATGAAGAGACTAAATTATTAATACCAAACAAATTTTGAGGTCAAAGAAGTATTTTTCAACCTAAAATAATATAACGATAAGTTAAAATGAACTAAATTTAGTAGTTTTTGTGTTCTTAAAATTTAGATCGTCCATTATAGATGAGTTTGAACTTTTTTTTTCTTTATTTTTAAAGCTAGTTTGAACATATATATATAAAACTTAGATACAATTAGATTGTACCCATCTATAATGTAGCCTCTACTACATTGAATTAAAAATTATCACATGTCAATTATAATTTTTTTAAAATAAATTATAAAAAAAACCACTTTTTTGTATGGATAAAAATAGGGAGCATGGACTCTTGCACTTAAGTATTGCTCAATATTTCAATATCTTGTTGAGTTTGTTGAGAAAATCCACGTAGACTCATCAATTCCTAGCTGTATGATAATTATGAACTACTTGAAAAGTTAGAATGTAATCAGGATTATGGAAATCAGAGTATTGGAATGCATGATATATCGAGTGTGGAACGAAAATAGGATCGTAAAGTATGAAAACGATGAAAATATAAGTTGGATTAAAAACAGTGAGAACATAATAAATCTGGTATTGAAAATCCGACTCCAAACGCTCAATTTAAACATAATTTTTTTTTGTTACATCCCATTCTAAATTCATCCTATTCCAACTAAACAAAACAAACATCCCTTATATTCATTCTGATGCGAACAAAATAGTGGGACCCACTACAGAGACAGGTGTCACGTAATTGATTGGATATTTACAGGTGAAAGCTGTCCCTACATCCACATTTCCATCCGACGTCGTTTCGAGAGGGCCACATACACTGCACCCGCACGAAAATCAAAGTGGTCGGCGGCCACGTGATTCAGACCTATCCCACGTATCCACAAATCCAAGGAAAATGTCTCTTTCGGTGCTTTTCCCTCCTATTTCTTTGGGATTTCTTTATTTTATTTATTTCTTAATATCATTTATTTGATCAAATTTTTTTTTTTTACACGATAATAATTGTCTGTAATGTTAAAATTTTGTGTTTGAAATGAAGAATGGTTTAATTTGGATCTGAGTCAAGTTATATATATTTGGTGTTGTTTGTAACCTAGAGAAGTCTGTTGTTCTGTGCTTAACTTTTTTGTTAAACAATTTTAATACATGTTTTTCTCGATATTTTTTTAGATAAGTTTATATGTATTTTACCTGTAATCATTATATTTGAGATAAACAAAATAATATATTTTTTTTTAAGATCAATAAACTTACAACATACTTTTTACTTTGTAGAATATATAATGAAACTTACGTAAAATATAAATATGTTATCAGAATATTCTATATGACAAAATATAATAAGGAAGTAGATAAGAGTTTATTATGCATGTATATTTGGTTGTTTGGACTTTAGAGCATTTGTGTATATCACTATTCATGAATACGAGATAGAAAAATTTTAACAGCATTATGTCAAGATAAAAAAAAAAATGCATCTCAGTTTTTCTTTAATACAAAATTATATGTATTATAAAGTTTTTTTTTCAACTACACATGTATTATGGAATTAAAGAAATGGTATGTTAATTTTATTTTTTTAATATATCATTTGATATTTCTTTTAACATACAAAAATTTGAATTAAGGTCTGTTTGGATGGTTTAGAAAAATCATTTTCAATTTTTTTTTTCATTTTCTCGTGTGTTTGGCTATAATTTTTCCAAAAGAATGTTTATACACAAATTTGTTTGGTTTGATAAATACTAAAAATATGTTTCTATTGATGTCAAAATACAATAAAAGATGATTATTTAACACTATAAACTAATAATTTCAAATTTGTATATCATCAATAATTTTTTTTAAGTATATGATCAATCGAGTTAGTATTTAGAGTTAGTTGTTGAAGATGATTGACAGGTATAATGTTGGGGGTTGAAATTGGTCGTTTGAAGTGATTGTTGTAGTTGATCGTCGAAATTGGTCGACGTCAGAGATGGTATTTATCGGAGTTGTCGTCAAAGTGATTGTCGGAGAAAATTAAAAAAATTAAATATTTGCGCACAGTAAGGTTATTGTAAGATTTTACATTACTTTGAAACAAATTTGTAAAGCTTGTAGTATTTAGAAAAGAAAAACTTTTATTATTTTATTTCACATTGATATATTGTGTATTATTTAGAGAGAGAAAAAAAACTTAATATCATTCCACATTGAATTCACAATGTCACATTGATTTTACTCGTAATATATATTTTTAATATTAACTAAATAAAGAAAATAAATGCAAATTGTTAGCAAGTATTTAAAAAATACATCTTACACCTTTTGAGTCCATATAGATGTGCATTAGTTGTACTTGTATAATATACTTGTGATCCATGTGGTCATGATTTTTTTAAACATAAATTTTGAGGGTAAAATTTGAATAGTGAAAGGATTATTTTTCATTTATTTTAAATAGTAAATATTTAATATAATTTTATGAAATCAACAAAGAAATAGTAAATAGGGTTCCATATCCACTTTTATATTTTAGATTTAGAAAGTATATAGATTTTTTATTTTACTTGTTTATTTAATTTCTTTAACGTCAATTATTATTATCTTTAGATAAAATGAGATTTTCATCCATGATTTTTTTAGACAACATAAGATTGTAGATATAATCAAACTCTTGATTTTTTTTTTAAAAAAAAAAATATATTTTTTTACTGTGATTTTTCATAAAACATAAATATATATCTTGTTCATAGTCTTTTTTAGATTTTAAAAGATTAGATTTGGATAGTAAATAGATTTATTATTATTTTTTATTATTTATGATCATGTCGCTGTTTTACTAGCACGTGTTTGAGATGTTACTAAATCTTTTATATTTTGACAATGATTTAGTGAATAATTTGACCAACTTTATTGATGATTTAGAAAAAGAAAACTTATATGTATATAAAATTATCATTCATTGGGCTTCAGCTCATGCTTTCAATGTTTTATGTTTTCTTTCCCCCAGGTAGCGATAAAGTTCCTAGTGTCTGGTGAGTCATCAAACGTCACTAGTGTTGTTAAACATCTACTGTATTGTTTGTGCATATATTTGAGAGTATTCCAGATAGTTAAAACTTGTGAGTTTTAAGTCATGGGAGGTTTGTTAAAAATAATCCTTATTGTTGGTCTGTTAATCTTTTTAAACAACGTAGCGATTTAAACTGAGTTGGGTTCTTCAACTCTTTAATGAATGTAAACTATTTTTGAAAATTAGTTTGGAAGTCTAGGTTTGATCTTGAGTACAGGATATGTTAAGAGTTTGGACATTAGATTTCACAGAAAGAAGTGATGTTTAATGTCTTCACGCGTCGTTCTAGATTAGGGGAGAAATTGGTTTGGAAGTCTGGGTTCGATATTTGATACAAACGCAATGATCCAATGCGTTCGTATAGGCGACATGCGAGTCGGAGTATCCCACGCAATGAGTTTGCATAAGACCGAACCGCGAAATAATAACCACTAAATGTAACTCTGTTGACTAATTAGGTTTCTATTTCGATGGGATGACCTAGGCACCTTAGTCTTAATCCCGAGTCTATGAATTCCTGTTCACGAGAAATTATCTTTTGATTTGTATAGGTGAGAGTGGTCAGTTTGCCAACTCAATTTTCTTACCATTTTAGGGACAAAATTGAGTGGGGAGTTGGGAACATAATAATACAAGATGGATTTCATTCCTCCTTAGCAATAGGGTAAGTAGATGAATGTTCCCTTAAGTGGTATCTCTGGGACTTGAACAAAGGGTCCTACCTTTTCACTAGCCCGAGAGGAGTTTCTGTTTAATGGTTGGACCATAAACAGGTTGTTCATTAGAGGAGCACTAGTATTTAAGGATAAAGAAGTAACCTAGGGGTAAAATGGTAATTTTGACCCAGCTGATGTTACGTACACTTGTGAAAGATTAACTTGTTATTATTGATCTATATCCATGGATACAGAAATATATCTGCAGTGGGAAGAGTGCAATTGTGGGTCTTTAGTGGAGTGCATCCACAGTTAAAGAATATTGATTAATGAAGTTAATGAGTTTAGCCAATTAATTTCATATCGTTGGAGCTTTTAATCTGTAGGTCCATGAGGTCTCCTAGCTCATAAAGGGAATTGAGGTAATTATGTCTTGAATAGAGTTTGAAATGTTCAAATTCACTTAGGGAAATAGTATAATGTATAATGACACATCATAATCTAAAGTTTATATTTTAATTAAACTTTATAATATATATTTAATTTTGTATATGATTAAAAATTAATTTATGAGAGAATTAAATATTTGAAGAAGTTCAAATATTAAATTAATATGAATTTGATTCATATTAAAGCTATAGGTTAAAATTAATGCATATTATATGGACATTAAAACTATAGGTTATGAGAGAAATACAATTGAATATGATTCACACATAGGTTAAATTAAATATATGGTATTTAATTTAATAATTAATTAATTGAAAGATTAATTAATTATTAATTTGATTTGATTAAATTAAATTAGTTAAATTAAAGCTATAGGTCATATGAGAGATGTTTCATTTAAATATGATTTAAATGAAATCATTAATTAAATTAGATTTAATTAATTTTTAATTATTTTAAATTAATTATTTATTTGACTTTTTAAATCAAACAATAATTCCCACGTAGGGGAGTTATCAGAAACGTGGGATAGCTCCCACGTTTCCTCCCTCTCTCTCCATTAGTTGATATACCTGCAAAATGTAAGTTCAAGGAAGGTGGTTCTCTTTACAGAAGGTTTCCGAATTGGTATTGTTCGTGCTTTTAATCCCAAGGAGAATTGGTATTCTTTCATTCAAGTCATAAAAAGTAAGTGTTCTTTCCTTTCTCAGTAGGATTGAATTCCTATTTGTTATGCATGCTTAACCTACAGTAGGTTGAAAGTTTTAGGTCTCCCCTTTCTATTCTATATTTTTGTCAGTTTATTGGTATTTCAATTTCTCAATTGAATTCGAGTTAGGCCTTGATTATTCTACTGTGTTAGGGCTTTTATCCTTACAGTTTCGACGTTGAGCCCTTTGCCTTACAATATAAAATGAATGTTGCACGTTCTACGACAGAATGTTTGCTCTGTTTCGCCCGACCACTCGAATTGCTCTGTTCTTTCTTCTAATTTTCCCAAATTGAAGCTGAAACTTGATTGCGAGCGACATAGACATGAATACAAACTCGATTGCAATAATAATTATGCCAAAAAACAACGGGCCCTTACAAATAAAATCAATTAAAGCAACAAAAAATTCTAAATTTCAAACCATCCAATATGCAAAACCATACAACATACATCACAATGCAGATCCATTACCCACCATAACTCTAAATCATAGTTCGAAAATGAAAAATGAGACTCAACCTGGCTTTGATATCTATTAAAGAATATGTGAATACCCCCAGTGGAAAAGATTATGTCCCATTTTTACATTTTAAAGAACCACAATAATACAGAGAACAAAAATGAATGATAAACAATTTTACATTAAGCACGTTGTCTATTGTGAAATCTAAAAAAGGAATTCAGGGAATCAGAAAACTTACCCTTGAAGATTACTGTCTTCATGTTTTCTCTTCTAATTCACAGCCATGTCACGAACTCTTCTCACGAACGACATTTCTCCTCCAAAACCTGAACGAAACGCACAACAATATAAAACTTGAACACTGATAACTTATAGCAATACAAGTTATTTTGCCTCTCTTATATAAGACAATTAGGAAAAAGCTCTGAAAATGCGACAACTTGATAAGAAATTAATGAAAATAATTACATATTGTGATCACACACACGCAAAACTTAATCTATCTACAAAAGGTTAAAAATCACACTTTGTTTAGTGTAGAAAATCTGCCGATGCGATCACATGAGTTCTCAACACCAATATATGGTCACATAGTTGGCCAAGTCGGTGGTTTCAGGTGATGAGATATGACATGATGTGTGGGCAGTGGAAGTCAAATCAAAGATGAAGTTGGTAGCTGATAAGAAAGCTTCACTGCAGAACCAATGAACTTCTGACACGCAGTAGCAACGCATCAGGTTATGAAATTTAATGCACTTTATTAGCACAATCATTAGTAAGAGAGGAAAAGCTGCATCTGAACGCCTATAAATACACCATGAAATCGCAAAGAGACGAGAAGAATAGGGAGAAAAATTTACAAAAATCTACTCCTCTTTCCACCATTTGTAAACCTTGAGGGAAAACTTAAGAATCACCTCTAAAGGCAGAAGAAGAACTCCATTTTCAACACTTCTAGTGAAGCAATCATTGATAAAACTGGAGAAAGCAAGAAATTGTACACCACGACTTGTTTCTCTATCTCTACTTCCTATCTTAGTGTATTTATATTGTATGAATGTTGAAAGACTTCTTTCCTCAATATGAATACATATTCAGTTCATCTCTCATCCATCTTTTCTACTTTCATTATGAGTAACTAAACCATTTAGGGGTTGAGAAACATTTAGCTAACATGAACTAAGCAATATTTGAACCATGTGTTCTACCTATTTTATGCATACTTATTGAACGCTTGAATAACTCAAGAGATTATTCTAAGTAGATTAAATTTAGGTTCGAAAGAACTAGAGATTTAGAACTCATAATACAAGAAGAGGGATTCTTTAGAAATAAAGAAATATCTTTTACAACATACACTCATCACATGCATCTTAGAAATGTGATATTGTGGCTATGTTCGCTGAAAGGTGTAAGTTATAATTTCGAGTGCACTCGTTGAACACATTATTTATATATTTGCTTAGGGAATGTTAGTGAATATTCTTCTCAACCCTACCATCTCTCATTTGAATTTCATATTCATCGCATACACTGTTTCACTTGAAGTGTAAATCCTCATCCTTTACTAAAATTAATCTTAGCATTAGAATAGCATTAAAATCCATAACCTGTTGAGTGTTCAAATTACTTCAAGAACATAACATTAATTGTCAACATATTCACAACAAAGCAATCCCTGAGTTCGACCTGGACTTACCATTATTCTAGTTGAGCTCATACTTGGGTTTAATAGATAAACAGTAGGTTAAAATCCAATATTTAACATTTATTTCATCGCATGGTATGAACGCATCAAACACTACCACGAGGGCTTCCCCGTTATTCTCAAGGATGAGAACCGCTAGAGAGTTGTGGGCTTCTAGGGATTATTTTCGGGAGCAGGGAGTAGGAGTTTGATGAGAGTTACAGAGTGCAACTTTTTTGGGAGGATGAAGATGAAGATTTCTTAAATGAGAGTACTCTCTCTGTGTAAAAACTTAAGAACCCATCTACACATATTTTGGGTTGAGAGATTAAATGAGAGAGGGGGCAAAGTTATGAAACTAACTCCCCCTCTCAAAATTTTAAAAAATCAAAAATTAAAAATATAATTTTGAATTTTAATGCATAATAATCAACTTATTATAAATAGTCATATGTTATACCATATATAATATATAATCTATAGTTTATTAATCTCTTATATAACTTATACAATTAATATGAATCATACTCATATTAATTTTAGCCCATAGTTTTTATATGAATCATGTTCATATGATTAATATTTGAATCATATTCAAATATTTATTTTTCTCATTAAAACTTTATATTATAATGTATCATATATATTATATTAATTATATCTTATATAGTTAATTTCATTCAATTAATTTGAACAATTTAAATTAATCCAAAATTAGTTCGATTCTCATTAATCCTAATTGATAATGGGAAGACTTTATGGACCTATATACTGAAGCTCCAATGATACTTGATTAATTAATTGAACCATTTAGTTAAATTAATCAACCTTCATTAACTATTAGTTACTTCACTAAAGACCAACAATTGCACCCTTTGCACTATAGATATATTTTTGTGTCCATTGGATATAACCAGTCAACAACGCATTGACCCTTTACAAATTGCTCGTAAGTACAGCTGGGCCAATATTACCGTTTTGCCCCTGTAGTTACATCTAACTTCTTAAGTACCACTGATTCCTCTAATGAACAATTAGTTATAGTCCAACTATAACTGAATCCCTCTCGCGCTAAGAGAGGGTGTGACACCATATTGTTCAAGCCCCGGAGTTAGCCCTTAAAGGAATAATTTCTCTACTTACCCTAATAGAATGGAATGAGTGAATTTCTTCTTGTATAGTTGCATTCTTAACTCCCCAATCAGACAAATCCCTAAAATGGTAAGCTTATTAAGTCGGCGAATCTGGTCATTCTCTCCCATACAAATTAAAAGACCGCTCTCATGGGTAGGAGTTTACAACTATTCATTTCGAAGTCACCTATGGTCATTCTGGTGAAATGTAAGTCTCCTCTAGCAATAGTATTATAAAGAAGACTATTCATTTCGTGGTCCGATCTTATACAAACTCTTAGTATATGATACACCCACTCACATGTCTTCACATGAGTGATCATGATCGGATCACTTGTAACACTTTACAATAATTGTAATAACTACAAGACAGGTCGTATCCGTAGTGTCACCAGGACAAAGTACCCAACCCTATCCATTTACTACAGACCGTTCGGGTTATCACTTAGACACGATCTACCTGTATCTCTTTACATACATGTTTAAGTTACAACAGATAATCTTGAATCTTAGTTTATTAGACTTTGGGTTAATGCAACCGAATATCGAATAAAATATCACTTATTTATTAGATAAATAAAATGTTTGTACAAATACAACTACAAACTACAATACCACGAGATTTAAGACA
The DNA here is from genome assembly GCF_027475165.1 of Benincasa hispida. Taxonomy (NCBI): domain Eukaryota; kingdom Viridiplantae; phylum Streptophyta; class Magnoliopsida; order Cucurbitales; family Cucurbitaceae; genus Benincasa; species Benincasa hispida. The sequence goes on along the minus strand of NC_143478.1, from coordinate 92,434,232 downwards.
TCAACCCCACCATTTACATCCTCAACCAAGTATTTTTTTACTATTAATTACTTTTCCTTTTCGATGATTTTTATCTTTGGAACCCATTGGTCTACCACACTTCTAGTGTGTTGCAGATTTAATAGTGACAACTTGTTGTGTTAGGATAGCAATTTTCGATGGAACATTTTCAGCTGGTATATATGACTTAGTTACTTTCTTTGCATCTATAAATGCATCTAGTAATTGATTTGCTATATTTTGCAAATGAGTTAGTTTCTGAACTTTAAGTTTACATTGATTTGTACGGGGATCAAAATGAGACAATAATGATGCATTCCATGTAATTTCTTTTTCCACACCGTTAGAGTGAGTGCGATTTACTAAGAGAATCTCAAGTAAAGGCTTGCCGCTCCTTCGACTGATTGATTTCTCCTCTAATATTGGAAAATTTTTCTCACTAAAATGACAATCAACAAATCGAGCAATAAATACATCACTCTTCAGGGATTCAAGATACTTAATAATTGATGGGGAATCATATCCAACATATATTCCTAACCTCCTTTGAGGATCCATTTTAATGCGTTGTGACGGAGCAATTGGTACATATACTGCACATCCGAAATTTCCCATATGAGAAATATTTGACTCATGGCCATAAGTTAATTATAATGATGAGTACTTATGATAAGCTACTGGCCTAATGCGTACAAGTGACGTTGCATGCAAAATAACATGTCTCCATATAGATATAGGAAACTTAACTCTCATAAGTAATAGTCTTGTAGTTAATTGCAAACCTTTTATAAATGATTCTGCTAAACCATTTGGTATATGAGCATGAGCTACAGGATGTTCAACACTTATCCCAATTGACATACAATAATTATCAAAAGTTGGATGTTCAACACTTATCCCAATTGACATACAATAATTATCAAAAGCTTGGGATGTAAATTCAGTAGCATTATCAAGATGAATGGTCTTAATTGTATAATAAAAAAATTGTGCTATTTAAGTATTTAAGCAAGTAATCTTTCAAATGCAAGATTTCGACTTGATAATAAGCAAACATGTGACCATCTACTGGATGCATCGATTAATACCGTAAAATATCTAAATGGTCCACTTTGTGGGTTAATAGGTTCACATATATCACCATAAATTATTTCTAACAATGAAGGTGATTCAGTTATCATTTTAACTGGTGATGGTCTAATTATTAATTTGTCTTGAGAGCAAGCATCACATGATGATTCATTAGATTAAAATTGAAGAATTTTCTAGCTCTTCAATGGATGTCCATTTGAATTATCAATAATTCTTCTCATCATTATAAACCCTAGATGACCCAACCTGTCATGCCAAATAACAAATATATATGGATTCATGAACTTCAGGTTCATTATTGCATATGTTTCAATTACTCGTATATGAGTATAATATAATCCATAAGATAAAACAGACAACTTTTCTAATATATGTTTTTCATTTGAGAGAGTAGAGATAGAAATTTCATATTATTCTTACTATCCGTCTCAATATGATAACATTGTAATGTATATCTATAAACTTAGAAGATTTATCTTTGATTGATTAGAGAATAATGCATTGTCAATTGTAAATTTTATTCCTTTAGGCAAAATAATATTTGCTTTTCCAATCCCTTATATTAAATTTGCAGAACCTGATATTATATTGACTTTTGCTTCTAGCATTATCAGTTAGGAAAAATATTTTTTATTTGTAAGTAATGTGTGTGTGGTTGCACTATCTGCCAGATATATATTTTCTTTACTCATTTTTTAATCACTCAAGATATGGAAATGTTACATGTTTCTACATTAAAAAAAAATAATTACAATTAGAAAAACAACACTTGGAATATACAAAAGTTAACATTTACTAAAACAAAAAAAACATGAAGATAGATAAAAGAAACGATAACATTAAGTCTAGATATTCTCAAAGTCGAAAGAAACACTTGATGTTCTAATTAACTGTGTCAATCTTCTCTTCAAGAGATTCAAAGAAGTCCACCACATTCAAATTTATCATATGGGGTGGGTCAATTATGTCATTATCTCGGTATGCAAAATTTGATTCCACATTTTTAACTTTTTTCCTTTAGGGAGGTTTGATAGAGATCAATTAAGTGTTTTGACGTATGACAAGTACGTGACCAATGGCCAGTCATTCCGCATCGGAAACATTTATTTTCAACACCTTTTGAACTCTTATCTTGTGGGGCTTTTCCTTTGTGATCATCATTTTGTGTGGTTCTTTTGGAATTTGAATGATTAGAACGACCACCACGAAACTAATAGTTATTTCTTCCTTTGCCATAGTCACGACCACGACCACAATTATTAATATTCACAACATTCATTTTAGGGAATGGTTTTGTTCTAGTTGGTTGAGATTCGTGGTTCTTCATCAATAACTCGTTATTTTGTTCGACCACGAGAAGACATGAAAACTAGCTCAATATATTATTTAAAACCTCTCTCTCGATATTGCTTTTGTAGAAGCATTTCAAGACATGAAATGTAGAAAATGTCTTCTCTAACATCAACATCAATAATTTTCTCTCCGCATAACAACAATTTTGAACTAATTTTAAATATTGCGGAATTGTAATCACTTACTGATTTAAAATCTTGTAGTCTCAAATGCATTTACTCATAACGAGCTTTAGGAAGAATGACTCTTTTTTTTATGATCATACCTTTCTTTCGAAATTTTCCACAAGATACGAGGATATTTTATTATGAGATCTTTCATTTGCAATCCCTCGTGAAGATAATGACGAAGGAAAATCATAACGTTTTCTTTATCTTGACTGGATGTCGTATTTTTTTCTTTAATTGTTTCCCCAAGGTTCATAGCATCTGGGTGGATTTCGGCATCGAGCACCCATGACAAATAATTATTGTCATTAATGTCAAAAGCTGTGAATTCTTATTTGGTAAGGTTTGTCATGGCAACACTTTAGGACCTACCTTCAACGAGGGAAGCGATAGGAGCTCATGTTGATAATGTGTTGTAAAATTAAGAAGCACAACGAGAACACAAATATAGAGAAAGTATAATATAATAATATAATAATATAATAATAAAATAAAATAACTAAAATTATGAGAATATGATAATATGAAAATTCAAAGTGGGATTTTGAAGTGGATTTTCATACCAATGTGTGTGTTTTTTCAAGATCCACTATCAAAGTGGTATATAGGATGTGGTCTTACACGGAACCAAACATGAATAACTACAAGACACATGGACAATATGAAAATTGACACATAACTTTTAGAACACTAAACATTAGATATCTATATTATACTATTTATAATAATATAATAGTATAATAGTTTGTACGATAATTTCAAGTTGGGCTTTTTCTTGTGCACTAGCTAGCACTAGCAGGCCCATAAGTCCAAAATCTGTACTTTCCAAATAACAAATCGACCAGATCCAATGGAAAAGTTTCGGGTAGGTCAAAGCTTCATGGGTCGGGTTTTGTGATACCCAATTACTTCAAACCCTAAACCCTCGCAATATAAAGCCTGCCGCCTACTTCTAAGCCCTCTTTGGACGGGAGAGGAATCCAAAGTCTTCATCCTCGAATTCGATTAAATGGTAATGGCGAACTTCAATCTCTTCCCTTTCTACACGAATGTTGTTGAATTCGAAATTTAAGTGCGTTAATCGACTTGTTTGTTGATCCGTAATTAGGGTAAGGGAACGGGAAGCTTCGGTAAGAGGAGGAACAAGACTCACACTCTTTGTGTTAGGTGTGGCCGCCGCAGCTTCCATCTTCAGAAGAGTCGATGCTCCGCCTGTGCATTTCCAGCCGCCCGTAAGCGTAAATGTAAGTTCGCCTAATCAGTTTGTAGTCTGTGTTCGTTGTTTCATCATTGTACAATTAAATCTGTTTTATTTACTATGCTTAATTTGTTTAATCCATTAGAAGTGGTAATTCTAGATCCCTCATTATCGACCCGGATAGCAGTAGTTTCGTTCTCTGTGTTCTAATCTGTTTGAATGAATTTCTTTTACTTTTGGGTCTTCAATTTTGGTTTACTTGTTCGTCTGTCTTATATGGGGTTTTGAATTTAGATAACTGGAGTGTCAAGGCGATCCGAAGGAAGACCACTGGAACTGGGCGGATGAGATATTTGCGCCATGTTCCTCGCAGATTTAAGAGTGGTTTCAGAGAAGGTAGAAATCTAAGTTGTGTAATTCTTGCATTTTTTTACTAATCAATGTGATTTTTTACGACATTTTGTGAATTTAATTACGCTCGGGTTCTGTGATTAGGTACTGAGGCAGCGCCAAGGAGCAAAGGAGCAGCAGCATCAGCCTAAGACATCGAAGCTTAATTGTGGCACAACTTGGTACCTTATATAGTTCTAGGAGGATTTTGTCATTTTTGGGACTAGAATTTATAAGAATTTTGTTTGATGATGTTATTGCCTTCAATACTGAAACTCATTTTTATTTGTTACTATTTTGTTTTTGGAATTTCTGGTTATTGTTTTCAGACCACTTTCACCTTTGCTTAATCTATGTCTTGAGTTATATACTTCTAACCATTTTAAGATGTTTTTGCTGGTAGATATTTTCACCCACCCTGAATGCCACGGTAGAATTTATTAGTAAGAAATTTGATCAAATTTGGGTGTTAAGATCATGTGTTAATTTTAGAGTTGTTCCTTATTCTGAGTTGCAGCCTCTCAGGATTGCATGACAGCATGTTTTTAATTTATAATATGTATACTTTTTCCCCTGACCATGATTAGGGTTGATTATCCAAAATAAGCAGAGAAATTTTGCTTAGGTTATTGTATAATTACCATTTAACGAAGCAAACCACTCATTAAGAGATATGGTTAGATATCAAAAACTCTAAGAAAGGGTGTTGGGATCATAGGATCAGAAAAGTAGAAGAAGGCTTAAGGAACAAGGAACTGAATAAAGATGTTCAAATGCATAGAATTCCGAACACTCTTATCTAGATCCATCTAAGCCTTGAAAAAAAATCCTGCTATATACCAGAGGCTTCTAAAACACTCGCCTCTCGAAGAATATACTTCTCTATCCTAGGTAAGATGATGTCAGCAATACCACAAGTTGGTCAGTGTGCTGAAGCTGAAGCCACTTTTAGAAATTTACAGAATCATCCATCAAATCTTTGAGTGATTAAAAAATATCTCCTCCCCGTGCTTGCATAGAACATGCCATTTAGGTTTAAGTAGCAAAACGGAGATCTCTATTACGCTACAAATGTGTTGAGTTGGTTGACCCAGCTATATGCCAACCAATAAACCTCACTTAATGGGGATGCAGAAATTTCGAATCTAGAGGGTGAGCAACTAGACAAGGGTTTAAATGCTGGAGGATTTTGAAGGATTGGAAATGGTTCCCTACGAACTGGATATGGCTGTTTCGTTACATCTTTGTTGTGGTGATTTCTTGTCATCTTTTTTAATCACCTTTGAACTATTAATCATCCTCGAGCTTGGGTACACCTTTGTTGTGTTGATTTCTTATCATCCTTGTACGCTTCCAATGAGAAGACAAGTGAGATTCGTTAGAATGAAAATGTCAGGAATTTCATTGAATCGAACAGCATTGTAGTCTATACCCAATAACAAAATCACTAGAAGAAAATGATCTTTTAGCAATTTCATCTTTCCTAATATGTTGCTTGTGAAGTCTACTTGTGACTGTTAACTATAAACGTTGATGTCATCTCCATTTTGTGGAGTATGTCGATGTAGTTTTTTGTTTTTGTTTTTGTTGTCTTGTTTTTGTTTGTTTTTGTTTTTTTTATTGTGGGGCACCCACATTATAGGATGTTTAGTTAGAAGAATATTGTACATGCAGGAGGTATCTTATACTATTACAATTTTAGTATGAAGTTTTTTTAACTCACTTTTCACTGCTTTTGTAGAGGTTCTCATTTGGAAGGGTATGTTTTGGGTTTTCCTGATTTGAAATATACCTCCATGTAGCTGATTTTGAAATTGTTTAAATAACTGTTGGACGACTTTCAAACATGTTTTTAATATTCATAATCAATTTAATGATAGATTTAATACTTTTAAATCTAGTTTTCATATTATCAAAATTGATTTTCAATTCATAAAAGTATGTGCTTGTGTGATTTTGAAAATGAGAAAGATGATAACAAATCATAATCACTCCCATCATGGATCACCATCAAATTTTTTTAATCATGATTGGTTTAATACTCTCTTTGGAATAACATAGTAAAAATGTTTATTTTAAAATAAAATTTATTTTTAATAAGTATCAAATAATCATGATTGGTTTAATACTCTCTTTGGAATAACATAGTAAAAATGTTTATTTTAAAATAAAATTTATTTTTAATAAGTATCAAATAATTTAATTATGAATTTGGTCCTTATGATCAAATTTGTTATTCAACCTCTTTTATAATAAACATGAAAGATTATTATAAAATAATATTGTTGTGTTAATGTGAACATCTTCAAATTATATTGTAAGTATGTCTGTGTATCTCTTTTGTGTATGTGATAACAAAAATTAATATTCTCATTATTCGTTTTTAAATTAGTTTTGAATAATACAAAGTTGTAATCATTTACTAGTTGAAAAATAACATTATAGAAAAACTATAGAAAAACTATTTTTGATGAGGAAATATGAGATAAAACTTTTGTACTTTTCATGTCACGAATAAGCTCATGTAACAACAATAGTGAGATACCATCAAATGTAGTATAAATTGCTATAAATTTATATCATGCCTTTTTGTAATGGAACAAAATAACAAACTTGTAATGAAAAGTCATGAATTGCAACCAATTAAGTGTTGTAATTTTGTAGTGATTTCTATAATAATTAAAATTCCAAGCAAATCACGAGTAATGGTAGTGTACAGTCTAAAAGTTTTGAAAAGTGTTTTTGATGTGGCATGAACGACATTGATCTCTACTAAGCATCATTAAAGAAAAGAAAAAACTACCAATTAAAGAAGTAAGAAACACTTGCATGGCAATGTCAACTATTAGTATTACTTTATGTTTCATTTATGCCATCTAGTTCTATTTTATTTTATTTTTTCCTCATTTTTTAGTTGAAGATTTGTAACCTTTTTTTTTTCTTTAATGAAAACTTGCGGACACTTCTCTAATATAAAAAAAATATGTTGTATCGATTATCTAAAATTGCTTCACATGAAAAATCTATATCAAAAACATTGCTTACCTTTTCTTCTAGGTTATATTATACTCGTATACGACTAATAATAAGACATAAATTTTATATACAATGGACATTGGAGGGAAAGTGTTATAAATGTTGTAGCTATCCAATAAATACTTACTCTCTCCATGACTCTCTCAGGCTATAGTTTTAGGCCATTTCACTCTCTCAATCTATACTCTTTGTAACACTATAAACAAGCTTGGGAAACAACACTCAACTGAGAATGCAATTTGCCCTTTTTTTCAATTTATATATATATATATATATATAAATTTATTCATCATTCTCTTTGTTTTGTTAATTAGTATTCACCATTTCTTTTTTGCATTTGCTCTGGATAAGGTTCTAAAAACAAAAACAACTTTTTGAAAGCTATTTTTTTAGTTATCAAAATTTGGGGGTTTTTTTTTTAATTTTTAAATTTTAATTTTTTAAATAATTAGATAACAAAAGTATATGCAATACCTTCTTTTGTCAAGTCGTCGACCAAAGTCAATTCTATAATTCTTGGATCTTATTTTGTTCTTTGAATGTTGGATGAAGAATTTTCTAACCATAATCACTTTTAATATTGATCTTTCATCCGTATTGCTAGAAGGTTCAAATTTTTCCAAAATTATTGAAAAGAAATGAACTCTTTTGTGAATTTAGAAATTTCTTTCACATAAGTTGTCAAACAACTTTGAAAATGGAATGAAGAAAATTCTTATTCAAACGATTATTAATTGAAATTTAAGGAGTCTTTTTAAATATAAAAAAAGTATTTAAAAGTATTTACACTTTATAGAAAAAGGTCCAAAATATGTGTAAGTATTTTTGAAATTTTTTGCTATAAAAGGTAAATATTTTGGTCCAAAAATGTCTTTTTTCTTTTTAGAAAATCTTTGCTTTCTAATATATAAATAAAGATTAGTATACTAATTTGATGTCATACTGTAATTGATAATTAAAGAAAAGTTCTTTTAATATATCGAGGGATAAAATGTTGTAGTTCAAGTTTTCATATTTGATACAAATTATTGTTTGATAATAAATTTGTTATTTACTATTGATAATTAAATAATTAATTAAAATCTCTGTGAGACACTAGGTACACAATTTTTTTCATAAGCTAATAGATTACTAATGTTTTATTTTTTCAAAAAAAAAAAAAAAACCTTTAAATAAAAAATGAAAACAATAAAAATATTATAAATAGTATAATAAAAGGTTCATTAGATACTCATGCTTAGTTTCCATTGATAATGCCTTTATTTCGGAAAGCATTGTCCATGTGTCTCACCATTACACATGATTAGTGTCCATGTAATCCATTCTCTATTTGCCAAATTGTCTATAAATAATGACATTTGGTGGGTTTTGGAACACAAAGATTGGGTAAATTCCATGAAAATTAGAGAAAGTAGAAAATTTAGAGAAATTTCTTATTTTATATTTTGCTAATTTATTTTATTTTGTTTATTTATATGTTATATTTAATTTAATATTATATTTTATTGGTATTTGTATTCCTGTTGTACTCCTCAAATTCACAACACATTATCAGCACCAGCTCCTATCGTTTTCCTCGCTAAAGGTAGGTTTAAATGTATGTTTGTTTTTCTCTCTTTGTCATAATTAATAAATTAAATGTTGTTTTACATAATTGATATATATTAAATTTCAAATATAAATATAATATTTTGTAATAGTGTTACTATGAAAATATTATAAAATTAGAATTTGTAGCATTTGATATTAATGATAATAATTACTTGTCATTAGTGCTTGAGCCAAAATACACCCTTGATGTCATAAAAAATTGATAATCGAAAAACAAATTTTCTTCCTAAAACTCGTCGTAAATGGATGTACTTGAGGCTCCAAAATTTTAAATTAATATTTTAGAGAAAACATTTTTCTACATTTTAGATATGCTCATGCAGTAACAATATCAAGAGAAAGGTTCTAAACAGTATCATGAACTAATTTCATATTTTCTTATGACCAAACAAAATAATGAGTTATTGATGAAAAATCATGAATCTCGACCAATTGGAACAACACCATTCCCTGAAATGAATGTTGTGAATGTTAATAATCGTGGTCGAGGTCGTGACAGTGGCAGATGAGGAAATAATTATTATTTTTGTAATGGTCATTCTAATCATTCAAATTTCAAAAGAACAACACAAAATGATGATCACAAAGGAAAAATTTCACAAGATAAGAGTTCAAAAAGTGTCGAAAATAAATGCTTCCAATGTGGAATGACTGGATAGTGGTCACATATCTGACGTATGCCAAAAACACTTAGTTGATCTCTATCGAGCCTCCCTGAAGGAAAAAGAGAAAAATGTGGAAGCAAATTTTGCATACCAGGATAATGACATAATTGACCCATCCCATATGACAAGTTTGGATGTGGTGGACTTCTTTAGATCTCTTGAAGAGAAAATTGACAGAATTGATGAGACATAAAGTGTTTTCTTTAATTTTGAAAATATCTTGATTTAATGTTGAAGGAAATCTGACATGAGGATTTCCATGAGCAGTAGAATGATCGTTCCAAATTCCATTTGAAATTGAACACTAACAATTACAATCAAGAAACGGAAACTTACAGGTCATGCATAATACTAAATTACAACATGCTTAACAATGAGATCAAAAGATAACAAATACAAACCTTTGAAGACTCATGCTTCAAACTCCCTTGATCACGAACGCTCGAACAGTCTCCAAGACGGTAATACACGAACGCTCGAACATAATAATTGCAACACAACATGATCAATAGAAAACATGAACTCCACGATCTCCAAGATCACGGACCCAATGAACGACCTCCAAAACCTTGAACTCAGTCGAGTTGAATGAAGACACCACCACAAGTGTTACCATGGTATTCTCGGTGTGAGAATCCATAAGTGTGGGCTCTGTGTGGCGCTTCGAGTATATGAGAATAATGGTTAAAGATAGAGACCGGAGGAGTAATAATCGTGTAGACGATTGAGTAAGTCGGAGATGAGAAGAGTCTATCGTATAGACAAATGCTCAATTTGTAGAAGAAAACAATCTATCGTATAAAAAAAGTCCTACGATCGTTTAGCTACGACCAACTGAGTGAACTATCGTATACTCCACGATCGTTTAGTCTCTCTTTCTACTATCATTTAGTGAAACCAATTCACTTGACAACAATTCCATGAGTCTTTTTTTTTTTCGAGAATAGCAACTCTTTTAAATTTAGGAAAACATTTTTCTTTTTATCTCACGGTTATCATAAAACCACCAATAACCTCACACTCAATTGATTATTAGAGAAAAAGAGATAATTATCCAATAATTAATGTTATTATAAGTATATATGATATCCAACTTACCATATTATATTTATAACCTATAGTTTTAATATTTCATATCATGAAACATATAACCATAGTTCTTTTTCTTTTTTATGATACTTAATGTAAATCATATTTACATTAATCCTCCACTTGATGTATCTCATACATCATACCGACTATATCATATATAATCAAATTTCCTCTTGTCAATTTGAATATTTCAAATTAACACCAAGAACTGATTCTCAACTTGAATCCATTGAGCTACCGAAGGGACCTTATGGACCTATAGCTTGAAGCTCCAACGGTACGTGAATAACTGATTAAACTCTTTAGCCATGGGATCCACCATTCGTTAACTGCCGGGCATTCCACTAAAGACCGACAACTGCACTTTTCTTACTATAAATATATTTTGTGTCCATATCAACCAATCAACAATGCGATAATCCTTCACAGATCGCTCGTAAGTATAGCTGGGCCAATAACCATTATGCCCTTGTAGTTACATCTAACTCCTTAAATACCATTGATCCCTCTAATGAACATAAGTCATAGTCCTACTATGACTGAGTTATCTCTTCCAAAGAGAAGTTGTGGATACTATGTTCAAAACCTGGAATCAGCCCTTAAGGGAGCAATCTATCTACTTACCTCTGCTTCGAGGAAGGAGTGAATTTCAACTTGTCTAACTGAGTTCCCAGCTCCCAAATCAGACAAATCCCTAAAAAGGTAGGCATGTTAATCTTGCACTCTCACCTATACTAATCAAAGGACTGCCCTCAAAGGCAGGAGTTCCCAGAACACTCAGGATTGAGGTCATGTCATCTATGGTCATTTAGGTGAGATGTAAGTCTCAAATATTAACGATGTTATATAAAGAGACTAGTCATTTCGTGGTCCGGACTTATATAAACCCTTTGTATAGGATACTTCCGCTCACATGTCTCCACATGAATGATCAGAATCTACCAGCTGTAGTAGTTCACAACACTTGTAAACCTCTACAAAGTGGGCTGTATCCGTAGTGTCACTAGGATCAGGTATCCCTCCTTAATCCTTATACTACAGACCTTTTTAAGTTATCACTTAAGGCATGATCCACTAGTATATCTCATATACATGCTTAAGTTTTCATACAATAACCATGGAGCTTTGTTTATTGGATATGAGTAAATGCCAAATAAAATAACTCTTATTTTATTGATAACATTGTTTACAGTTTATAAACTACGAGACTCCGGGAGAATTAGGACACCAATCCCAACAAATATTGTTTTTTATTCATCTTCATATTTTTTCCCCTCTTAGTAGATGTTAAAATGTGTATATTCCAAATGTTATTTTTCTTATTGTAATTATTTTCTTTTAATGAAGAAACCTGGATCATTTTCATATGTTGGGTGACTAAAAAATGAGTAAAGAAGATCTATGTCTGGCAGACAATGTAACTATACATATAATACTTACAACTATAAAATATTTTTCCAAACTGACAATGCTGAAGCAAAAGTCAATACTATATTAGGTTTTGCAAACCTAATTGAAGAATTTGGAAAAACAAATATTATTTTGCCTAGAGGAACAAAATTTATAATTGACAATACATTTTCTTTGTCAATAAAAAAGAAATCTACTTAGTTTTAAAGGTATACGTTGCAATGATTATCATATTGAAACTGATAGAAAGAATAATATGAAGTATCTTTATATATCATATCTGCTGTCTCATATGAAAAACGTATACTAGAAGAGTTGCTTGCTTTATCTTTTAGATTATATTATACTCATAGATGAGTAATTGAAACATATGCAACAATGAACCTAAAGTTCATGAATCCAGACATATTTACAATATGGCATGATAGATTAGGTCATCCTAGGTCTATAACGATGAGAAGAATTATTGAAAATTCAAATGGACACCCATTGAAGAGTCAGAAGATTCTTCAATATAATGAATTATCATGTGATGCTTACTCTTAAGGCAAACTAATCATTAGACCATCACCAACTAAAGTGAGGACTGAATTACCTGAATTGTTAGAATGAATTCATGGTGATACATATAGACCTATTAACCTACCAAGTGGACCATTTAGATATTTTATGGTATTAATAGATGTATCCAGCCAATGATCACACGTGTGCTTATTATCAAGTTGAAATCTTGCATTTGCAAGATTACTTGCTTAAATAATTAAGTTAAGGGCACAATTGTCTGGTTATACAATTAAGACAATTTGTTTTGATAATGTTGGTGAATTTACATCCCAAGCTTTTGATAATTATTGTATGTCAATTAGGATAGGTGTTGAACATTCCGTAGCTCAGGATAAGTGTTGAACATTCTGTAGCTCATGTTCATACACAAAATGGTTTAGCAGAACCATTCATAAAACTTTTGTAGTTAATTGCTAGACCATTGCTTATAAGAGCTAAGCTTCCTACATCTTGGGACATGCTATTTTGCATGCGGCGTCACTTGTATGCATTAAGCCAATAACTTATCATAAGTCCTCGCTATTACAATTAGTTTATGGCCATGAACTAGATATTTCCCATCTATGAATTTTTGAATGTGCAGTATATGTTTCAATTACTCCATCACAACGTACTAAGATGGGTCCTCAAAGGAGGTTAGAAATATATGTTGGATATGATTTCCCATCAATTATTAAATATCTTGAACCCCTGACGAGTGATGTATTTACGACACGATTTGCTGATTGTCATTGATGAGATAAATTTTCCAACATTAGGGGGAGGAATTAAAAAGTTTGAAAAAGAAATTACATGGAATGTATCGTTATTATCTTATTTAGATCCTCGTACAAATCAATGTGAACCTAAAATTCAGAAAATAATTCATCTTCAAATATAGAAAATCAGTTACCAGATGCATTTATAAATACTAAGAAAGTAACTAAGTCACATATACTAGCTGCAAATGCTCTACTAAATACAATAAGTTGTCACTAATGAGTCTGGGACATGCCAGAAGTGTGATAGAACATTCAGTTCCAAAGATAAAAATTCTCGAAAAAGAAATAGTCAATAAATGACTCAGTTAAGAATATGGATGCAGGGATCAAATCTCGAGCGGAAGCGTGTGAACGCCTTGCATCCCAAAAATCGATTTTTGAAGAAACAAAAACAATGTTCTCAAACATAACATATAAAGGAAAAACATATGAAATAACATGCTTTAGAGAAGGAAAACTAAGAGAGAACCATTCTTACCTTTGAAGATTCCTGAGATCCATGAAAAATCCTCTTGATCTTGGCACGAACTTCTTTTAAATCAAACTTGAACACGACCACGAGAATAACCTTGTAATTTTCAAGGATTCCAGTAGAAGAATGGGCGGTATCCAACTAATTGGAAGAAGAAGAGATAGAAATATTTCTCTTAGAGAGTAAAGAGATTTTTGTTTTGGTGACTAGGGTAAATCTCACCAAAATCAATTCTTCCCTAAAAAAAGGACATAAGGTAGAGTTTATATGGAGATGGGTTAACCTTTCTCCAGGTTTTTCTCTATTTACCCTTGTGTTTAATTAATTAAATAATCTTTATTTAATTAATTAGCACATTAATTAAATAATCATCTATACATTAAATCCAATTTAACGTATATATTTAATTAACATAAATAAACATCATGTTTCTCTCCAACTTAATTTAAATTATAGATCACATCCATAATCAATTACATATTAGTCACATTAATATACAATTTCTTCAAATTGATTTGAACAATTTGAATCATTCTTCTTTAATATCCTTTAGCGAGCTAACAAGAGGACCTGGTAGACCTGTAGATTAGAAGCTCCAATGATATGAGATTAATTAATTAAACTCATTAACCAAATTAATCAATATTCGTTAACTGTGGGTACACTCTACTAAAAACCCACAACTGCACTCTTCTCACTGCAGATATATTTCTATGTCTACAAATATAAATCAATAACAACAAGTTAGTCCTTCATGAGTGTCCATAACAAAAACTTAGTCAAATTATCATTTTACCCTTGGGTTACCTCAGTATCCTTAAGTATCAGTGCTTCTTGAACAATTTTTTTATGGTCCAACCAATAAACAGAAACCCTCTGGGGCCAATGAGAGGGTAGGGCTCTTTGTTCAAGTCCCGAAAATACCACTTAAGGTAACACTCATCTACTTACCCTGAAATCGGAAAAGAGTGAATTTCATCTTGTATCATTATGTTCCCAGTTTTTGACTTGGTCTTGTCCCCAAAATGGTAGACTTATTGAATTGGCAAGCTGTCCACTCTCCCCCATACAAATAAAAGGACAATCCCTTGTGAACATGAGTTCATAATACACTCAGGATTAAGACTAAGTTGCCTAGGTCATCCAATTGAAATAGGAACCAAACTAGTTAACGACGTTACATCTAGTGGTTATTATTTTGTGTTCCAATCTCATGCAAACTCATTGCATAGGATACCCCCACTCATGTGTCACCTACAGAACACGTATCAAATACAAAGTGGGTTGTATCCATAGTGTCACCAAGATAAGGTATCCAACCTTATCCCTATACTATAGACCCTTTAGACTGTTTCTTGAATATTGATCTCTATATGTCTTCACATACAGTTCAAGATTCATAAGGCAACCTTGGAGGTTAATTTATTGGAGGGTTATTAAGACAAAATAGAATACAACACAATCAATAACATCTATTGAATTAACATCGATAACTCTTTATTGATAATAGTCAATTAATAACATTTACTATCTACGAATTTTAAGGCATAGAACTCAACAATGGATGTTCTAGAAGAAATCTTAGATATGAGTACTCATAAGGATAATAATGACATCTCAATAAATTATGGAACCAAATAAGTTAACAACGTTTTTGCATGCAATGTTACTCACAATATTATTTATGAAAGTGAGTAAGAAAAATATCGATATAGAAAGGATTGACTTATGAGGAAAGAAACAATCTAATATAAATAAACTAATTTTTCAAATCGTGAGGTTTAGTAATCTAGACATCAGAGAATGTCAAACATGTGGGATATAAGTGGAGTATTTGTAAAACAAATAGAGTGAGGTCACAAGATATAAAGCGGACAAATCCTACAATAATTCTCGCAATAGACTGGTATTAATTGTGAGAAAACATATTCTCTAATGGTTCATATACAATACCATGAGATATTCAATTTATCTGATTGTGTATGAAAAATATAATATTCATACACAATCTCATGGTATTGTATATGTTATTAGATAATGGTTATTATGTGGAAAGAAACAATCTAATATAAATAAACTCATTTTTCAAATCGTGAGGATTAGTAGTCTAGGCATCAGAGAATGTCAAACATGTGGGATATAAGTAGAGTATTTGTCAAGATATAAAGCGAGACAAATCCTACAATAATTCTCGCAATAGACTAGTATTAATTGTGAGAAAACATATTCTCTAATGATTAATATACAATACCATGGATGTAGTCATACTACATTTATATGAATCTCTTAATAATGATATTTATTTATGAACATTCTTGATACCATAATCTTATAGTTCAAATATTAAAGAATCATATATATATATCATAGAGATTCTTATAAAATATTCCTGACGAATGTGATATAATCATTTTATTCAATATTTGTTGGTATGAGGGTACAAAAATAACCCTATTTGTTTGTGTCCTTTTATAAAAAAATTCACAACCTGAGATTTACCATATATTGATGATTTAAGCAGAAACTCCTGAAAATTTTTTAAAGACAATGGAATTTTAGAAGAAAGAAATTGAGATGATAAATTTTGCTTTACCTTGCATATAAAACATAGAGTAAATGAAATTGCATCAATTTATACATTAAAGATCTTTTATGGATTATGTACATCATTGAATACTCTTATGGTGGTTCATTCACTCGATGTGAAAATGATATATCATCTGATCTCAGAAAGATGATGAAGAATGTTAGGTCCTGAAGAACCACAAATTTTGAGAAATAAGTGCACGGTATAGTTTAACTAGTTTATACACTGCACTTTGTAGTATTTGTCAATAATTTTGTTACATATATATGATATTCCTCCAAAAGAAGAATATTGAAGTAGAGTTAAACATATGGTACATTTTATTTGAAAATTAGTTCATATTGATTTATTTTATTCTAGTAAATTTAATTATGATGTAGTTGGTTGTGAAGATGCAGGTTAGTTATCTAACCCATACAAACTAGATGTTAAATAGGTTGCATAGTACATGGAGAAGAATTTTTATTTATAAAGATCAGTGAAACAAACCATAATGGTTACTTCCTCAAATCATGCTGAAATTCTTGCAATTCACAAGGTTAGTCGAGAATGTGTATGGCTAAGATCAATGACTCAGCGCATTCGTGGAACATGTGGTTTGTCTTCTAGTAAAAATCTCCCAACGATATTATACGAAGACAACACAACATGCATATCCCAAATCAAAGAAGGATACATTAAAGGAGATAGAACAAAACATATTTCATCAAAGTTTTTCTACACTCGTGATCTTGAAGAAAATTGTGACATCACTGTATAACAAATTTGTTCGAAGGATAACCTAGCAGACTTATTTACCAACTACAACCTTTGAGAAATCAGTGGACAACATTGGAATGCAGTGACTCAAAGATCTCAAGTGATGTTTTCATTAGGGGGAATAAATATATTTTTTAGGAGTATAAATTATATGAAATATGTACTCTTTTCCCTTCGCTAGGATTTTTTCCCATTGGATTTTTCCCTAGTAAGGTTTTAACGAGACATATTTCATATATATAATAGGCATCTAAGGGAGCATTATAAATATTATGATAATAAATACCCATTAGATGTGTATGCTTAGTGTCCATTGACCATATGCCATGTTCTTATTTCCCAAAGTGTTGTCCATGTGTCTCAACATTACACATTATTAGTGTCCATGTAATCCACCTTCTACTTGCCAAATTGCTTATAAATAGTGGTTTTTGATAGGTTTTGGAACGGACATTGGGCAAATTCCATAAAAATTGGAAAAAGTAGAAAATTTAGAGTATTTTCTTATTTTATATTTTGTTAATTTATATATTATGTTTAATTTATTTTAATATTTATTTATTTTATTATTATATTATATTTATTTTAATATTTTTATTGACACTCATGTTCCCTTTGTACTCCTCAAGTTCACAACAAAAATCAATTTATGATTTATTATTTATTTCAAATATTTTAGATAAAATAATATTTTTTTAAACAAAGTTTTTAAATTTTCATTTTGATTTTTTTTTTTGTTTTAAAGAGAAAGTATATTAATACACGAGAAAAAAAAACTAAATACACCCAACCAAGGTCTTCTAACAAAGAGGAGGATACTTTGTCCGAAAAAGGTCCACACCAAAAAAGCTCTTTTGACCCTTCACTCAGGGAAGAGATACTATAAAAAATATCAGAGGGAAGCTAGTCCTCCATCGTCACAAGGGCATGGATAGCCTTATTGCAAGCTCTATTACAAAAAGAAAGCATCATAACATTCACCTGAGGAGCGAGGAAAAGAATATTCTCAGAAAAGAATGTCCTCATAACATTCACCTGTTAAGGATATTAATAATCTCCAAAGAATCCGATGTGACCTCCAAAATGGGTAAGCACTCTAAAAACTTGTTGTAGATGCATCTAAGGCCTTCTAACATTGTCAAACCTTCAAGAGCTTTCACTGGCTATCTCCTGTACATCACCTTGAATCACGCCCCAACAAGAGACCCTTGATATTTTCGAATTATCCACCCAATTCCACCTCTGCCCTTCGACTAACTCCATGATGTATCAGAGTTGAGCTTCTAGTAGCCTATTGGATGAGGGGCCTACTTTCCAAGACTGTCTTGAGCCAATTAATCTCTAGAAGGACTCTCTAAACTTGAAGGTTAGCCAACGTCTTCTCTACTCTAGCTTTGGAAGCCAAAAGATATATATAATTTATTTATATGAAATATATATCTATAATGCATTATCAACATAGCTTAATTTTTCTTTTATAATTGCTAAAATGAATTTGACTAAGTGACATTAACATGTATCATGATCTAAGATGTCGAAGGTTTAATATCCATCCTTCCTAGTAGTCTTAGTTGATGTATTCAAATTTTCGTTTCTAACTAGAACTCAATCACTCGCGTGTGCGTGGATAATCACCACGTGGCTCTTCCTCTTTATTTATTAGAAGAACCCATCCAACGGCCAAATCCCAAATCTCACAATTTCCAAAATTAGGGTTTTACATTCTTGTTCACTGCGATGGACGCAGCAGAGCAACACAATCCCAATCCAGGTATCTTCGATCAAATCCTCCCTCCCCGTCTAGAAGACGCCGGCCTCGAGGATTGCGCCCTTCCTCCCGATTCCATTCGCGAAGCCTTCTTCAAGGCCGCCTCCGCGGTCAAATCCACCGCCACCGCCCTTCTTTCTCCCTCCGACGACGATGATCCATGGTCCCCTACTTCCACACTACCTACCGATGTCGTCACCGGCATCTTGCCGGACCGGGACGATCCGGTGGTTTGCGCGACGGAGAAGGGATTGAAATTGCCTGAAATTGGTGGAGACGAGGTCGTTATTGGGGGAATGGAGGAGAGGAGAGGGAAGGCTTGTGTGGTAGATGGATTGGAAGGATTGGAGATCGGCGATGAAGCCAAGGAGAAGAAGAGCGGCAAAGAGGAGAACCCTATTTTAGGCGAAGGTTTTGCTTGAATTTCTGTAGTTGGATTTAGGTCGCTAAATTTAATGGGGTTCTTGTTCTTGGTTGTTGATTGTGAATAATTTGGGAGTTAGAGAATTCCTGGTTGAATTTTTCTGTGTTCACCTTCTTTGTGAGTATACATGAGAGAGACTAGAGATGAGTTCTTGATTTTGTTTTTCCGATCAATTTGGTGTATTTTAGAGTTTCTATCATATATATATACACACGAAATATCACTCATCGACACTGTCCATTATCACGGATCGAACACTCTGCTAGACCATTATCGTTGATGGACAATGTTAGATTATTGACACTGATCGACGATGTTTGACTATTGATACTGATACATCTACATGGATAAATTATAGATATTAATAGATTATTATTATTAATTTAGACTATTATGTATTATCATTAATCTAGATTACTATCATCCATTGATAATTAGCCGATAATAATAGACTATTATCGTTAATTGACATTGACACATTATTATCATTCATAATATACTAATATCACTAATAGACATTAATAGATTAGTATCTAATTAATAGATACTAATCACTTAGACAACATATAGACTGTTGTTATAGTTGAGTATGTTCATTGTTGTAGTTGAGTCTGCTCCTTTAGTCATTTTGGCGTTACAGTGTTAATATCATTTTCGTTATTATATTTTGTAGCTGAATGTTAGTTTCACTTCAAAATATTTGTATCTTTAAAATTTAAATTTAGTTAGTTTATTATTTAATTTATTTTATTTTTTCTTATCCATTAATATTTTTTTCATAAATTTTGAAGGCATATCGTATTAATAATTAATTTTTACTAAAAAATATCAAAATTAATTTTGTAGGACTAAATTTAAAATTTATTGAAAATATATGAATTAAAATTAGATAAAAAAGATCAAAATAGTATTTTACCTATATCATTATTAACCCAAATATATGCGGTTTATTTGTCCAAGTATAAATTTTATATAGGTTTTGTTTGGTAATTGTTTTATTTTTGAAAATAAAGTCTATGATGTTACTTTTATATCTAAATTTCTTCTTTTGTTATCTACTTTTCGTCCATGTTTTAAAAAACTAAATCCTTTCAAAAAGTTGTTTTTATTTTTAAATTTGATTAAAAATTTAACAATTGTACTAAAAAAAAAAGGTAAATAATCCATAAAAATATGGAAAAAATAAGTTTAATTTTTAAAAATAAAAATAAAAAAAGTTTAATTTTTAAAAATAAAAATAAAAAATCAAATGGTTTATCAAACTGCGATAGCCAAATAGTAGCTTCGGGCAATTTTGTATGAAATATAAGAATATGTAATTTTGTGTGGTTGACTAACTGGCAAGCATTGGATTTGTTTAGATTTTTTCAGACCTCAATGGTTTTTATTTTTTATTTTTTGAAGACCAAAAAACACCCATTTTTTAAACCTTGGGTCAAGATTGTATTTTGCCATCATTATTTTGTTTAATAAATTACCATCTTCTCAACTCAAATATAACTTCAAAATATAAATGTCCCAACTTAAGTTTATAGTTAAATCTGATCGAGAGTTTAAAGATATATTAGATATAATTAAAAATTCAAAGATATATATAAATCAAAATGAATAAATATTTTTTAAATTTGAGGTTTATTCAGAACAGACAGTCTATGGACAAAAAAGACAAATTTGATATTGTAATATAAGGAGAAAAATTAGGAAATATTAGTGATAAGCAGTAACACATCATAATTAACAAAGATGTGTTTTACATGAATCATTATGTGTTGAAGACAACATAAATTAGTAAAATCTCACATTAAAAAAGGAAAACGTAATATATTATAAATTTAAACTCCAACAAGTGTTGCCCACTGCCTCTGCCTCTGTATCTATCTTGACTGAGACCTCAGAAAATTTCTTAAATTCTAATTTCCTTGTCGCATTCTATTTCAAATCTAAAAGCTTGTATTCTATAGTTCATCTTTACTACGGGCCTGCTCTTCAGATTTCAGCAATTTGGAAATGTTTTTTGCCAAATCCTTCAAACTTCCCTTGCTCGAAAGCTTTATCTGCAAACATATGTTCACCAAAAGAAATATAACGCCAACTTCGACATGGTTTAAATATTATATCTTCGGACAAAAGATCAAAAGTTTAAATCTGTTTGGAATGACTTTGCTATTGCTTAAAACCCCTTCTGAAGTACTTGAAAAGTTATTCAAAACGTGTCTTTAAAACACAATGAGTTTATTACTAACCGGATTCGATTTATCTGCTGCAGGGTAAAACAGGAGGGTTGGATAATCATCTACCTGCTCAATCGCAAACAGACACCAAACTCTTAGGATTTGATTTATGGGGTGAAGTGTCGGATTGGTAATAATGATAAGAGTGGTTAGCTGACTGACTTGTAGTTTCGGATGTTCGTTTGCAGAAGCATCAATTCTGGCAAAAACAATGTTATCAAAATCTTTGAAATGCTTAGCTAATTTCTCCACATTCTTGCTTGTTGTCTCGCAGGTGATGCACCATGGGGTATGCACCTGTTTCATAATATTTTGATCACAACATTATAATTATAAGAACTCACAAACAAGAATTTCTTCAATCATAAAGTACTTATTACCTCAGAGGCTAACTTTAAGAAAGAAAGAAAGGGGATTTTATTCCTATGAACTCATTCATTACCTCCAAGAAAACATTGTTGGGATTCTTCAAAACCAGATCATCGAATGTCCTTCCGACAGCTACTTGAATGCTTGCTCCCTCCTTTTTAAATCACAACAACAGAATTATCAAAACAGCAGCGATCTTATATTTGAATGTCTCGAAATCAAACTCACACAACTATACTGTGGTACTTGAAATGAGTGAATTTATGATCCAAAACAAATTCACAAGGAACTCACATTATTTGGTATTGGCTGTGATCTGAAGTAAGGAGACAGAGTACCATCATAAAGGCCTCTACCAAACTCCTACATAGATGGAAATTCACAGAACCATATGAGCTGCCGGAAAACAATTTTACTGAAGACGAGAAAAGAAAAATATAGAACAATAGTTTTACCTCTATGTTGCTCGGAGTTGGATCTGACTCTAACAAAAACTTTGAGCTCATTCCATTATCAAAAGCAGCAACCTGAAAGATGCATAGCCAATACAAAGTGCATTAGGAGATAGATTTCGCTAAAAATATGATTCTCCCCAGTTTTTACGTTTTTTGGTTGGTCAAAAGATGCTGAAATAAAATACGAACCACAGTTCTGTCTGACTCTTCAAGACTGAATAACGACAAGAAGGGCTTTGCGAGATTTTCATTCGCAATGTCTATGGAGATAAACATCACCTGCAGTCAGAAGAAGATGTCAACATTCATCTAGACAATGCGATGACTGATGAGTGACTTTGATAACCAAGGATTAGATAATTTGTTTACCTTTGACTTGAACTTTTTTGCAACATTCTGAAGGGGTTCAAGAAGATTCTGGAGCTCATCGTCCTCAGCGAAAATGAGAACCTGCAAGTAAATGAAAATTAGACAATTTGTCTAGAGCAGATTCTGACAATCCAAGTAGTAAATGCTTCGTGTCAAAGTTGTATAGATTATCGACTGCAGTAAATCTAAGATTTGAATTTTGAATGTACTATATAAAAATTCTTTGCCTTCTATGAGCACCAAGAACGAAGCAGGTAGACATTTGTTGAATTTTTTGTTTTGTTTTGTTTTTTTAATATTTGGTATCAAGCACGCTCCACTCATGTTTCCTCCACAGGGGACATCAAGGAATTTAATTAAGTTTTGATCTGGAGTCTTAAACCCAAGACTTTGAGGAACTTTCCCCGAACATCAACCAATACAGCTAAAGCAACACCCCAGTTAGAGCCTCAAAGATACTATGTGCAACCTATAAAACAGATTCTGTCTATGTTAATTGGCAACGCTATGAAAAAATCCTACATTATATGAAATATCAGGTGAATATCAGGTGTATTTGAGTAGAGGCAGAGGGGAAATTTCTTAGGTTTCTTGATGTGAGCACCTACATTATATGAAAGGAAAGAAAATGTGTGTGTGTGTGTGTGTGAGACAAAACTTTAGGAGGTAACAAATGTTGTCTGATTACAAAACTTTAGGAGGTAACCCAACAAATTAGAAAAAGTGCATAATTATAGGTGGGTTACGAGTAAATTTTTCTTTATCAACTAATTATAAACCCAAAAAGAAAAAAAAACAAATTCAGATGCAAAAAATTTAGAGATCTACATGAAGGGATGCAATTCAAAGAGATAGTTGACCAACCTGGCGTTTAACAGGGCTGGAGTAAACTCGAATAGAGTTCATTTCCGTCAGTTTAGTGACTAATGGAAACTTGTTATGCTCCAAAAAATGCAATATCCTTTCCCTTTCAAAAGTTCCTTCTGCAAAATACAAGAAGAATGATATTAACATCCACTTTACTATCAATCTGAGGTGCATGCAAGATATAGCCCATACATTCATATATTGACATATATCAAACAGAAAATAAAATTTTAAAACTATAAATCCAACTTACCATATATTGTATATCTTTCCTCCTCATCTTTAACCAGTCCAAGGAAATTGTTTGAGGGTTTAATATCTGGGAAGAGGATCGTTGCAGCTTCGATGTCGCTCACCCCAACAAACTGGAATTCATTGTCATCTGAGGCTGCTTTAAAAAACTCTTCATATGCAGGTCCCTTGAGAAAAGAAAACACCGGAAAACATTTTTAAGTACTATGAAGTTTTCCAAGGATGCATGCCAAACCATCAACTTGATCACAAGATGTTTTAGAAAGCTTTGGGACTTAAAGTTTGAGGCTCATCTCGAGGCAAGACTCTAACTTTTAGCCTCAAGACATACTCCGCCAATAAATCATAAGAGGCTAAACCTTTGTGAAAACACACCGAGGCTTAAAATCTCTACGCCTCGTCTAATGATTAGAAAAATAATAGTGATTTGCCTAATTCTTCAAAAAATATTAAGGTTTAAGTTGTGAGGATGTGAACTAGGACTACTTTTACTGATGTGACTTCGAAAACATTGAAGGTAAAATTTTATAGTAGTGATGATAACGATATCCTTTTAGAATTTAGATTAAGTGAAGATTGTAGGTGTGAAATTTTTTTCTTACGCTTGTATATATCTTTCACGTTTATCAATACTTGGTCATACCAATCTAGGATTTGTAAAAGGTTCTTAATTTACTATTTGAGGCTTACATCTCAATCCCGCCTCAAGGCTTTTTTAGATAAAGGAAACATTTCATTGATAAATG
Organism: Benincasa hispida; assembly: GCF_027475165.1. Classification (NCBI taxonomy): domain Eukaryota; kingdom Viridiplantae; phylum Streptophyta; class Magnoliopsida; order Cucurbitales; family Cucurbitaceae; genus Benincasa; species Benincasa hispida. Next base: position 92,409,594 of record NC_143478.1, on the reverse strand, counting down.
AAATTAGGGGATAACCCTAAACACCTAAAGGTGATTACATAATAGAGTGTCAATTATTGAAAGGAAAAGCCTCAAGGCCGTCTTTAGCTTTTAAACAAGAGTTAAGACACCATGCTTTCGGTTAGCATATAAAAGTACATACATTAGCATAAGAAAAAAGCTCACCAACAAATGAACACTGTAACAAAAATACAAAACGGATCCCAATCTAAAAGAATGATGCCGAGCTGATAAGTAGAAAAGTTGAACTAAGAAACACCCACAAAGAGGAGGTTAATCAAATTGCCCCCCAAAGCTCCTAATCGTACCTCTCCACCACTCTAAAGATTCTGCTATTCCTCTCAAGAGAAATGAGACCGCCATAGGACCCTTCCTACGTAATCCAACCAAGTTGTAAGGACTTCAAAACCGAGGTTTTATTTTGACTGGATCCAAAAACATGAATGTGACATTTTGGGGTCTAAGGTGCCAGTGGAAAGATTGGCTCATTAGGCTCAAAATCATAACCTAAGAACGAACCCCTTTGGAGTATGGCAGTTAACCTCCTGTAACATGATTTGCTATTTTTGCTCGGAGTTATTTTTGCCTATGATATGCAAAATTCTGTTCTCATGGCGGTTTGTTTTTATTTTTGTCCAACTTTTCTAAACAAAGCATACACATAAAAGATGCATAGAGAAATAACAAACCTCAAATTTCTCAAACCGACCAACAATAAACATGTGGTGCTTCTTAAGAAATTCTTTAGCTTCGTTCAAAGAGTTTATATTTATAACAGGTACACCAGTCTTTTTCTGCACCCAGATCACAATCTCTTCCCTGAATACATGGAAAAACAACGCCAATTCAAAAAAATCAAGAGAGCTTTCAATTATATAACTAGATCATAAGATCAGTTTCCATTTGCAATATACTATTCCATGATATCAAAATAGTATTAACAGAGAAAAAATCTACTTACGAAGTGAATCCGCCAGTGTAAGCTTGAGAAGTCCCATTAACAAACAGAAGCAGTGTAGGGAACCCCTTAATTTGGAGGACAGAGGCAGCTTTTGGATAGCGATCAGCATCAAGCTTCGCCATCAAAATGGGGCTTCCCAATTCCTTAAGTGAATTGGCTGCCTCAGCGAATTGGGGCATAAGCTCTGCACTTCTAGCACACCAAGGGGCATAACCCAGAAGCAAAACGTACTCATTTTGTTCAATCACTCTCTCACTATTATCATTGCTAAGCTCAAGAACTATCCTCTGTGCTTTAGTCAATACCTTTGCCTCTGAGGTCCTCAAATTATCCCCATCCTGCTGCTGATTTTCCTCTTCTTCATCCAATGCCAACAATTCCTCGAGACCCTCGAAATCATCATCGTCATTTTCAGCTGGGTTGGTTTCAGATGAGTTAATAATAATGGCGAAGAATCCGAATAACAGGAGAAGGGTGAAGGCGAGGAGGATGAATCTGGAAGTGGGTTTTCTTAAAATCATGGTGATGGGTTTTGTATTGAGAGTTTGTTGGATTTGAATGAAGGAAATGATGTGATTGATGTTGAAAATTGGATCGGGAGGGAAGGGAAGAGCTTAGAAATGGGGTTTCTGAGGGTTTTTTGCTTCTTTGATTTCTGTAAAAAAGGGCGCTAATTGAGAAAGGAAGAGGAAAAGAGAGGTGGATTTGGTTGAATTGGTGTAATGTGAAAATGTGAGTGAACACTGATCCCTCAAAATTAAAACTGTCGGTTCTTTGGTCAACCAAACTACAACGTGAGTGGGACAACCACTGCTCCCTTTTCATTTAATATTTTTTTTCTCTTTTTTAAATTACATTCTCTCGCCGAAGAAAGAAAAATATTGAGGATTATTTGATACACTAAGTTGAAATATGATGTAATTCATATCTTCGTAGAATTTATATGTTTGTTTTGAGGTGGAAAATTATTTTGGTATAAGTTCATATATCTTATGTTAAGTTGAATATCTTAGGTAATCTTTTTAAATTTAAATATTTATATTTTAGTTACTATTTTTGTTTTGAAACTTCTTTATTTAATAACTCTATCCATATTTGTGTTGAATAAAATATGGATGACAAATTTTGTTATTTTAATTTTTAAAGTTTTTCTTTCTTTTTCTTGGATAATGAACAACAATTAATCCATTACATTTCTTGCAGGAATATAGTTAAATAAAATGGAAAACCGAAGAGAAATAAAAAATTTTGATTTTTAATTTTTCTTCATGAATTTCATAAGAATCTTCTTCATTTTCTTCTTCTTCCTAGTGTTATTTTGTATTTTTACTTTGTCATGATTTTTTAATTGAATCTCTACGATCATGTTAGCAGCTAATGGATTGTCACCACATTTCTTCAACAATTTTATCTTTAATTCCTCTAAATTTGGAGGATCACCAGAGAACAAATATCAATTTTTTTATTATTTTTTAGACCACGTAGTTGATAGTATGAACACTATGCAGCTACGCTCTTGTTGGCTATTCAACCATACTTTTCCAACTATTATTAACACTCATTTGATATGCGGATTCAAGTAAATAAAAATATATTTTATAAATTTCTACATATAAATATTGTACTTAATGTAGACAAAATACTATTATTTATATAATCAACAACCATACAACATACTTTAATAGTCATCTATCATGTAATAGTTAAAAGTGGTTGTGATGTAGCCTAAAGAAGATAAAAGGAGAATTCTCTCCAAGATCAAGATTGTTTATCTTTTATTAGAATGAATAATGTGTTTCATACAAGAGGGAAAAGTTCCTATTATAGAGTTTTACTACAAGTGGGGGTAAAAAGAGAATTAACCTAGAATATTAACTAATTACCCAATTAACCCCTATTCTTCTTACATCATTCTACCCCTCTAAAAAGAAAACTTGCCCTCGAGTTTTAAAAAGAAAAATTTATGAAGTAAACAAGGAATGAAATAAACTTGTTCAACGGAGTATGACCAAACCAATCTTCTACATTTTGAACAAAAATATTATGATCAAAGGTATAAATTTGAGATAAAAAAAAGTCCAATATTGCTACCAAAAGAGGAACTTCTCCATTGGACATAAACCCAAAAGGATGTTTCCTTCAAGCTCATTTAAAACCATATTCAAAGGATTAATCACTAAAAAATCACCTTCCAAGGAAAATCATTCAAGAATCACGTCTTCTTTATCATTCTCTTCAACTTCTTTGACAGTTTAATTATTCGTTATCCATTTCCACGCAATCAATGTGTTGTTATTCTTATTTGATTTTTCTTTAGTGTTTAATACTTCTTTTCCATCTTCTTTGTTGGATTTTTCTTCTTCACTTGAAACTATTTCCAAATTAACATCTCCAAATTCTTGTTTTCTTTAATTTTATCTTCAAGATTTTCTATTTGAAAATTTTCCAACCGTGATTCTTTTATTTTTTTCTTCGGTATATGAAATCAATCTGTTCTTGAACTTTTGCAAATGAATTGATAGTTGATCAATATGTTAAGTCATTTTCTCCAATGAATGTTGGATTTCTTTTGTTGTTTTCTTTATTTCCTCCAATGCAGTGGGATCTACGTAGTCATTTTGTTGGATTTTTGAATATGTTTTAATCTCATGATGGGTATAGGACTCATCCATTGATTCTTTTGAATAAACCTTTCTTGATTGTGTTTCATAACCAAAAGAGTATTTTTGAGTCTTGAACATTTTTCTTGGGCTGTAAAAATCCATTCTTGATAATTCTTAATTCATCTAACTCCCAATCTTTACGTTGATATCTTGAAAATGGGTCTGATTGGATCGTTGGGCCCTTTTTCGATATTGTCGCCTTCTTATTCTGTCCCAAATTGTCCTTGAAACATCACCAAAATCACTAAAATCAAATTTTCAATGTGAATAATGATAGATTCTTTGAGAAAATTGAGCATGGACAAAATTAGTATGTTGAAATCCTTCTTTGGAATCACTTGAGTTAGAATTCCAACACTATTTTTGGAAGTAAATTCGATTTTCTTGCCCATACCAATTGTTGTATTTTTTTCTTAGATGTCTTATTTGGTCAGTAATATTCCATTCTTGCAAAATGAAAAAATCTTTGGTTCTTCTTTCTTTCTTGGAATTTCAAAGGTTTCACCTAATTAGATGTGTGTTGTTTAGCAACGAGCACAACTCACGAAGCTCCCTTTTGTGATTGGTGTCGCCAAGAGTTTCTCGATCTTCCATCAACGACAGTCAATCTTGGCCCAGACGGTTGCTCTGATACCAATTTGATGTAGCCTATTGGAGAGAAGATAAAAGGAGAATTCTTTCCAAGAATCAAGATTGTTGATCTTTTATTAGAATGAATAATGTGTTTCATACAAGAGGAGAAAGTTCCTATTTATAGAGTTTTACTGCAAGTGGGGGTAAAATGGAAATTAACCTAGAATATTACCTAATTACACAATTAACCGCTATTCTTTTTACATCAGGTTGTTGAAGTTGATTATCAAAGATGATTTTCGCTAAAGTTTTTAATCAGAGGTGGTTATTGGAGTCTGAAGTTGGTTTCATGAAGGTAGTATTAGAGTTGGTAGCCAAAATTTGTCATGGGAGGTGGTTTTTGGAGTCTCAAGTTGGTTGCGCGAAGGTGGTCGTCAAAGTTGATCATAGAAGATGATTTTTGCTGAAGTTAGTAGTCGGAGGTGATTGTCGGAGCTCGAAGTTGATCGCATGAAAGAGGTAATTGAATTGGTTGCCAGAGTTTTATCGTCGGAGTTGGTTGTCAAAACCTGGAGTTGGTTGTTGAAGTTGTTTGCTCAAAGGTGGGCATTAAAAGTGATTTTTATCAGAGTTTGTAGTCGGAGGCATTGAAAGTGGTTGTCGGAGTTTGTTGTCGGAGGTGGTTGTTAGAACCTGAAATTGGTCATTGAAGTTGGTCATGGGAGTTTAACCAGAGGTGGTTGTTGAAGCTTAGAGTTGATTCCCGAAGTGTGGCAGTGATAGTCGCAGGCAATGGTTGATGGGTGGAGCCATTGAAAACATTGAAAGAAAGATTGTTGTGATGAGTTGGTAAAATATACCAACTCGACTCCCCCAATATTTAAAGTTGGTGGGCCAAACATTGAGTTGATATATTATACAACTCAATTCACATTAGTGAGCCAAACATCCCTTAGTATTTTTTAATCGAATTATGAGGAAGTTCTTTTTTAAAAAAAACTAACTAACTATGAGAGGGAGAATGGAACTATAGACCTCAAAATCGCTAACATATACGACATTTGAGTTATATTCAATTTAGTTTATTATTAAATTCTGCTAAAGGGAAAGTCCAATAAAATATTATTTTACGTACCTAACACCTTCATTATAAAAGAAAAAAAGATTCCAACGAAACTGGGAAACTATATAAATATATACACACATAGATATATTAAAAAATTAATTATAACCTTAAATTTTCAATTTCATCCTTGATTCAATTTACGTTAATTCGTCCACTAATTTTAATGGAAAACATTATACTTTGATGAGAGCAAACTCTGGGTGATGCCAAAGAAGTGAGCAGATATATCGAATAACTATTTAAAGGGAGCTCGGTAGTTCTTTGTTCTAAGGCTTACATCCTCTTTATTCATCACTTGAAGATTCTATGCTAAGTGCATTTTTTAGAATGATTTTAAAATTGTTAAAATCACTTTACCATATTAAAAATCACTTTGAAACATACCTTTAATCACTCAAAATTAATTTAATATTTAATTTTACACTTTCAAATACAATTTTCATATCATCAAAATAGGTTTGAATGATTAAAAACATATCTCAGGGTGATTTTGAAAATAACATAAGTGATTCTAATCATTTCAAAATCACTCCTAAAGATGCATTTAGGGAAATAATTATGATACCACCATATGTCTCAATAATGGCAAGATATTGTTCACTTTGGGTATAAAAATTCTTGTAATTTTGTTTTCTATTTCACCCGAAAGGCCTAGTACATTAGAAATATACCACCACATGTCTCTACAATAGGATTCTATCGACATGACTAATTACATGTTTTTTTATATATTCATGATTTTTTTCTTATCTAGCCAAATGTATTATCAACACATTTCAAACATGTATTTCTAAATATGTTACCAAAGGCATGTATGAAAACATAATATACAACTCAATTTTTATTGAGTTCCTTGTTTTTATTGAGTTCCTTGTTTTTAAATAGATATTTTCAAACCATGAAAGTGAACTATTTGGATCCATGGTATGCCAATCAAGGATGAAAATATCTATCGATATGTTGATGTATCTGTAAATCGAAGGGTTTGAATCGATATTAAATATCTATAGATATCTCCAACATATTTTATTAATGCTAGTAAAACATAAAAAGTTGTCATCTCTTCAGTCCAATATGAATTGAAATGCTAATAACAATATCCATAACTTAGTATGGGAGCAAAAACAACTTAATTATTAATCTATATAAATTTTATAAAATTTGTAATTTATAGAAATATCCATCGATATTTTTGTTGATGTATCTATAAAATCAAAATGTCAATATCAAATAAATATCGATATTTTAATCCTTGTGTATAAGATATCGTATTTGGTATAACGTCAAGGAGATACATCACACACGACGATGTCTTTTTATCATTAGTTATATTTGTTTCATATCTTCATCCACAACTTCTCATGTTTTATAAGGTCTTTGAATTTTGAACTTAAATAAAAGATATAATTGACAAATAAATCTTTTGAATACATGTAATTATTCATCATTCTTTTTATCCTAATCTTCATCTAATCTAGTCAAGGGGTTTCAACCCAATACAAAATCTCTATGGTATGATTTTCTAATACCCATAATTTCTGGACAAATATTGTCAAATTCCCTTCAAATTAAGGTCAAAGAGGAAATTACCATCCAACCCAAAACCTAACAAAATGATGAGTTGCAACAGAAAAAACATATATTTAGCAAAACCAGATCCAGAAAAAACAGGGAAAAAAAAAATACAACACAAATTTGTACAATGTTGTCAAAATAGAAGAGAAAACAAGAAGTTACCATTGGTTCTTAAGATAAGAGGTGTGAGTTTTAGAGAAAAAAAAATGGTGGTTAGGCATGCAAGCATGTCTGTCTTCTCCTGGTTTTGAGAACCTTTGACCTTCCAATGAAAAACTACAGCCATCCATAATCCCACCACCAACAATAATTAACAATAATCTCAAAATAACAAACACCAATCATAAAATTCCCTTTCTCCCTTTTTTTCTCAATTCTTAAGCCATCTCTAAGCTATCTATCAAACCTTGCATGTAACCCACTTTCTCAATAACCCAATTCCCATTTCAATTCAGAAAGAAACTCCTACAAACCAAAACCAAAACCAACATATTCTTTTTTTCTTTTTTTTTTTTTTCCCTTGTGGAATTTTGATTAAGCTTCTGAGGCCCCTTTCCAAAGGCTCTGTCCTTTTGTTCTTTTTCTATGAACTTTGTTTTTTCAGGTCTGTCAAGATTGCTGGTTTGTTCTCTCTCGTTTATTCTATCAAAAGATTCATCAAAAAGCTGAAGATGGTACGAGAAATGGAACAAGATGAAGAAAATTACAGGTCCAAATTGTTCAATTTCAAAGCATTTCAGGAGAATAATAATGCAACCAAACACTCGAAAAGCTTGAGCATGGAGAGTGCAACTGTCCTGTTTTCTTCAGATAATAATTATTTGTTTTCCAACAGAAATCAGGGATCAACTCCGGTGAACGATACCATTTCGGACAAACCCCCCACGAATCGACAGGACAAAGGCCCTAAAGCTAAGGTCTCCAGAGATGATGCTGCAATTAAACAGCCTAAAGATCAGCCACCAACAGGTTCAAATATCTGTCTGTCTTTTAAAAGTTTGATGATGTTTCAATGTTTTTAAGAAAAGGAAGAATTATTTGAATTAGTAAACTATAGTTTTTGACTTCTCAAATGGTTGTGAACATTATTATTGATATTTATATTCATATGGTTGACATTCTGATGTTTGTGATATTTTCATTACATCTTGGATTGAGAAATTTTCTCAGCATATCGATATTGAATCGTAAAATTTAACTCAGAAATGGATTTGAGCCATTTGATTGCATATGAAAAGTCAACCTGTATTATTGTTTGCAGCATTCATGTTTTGTATGAATTAGAAGGCCATTCTTGAGCTCGGTTTGAAATTTTTGTGTTCTTGGATATGATCAGAAATTGAACAGATGAAGGAGCGGTTTGCTAAGTTGCTTTTGGGTGAAGATATGTCTGGTGGAGGAAAGGGTGTTTCGTCGGCTTTAGCATTGTCAAATGCGATTACAAATCTTGCAGGTATGTGGTCGGTGTATCGATCTTCTGTTTTCTGTCGAGAATTATCACGACGTTGCTTTTACTGTGTTTTCATCTAGATGTGGTTAAAGGAAGAAAACCTAATTCAGGGCAAAATCTAAACAAGTTTTCTAGTTGAATCTAGGGAGATTGTCAAATGATGATCTTTTTCATCTTCCTCCTATCATTTTGTAGCTTCTGTTTTCGGGGAACAATGGCGTCTAGAGCCGATGTCAGTAGAGCGAAAAGCAAGATGGAGAAAAGAGATTGACTTGCTATTATCAGTCACTGATTACATAGTTGAATTTGTTCCTTCCCAACAAAAATCCAAGGATGGAACAAACATGGAGGCAATATTTCTCTCTCTTACTCTCTGATCTTCAAAACAAAGACAAGCAGAAGTGCGACAAAATGAAATTATTGACCATAATACTCTTCACATTTTTTGATTTAACAGATCATGGTTACCCGTCAGCGCAATGATCTTCACATGAACATCCCGGCACTACGGAAGCTCGATGCGATGCTTATTGTAGGAAAAGATTGCTAATCTTGCTCTACTTTCTTCTTTCCTGTTTAATAAGATTCCTTGATTTTCATTGGAAATGATACATGAATCTATCTAATGGTTTCACATGATGCGCAGGATTGTTTGGATAATTTTAAGGACCAATCCGAGTTCTACTATGTATCCAGAGATTCTAGTGAGTCAAATAAAGACAATGCTTCAAAAAGAAAAGATGACAAATGGTGGCTACCTACTCCTAAGGTTCCTACAAATGGTTTATCTGAAAACTCAAGGAAATTTATGCAGTATCAAAAGGATTGTGTAAACCAAGTCCTTAAAGCAGCCATGGCTATAAATGCACAAGTTCTATCAGAAATGGAGATCCCAGAAAACTACATTGAGTGTTTGCCTAAGGTGAACAAAATTTACCTGAACAAGTACTTGATATCGCGAATGCTCTATCTTTCAATGATTTTGTGATTGAATATTCACTTGCAGAATGGGAGGGAAAGCCTTGGAGACTCTATCTATAGAAACATAACGGTTGAATTCTTCGACCCGGATCAGTTTCTGTCTACCATGGACTTATCTTCAGAGCACAAGATCCTAGATCTCAAGGATAGAATTGAGGCTTCCATTGTGATATGGAAGAGGAAAATGAACCAGAAAGATGGAAAATCTGCTTGGGGCTCAGCTGTAAGCTTGGAGAAGCGAGAGCTTTTCGAGGAGAGAGCGGAAACAATTTTACTCATCCTCAAACATCGTTTCCCAGGCACTCCTCAATCAGGATTAGACATTAGCAAAATCCAATACAATCGGGTACAAAACATGTTCTTTTGGATAGTTCTGTTTGTAGTTGCACTACTCTCTAACGTTATATTACTATGTAAATTTGAACTATTGCAAGATTGCTTCTTTGAATTTACAGGATGTTGGACAGGCTGTTCTAGAGAGTTACTCCAGAATCCTCGAAAGCTTGGCCTTCACAGTGATGTCAAGGATTGAGGATGTACTCTATGCAGATTACATTGCTCAAAATCCATCACAAGCATCAGGTAAGAAGAACCCTTCACGGGAAACCCCAGTATCATCGGGGGTGGATAAGTGTACAACAGGAGAAGAGACACAAAATGCTGCAGAGACACCTACTTCAATGACACTATTGGACTTCATGAATTGGGGTCCGGATATTGCTGATAATGAGGTAAAGAAGGAGTCGCCAACAGCGAATTCCGACAACTTATCTACAGAAAGTGAAGTGAAGCATGTGCACAAGCTTCAAAACATAGTGACCAATAACAAGTTGGTATCGTACCTTGAGAATATAGGCGGCTTGAAAAGCCCCACGGCACGACATTGACTCGAGAAGAGAGGGCCAGAAGAACACAGTTAAAAGCTCAACCTTCTTTTGACCGAGTTTTTCTTTAGAGCTGTAATTACCAAGTCTATTCAATTCATTCCTGTTGTAAATATGAATGATGAGCACGAGTAATTTGGTTTTGGAGTATTTTTTTTCTAATATGGTTCTTCTGCAGGGGTATCTGTTAGTCAATTTTGTTAGAAAGAGTTAGTCTTTTTAACTCATATTTTTATCAGTCTTTCAAAGCAACTGGCAAGACCACTTTGTAAAAGTACATTCATCACATAATAACAATTGCTCAAATAACACTCCTATATGGTATCTTTGAAACATACTGGGAAGGAGAGTTAAAAGAGAAGATTTACATACAACAAAAACCCCCAGAAAATGAGAAGGATTCGAAAGCGAATTAGATCTTGCCACGCGGCCCAAGTTTTGGTGGAAGTTGAGGTCCTTTCTTGATGGGAAGAACATCATCTGGGGCAGTAGCACTGAAATAAGCTAAAGTGGCACCACCACCTAGTAGCAAGAACTTCAGCAACAATCCTCTCTTGGTGAATGGAGCAGCAAAGGTCTCAAAGAATTTGCTCTATAAAATGTACCAAAATAAGTCAATAACAATCTAGACATTTACTTCATCCCCTGCCAAAATCACTTTTGCCTAACTTTCAAAAGTACTTCCCCCCTCAAAATCATTATATTTGGACTGAGTTGTTTTAAAGATGCTAATAGAAATAGTAAAAATAACTTAAATCCCTTGTGAGAAAGGACTTATAAAGTACTTTTCACAAACTTGTTAGAAAGTTCCTATAATCAAAGCACTTTTACTCAAACTTGTTAGAAGCAGTCCCATGCACAATGAAATTGATTAAAGTTCATTAAAGCAAGACAATGAATTACAAACCTGAAGAGAATTGTAAGGTGAAGGGGCATCAGATCCATACAAATCCCACTGTCCAGTAGTGTTACCCAAATCCTCCAAATCAAAGTAAACACTTTTGTCACCATACTTTGCAACCACAGCACCAGCCCTGAAAACAGAGTAACAAAAACAGGGGAAAGAAAAACCCCAAAAGTTTTAAATCAATATATACCAAAAAAGAAAAGAAATTAAAGAAGTTTATGATGAATGATTTTGGTACTTGTAGTTTTTTGGACTGAGGCTCTGGCGAGAGGGCCTGAGAGGGAGCTTGGTTCCGGCAAGGGAGCTTCCACCAAGACCCTTTACAGTGACAGGTTGAACAGCGGCTAATGTTGCTAAGGAAGCCATTGCTGCCTGCCTTGCTTGGTTTGAAAAGAAACAATCTTGGAGTTGCAGGTTGAAGGAGGAGGTGAGGCTTCAAATGGGATTTCATTTTGTTATTGGATTTTCTTTTGACACGTGGCGAAATGGGATCTTGGAAGACAATTTGAAGTGTCACTTAGGAGGTGCCACGTTGGAAGGAGGTGGATAAGCCTATCCTTGTTGATATGGGTGAAGATTTTGGACCTTGTCTTGGACTTTATAGGTCATTTTTTAAAGGAGATTGGAGAGTATCTATGTAAATTATGATACTTTTGTGACAAAATTTTAATTCCAATTTTATTTACTAACATGATGTTTTGATAATTTGAATATGTAAATTTTATATTCTCTTTCAAACTTTGGGTTGATTTGAATTGATTAAAGAAAAAAAATATTTTTTTAAATCATTTTTATTTATTTATTTATTTTGATAAAAAGGATTTAAAATACACTCTAAACTGTTTTAAAAAAAATCATATTTATGAGTTTTTTTTAGACATGTTACCTGCCTGGTGGAGTTAATTCTACTGCTATTACTCTCATTCCTAAGAGATGGGAAGCTGAACGTATGGAGGAGTTTCGTCCTATTTCATGTTGCAATGTTATGTATAAGTGTATCTCGAGGATCTTAGCTGAGAGATTGCAGTTGTGGTTGCTGATTTTATCAGTGGTAATTAGTCTGCGTTTGTTCCAGGTAGGTCGATTTTTTATAACATTTTATTGTATCAGGAGCTCGTGGGGAACTATAAGAAGGGCAGAGGGAAGTCGCGTTGTGTGCTAAAGGTTGACCTTCAGAAGGCGTACAATTCGGTAAATTGAGATTTTCTGTTTAGTGTGTTGTTGGCTATAGGTACGCCTCTTCAGTTTGTGAGTTGGGTGAGGGCTTGTGTTACTTCGCCTAAGTTCTCTGTGATGATTAATGGTTCCCTTGAAGGGTTTTTTCCTGGTAGGAAGGGGTTGAGGTAGGGGGATCCGCTTTCTCATTTTTTGTTTGTGATGGTGATAGAGGTCTTGTCTAGGTTATTGAATAAACCTCCTGTGTGGTTTAGGTTCCATGATTGGTGTGAGTGTTTGGGCCTAACTCATTTGATTTTTGTAGACGATTTGATGATTTTCTATGCAACTGAGAGAGATTCTTTGGAGTTTGTAAGATAGGTATTGACAGAGTTTGCAGAGCTGTCTGAGTTAGTTGCAAATGTTGGGAAGAGTTCTATGTTTGTTGCAGGTATGGAGTCGGGGGAGGCAGAGGAACTAGCTGCGTATATGGGTGTCTCTCTTGGTTTGTTGCCTGTTAGGTATCTGGGTTTACCTTTATTGGCGGGTCGGTTGAGGGCTGTGGATTGTGCACCTTTGATACAGAGGATTACAACTTGTATTAGAAGTTGGGCAGCGAGGTCCCTCTCCTTTGTTTGGAGGTTGCAACTTGTGGCCTCTTGGAACTAGACTGCTATTATGAAGCTACTCTGGCTTCTCTTAATAAATCGGGGTCACTATGGGTGACGTGGGTGGAGGCGTATGTTTTGCGTGGGCGGTTGTTGTGGGCTGTTCGAAGTGAGGTTGGGAGGTCTTGGTGTTTGAGGGTTATCTTGCGAAGTAGAGATAGATTCAAGCATCTGTTTCATTTGATGATTGGCGATGGATGGTCTTGTTTTGTTTGATGGGATCCTTGGCTGCCGAGGGATGCGATTTTGGATTCATACGAGTCTACGGTGGTTCATGGTGCAAGGAGTAGTTCGGAAGCACGGTTGTCAGAGTTCATGGATGTTGAGGAAGGTTGGAGGTGACCTACAGTGTCTTGGAAGCTGCTTGAGATCTAGGGTTTTATCCAGACAGTGAGGCCTAGGATGAGGGGAGAGGATTATTGGGTTTGGGTACCGGATGCTAGTGGTTGGTTTTCTATCACTAGTACTTGGGAGAGTATACGTCCTCGTCGTCTTAGGGTGTCTTGGGCTGGTATTTTGTGGGCGGAGGGTGGTATTCCGCGCCACTCTTTCTGTGCATGGTTAGTAGTGATGGACAGGTTGGGTACGCAGGATTGTTTGAGGAGTTGGGGTGTAATGTCAGAGGGGGGGTGTCTTCTATGTGGGGGAAGTGTGGAGTTACGGGATTATTTATTTTTTTAGTATGAGTTTGGGAGAGAGGTGTGGTCTAGTGTGTTGCGTCAGTTGGGTTCAACACATCGAGTGGCTGATTGGGATGTAGAGTTGAGTTGGTTGTGTCGAGTGGGGTCGGGTAAGGGGGTGCGTAGTAAGTTGTTTCGTGTTTTTTGGTGTGCTTCCATATACTACATCTGGCAAGAGCGTAATCGGCGGCTGCATGGAGGTCAACCAAGGTCGGTGTCTGCTCTGGTTCACCTTATGGTCTCTAGGTTCGTGCTCGTGCTACTTCCTACCGGATTGACCTTCTTGGTCTTATCTAGTGTGTGTACGAATTTTTTTTTCTTTAAGAGTGTTCCAAAAGCTATTTTGAATGATTGTCAAATACTTCTTTTTTTTTTTTTTTTTGTAAAATGATTTATTTTTAAAATTAAACTAAACACCCTTTAAATAATAAAACACCCTTTAAATAATAAATTTTAAGATTAAATAATTATAGAAATTAAATCCCAGTACTGTCGCGAGAATTTCTTATAAATTTATCTTTTTCTCTATGAATTTAGGTCCCCTTACATTGTAGCAAATTGATTCAATGGAGAATTTTAGTCATATCATCGCATTGCTAGGCTAGAGTCTATGTTTCTCATTCAAGGATCAGTTCGAGTCCAATTGTAGATCATGAGATTTTGAATTTTATTAATAATTAAGCTCCAGCATTTATCTAAGTGTGTTCTTATTTCTTTATGATATTTCGTTAATTGGATCGACATCTCGACTATAATGATTGCTATTGATAAGTCTCATTTTCAAGATTTATTGAGGATGTTAAAACCCAACTCTACCTTATTGAGAAAAGATAGTACCTGATTTCATTTCGATTTAAACTAGATTTTAATTAAGTTATATTTCCAATTTCTTGCACGTTTAGCTTCTTTATCTTGAGAGAATCAACAATATTACAGCAATCACAATATGCTCAACTACAGTTTCAATAGAAGTAGCAACGTAACGAGTGAGCACAACATAATTAACTTTTCTTCTGACTTTTGAATAAATATTGCAAACTTAAGTTTGTAAACATTATGCATGGAACTCTTGAAAGATATTGTAATCACTTATTGGAACCCATTTTTATCTTGAAGTATAATCCATCATAATACAACACATGCTGCCAAATAAGCTCTATAGGTTAAAAGGAAGGCAGACCATGAAATTTGTAAAATACGCTGATAAAAATAAGAAAAAAAATTCTATAGAATCTGTCCGTCGTCATGTAACATTGCTCTTGATATCGTACATGGCATGTTGCAAAACATGTCATTGTGGATAGAGAAACAAACCATTAAATATGTATTTTATATATCAATATATAAGAAAACTATCTCCAAACAAAATCTGTACGACAAGAAACATGTTGCTTAATATAATTCAAGACATTGCAAAAGCTTAAATTTTGCTTGTAATAAAATCATGAATAGTAAATCATACTATACTAATACTTATATCAATGTTAAATTTCAAGTTTAGTGCCTAAATTTTTAAATTTGTGTCTATTAAACCTTTAAATTTTAAATATTGTGTCTAATAAAGCTCTTACAAATGTCTAATATATCCATAACATTTCATTTTTGTATTAAATAAAATTTGAAAATTATCAACATTTTTAAAATTTAATAATTTCATTGGACAGAAAGGTTAACTTTGTATCTATGAGCCTTACAATTTCAATTTATTTAACAATGGATAATATATTAATTTTTTCTCTCGTAAAAATGTCCAATAATAGGACCTATTGGCTATTAGATATAAAGTTAAATTGTATATATGATATAACTTTTAGAAATAGTGTGTTGGCAATATTTGTTTAAATCTTGTAGTTGTCTCTCAGGTTGTCTCTACGTTTAGAGGAAATTTCTAGTACTAGTATATACTACCTTCACTGATTATTTGACACCTCAGTTAAGGACCCCATATAATTCTTAAAAGCTCCTTATGTGGCAAGCAATAAATAGAGGTAGTATGGAAAATTTACCATACTACCGTAGTATTAAAAATTTTCATGCATCTGTTATATCAGGCAAAGATTTGTTTCTAGAAATAATGTTGATCTTGTGTAATATATTTTCTTTATGTGAAAAATTCTGTCTGCAGTAATTTTGTAGATTTCTTGTCTTCCTTGTGCACAATTGTTTTGGAATCTAGAGTTGCTCCTATACGTGTCCATTGTGCATATTTAAAGGATTGATGTTTGATGTTTTGGGTTGGATGTTTTGACAAGATTATTATGATTGTCATTGTCTTTTGATAACGTCTTTGTGTTGATCTTTGAAGAAGCAAAGGTATTGTTGCAGTAGTTTAGAGATTCACTCTGAATCGTACTGTCCGATTTGTTGTCAACGTGAGAAGAGATTTTTTAGCTTAGGGGGAGCCTAAACTATTCAAGTAGAGTGGTCTTCATTCGAGAGGGAAAGATAAAGTTCGAGTGAGAGGGAGTCTCACGACTTAAGGGGAGCTTACATCTTATTTAGAGGGAGTCTCAATCTTAGGGGTAGCCTAAATAGTTCTTCACTGATATCAATACTTGAAGAGAGCCTAAAACACTGACAGAGAGAGTCTCAAATCTAATGGGAGCCTAAGTGAACGGTTGAGTGATTAAGCTCTATGGGGGTCATTGTAATCAGATTGTAGTTACAGATATATACTACGTTATAATTGCTTATCATTTATATTAGTGAAGATATCTTTTCCAGACACTTTGCCTACCAAATGTATGTAGTGTTTCACCAAACTGGATTACCAACCTCTGGTATTCTGTTTATTGATTGTTTATCTCTATTTAATGTTCTATTTAATGCTGTAACAGTGGTTTTAAGAACTTCCGACATGGAGTAAGTATCCTCTAGTTAATTTCAATAACAATTAAATTTTAACAATTTTGAATATAGGATATAAACTTGAAATCAAAGTAATCTATCAAACACAAAATAAAAAATTTAGGAACTTGTTATATATATTTTAAAGTTTAAGGACCATATATTATAGACACATATGCAAGGTTTATGGGCTAAAACTTTTATTCATGTATGAAATTGTGCCCCTAACATGAATAGTTATGTAAATTCCATTACTCAGCCATCTCATATGCATCCCTCCAATTACAAGGATGTATATATATATATATATATATTCAAAAGAAAAAAAAGTTTGTCATGTGACAATTTATGATTATATACTTGAGTGAATTGCATGAAATTGGGTGTAACCTGAAATTCACCAAGATATTTTTCTTTAAAAATACTTGCATGGGACCTATATAATAAACAAAAATATATCATCAAATGGCAAGTCAAATGTGGGGTGGAAGGAATATACACTGTTATCCACTCGATAGTTGCACATGAACTAGAATGGATTACAATGAAAAGACACCAAAAAGAAGTAGAAAAGCAAACAAATAGAGGTAGTTCTACTAAGGGGCATGTACCTCACAAAGGGCATATTTTAGATATAGGGCACTTGCAAGTATGTCAAAATAAGTTACAAAAATTAGGTTCATATCCACATAATATAAATTTTATAAAAATAGCAAAATCGGTCGACTCAATCCAATTTAAATGAGGCATTGAAATTGAAAAGTAAAAAAATGTCTCATTGATTCACTGACTATATGGAATTTGATTGCTATCTGATTTTTATTTGATATTGATTTGCTATACGAATGCTAATGATATAAATTATTATCTGATTTCTTTTTTATTACTATCTAATTTCTTTTTTTATTGCTATTTGATACTAATTGCCGATTGTACTAATTATTATGTAATTTCTGTTTCACTTTTGATTATCTTCTTCTCTATTACTTTTACTAATTTTACCCTTTCAACTCTGCTTTTCACTTCCCATTTCTTCCATTTTTACAACGATTGATATACACTAGCGACTAATTCTTTTTTCAGATGACCAAAATGCCCTCAAACAATTAAAAATATTTGATTGTCATATGATTATCATATGATTTCCATTTAATTACCATTAAATTGTCAGTAATATCGATCGATATTTGATTGTTGTCTGATTGCTATTTGATACTAATTGTTATCTGATAGATATCTTATATAAATTGCTAATGATACTGGTTATATACGAATGTTGTTTGCTTGCTATTTGATTGTCAGTGATATCGATTGCTATCTGATTGCTATCTGATATTAAGTAGTTTGTGCCTTCTAATGTTGTTAGTGGATACGAAGTAGTTTGTGACTACCATTTGATTGTTATTTGATAAGTATGGTGTGATTGGTAATGGATTACAATTGGATTCATTTCTTAAATATAGGGTTTTTGACACAATCAATTCAATTCATATGGAAGATCAATGTTTGTTTGGATTATCCACTCGTCTTTCCTCGATTGAAGAAATAAATCTTGAAATATGGACACGTGAGAAGCTCAATAAAAATAATTAAAAAGAAAGAAAAAATAAAATTGCAAAAATAAAAAAAGAGACGATGAAGTAGTGGCGGTGGACTGCATAGGTTGGCATTTTGACAATCAACAAAATTAAGAGAGAGAACAAATATTAAAAAAGAAAGAGACGACAAACCAAATTCAAAGTGCCTTTTCAACAAATTCACAGTGCGTTTTCAATTACATTCAAAGAGAGAAAATTCAAAGTGCCTAAATTTGTTTAGGTTCAAATTCTTCTATATCTTATATCATCGCCGTTGATGTGAATATGCTTCTAAATTTTGCCGTCGTATTGAAGGGGCTTCACTTCGAATATTGAGCGCCCGAGCAAATAAAATGGACGAAGAAAAATAGGATTGTTTGTTTAAAAGGCTCAATAATTGGAATGAAAATGAATAATAATCTAAATATCAGTATTTTGCTACATACTCAAAATCACTAACCTTAAAGACATGTTTGGATTTGTTATCTCATATTTGCTTTTTGTGAAAAAATATCAATTGAAGTGGAGGGCTTCTTCAAACAAGGAGCTGGGTCAAACACCTAATCAACGGCTGAAAGCCGCCTGCTCATATTTTAAACTTTTTTTAATTTATAGTTTTTAATTCTCAATCAACTCGAACAAATATTTCATATTTCTACATTTTTCAAAATTTGAAAACAATTATTTACCGCCTATAGTTTTTGATTTTTGATTTTAAAAAATGTACATAATATTCAATTTTTTAGTGCACTTGATACATGCCATATAGTAACCTACTTTTATCTAGCCTTATTTGAAAAAAAATTTAATCATTAAATTAATTTTATCTTAATTTTACTAATTTTAAATTTTATGATTATCCACTTTTTAAGCTTATTTTTACTACTTTTTAATTTTTGTATCTAGTTTGTCTAAAGAAACTAAATTGGTTAGTCAGAATAATTGGATTGGTTGTAAAAAGTATAAAAAAAAAATGATGACAAAAAGATAGATCCACAGCATTTTAGTTTCCCGGATCGACAGATGAAAGCTTTGAGTTCATCATTCCAAGCGCGAGGGGCTTGTTTAAGGCCGTATATAGCTCTGTTGAGCTTGCAAATGTAGTGGGGATGAGACTTGCTTTCAAATTCGGGAGGCTGGGACATGTACACGGTTTCCTTCAGTGTGCCATTGAGAAAGGCATTATTGAAGTCTATTTGGCGAAGTGCCAGTGGTTGGATACCGCCAGTGTGAGGAAGATTCTGATGGTGGACGCCTTAACAACAGGGATGAATGTGTCGAAATAGTCAAAGCCAGGGTGTTGGTGAAAGCCCTTGGCAATAAGATGTGCTTTGTATCTCTGAACAGATCATTGAGCATCTCGCTTTAAGCAATAATCCCATTTGCATCCAACAATAGTGTGATCAGGGCTAGGCGGTACTAGTGTCCAAGTGTTGGTACGCTGCAGGGCATCAAGCTCTTCAACCATCGCTACTCTCCATTGTGGAATTGGAAGAGCTTGAGAGACAAAATTGGGTACTAGTGTACGTTGCAGGGCATCAGGCTATCATTAACCAATTTTCAGAATCTTTTGAACTTTCTGGTTAAGGCTACACCCTATGGACATTGGTTACTAGGCTGAAGAATAGATTGGGGAGGGGTAGGTTTTGTATTGTATCGAACCCCCCCACATGGTAGCGATCCAACTTTCCTCTTTCTAGCGCTTTCACCAGAATCCCATTTTCCAACCCCTACCCTCTCCCTTTCAGTCAAGCCTTTTTTCTCTAACGCTTAACAGGATTCGCGCCGTAAAAAAAAAATACTAAATAAGCTGTACATATGAGAAATGGATGGTCAAGAGAGGCTTATTGCATGATCCACCCAACTCAGCTAAGCTAATAAATGCCATATAAATCGTCGTGGCATGAACTCAGAATTTCTTCGATTCCGCCCCTCTTCCTTCCCCCAACCCAACTAAGGGGATATCCAGTACTTGATAAACACAACTGGCGGGGGAAAACCAAAGGAACTACACACTACCTTTGTATCTCTTTAGTTCGAAGTCTTTTCCGTAAAGGGCGACTTTGGCATCGACTCTCTCTCATTAGGTAATTACCGATTCGAGGTTAAGGTCGAGATTGTCAGGATCATGTCTGGTCTTGATCCACAAGGAGATTGGCTGGGACAGGGAGCCCGGGCCCTCGATAACCCCCGTGGAACGGTTCTGATAAACCGAGGAAAATTGAAACCATCTCTACATGCAATTCGCTCACTTCGGGAAGAGCGGAAGGCGGAATGGAGAAAGGAAAGGGACAAGGGCGGTCTTGCTTGGCGCGAACGTCGAGCAAGCACTAAGTTTAAGTAAGTTCTTTGGTTAGCTCAGCAACCCAAGCTTTTGGCTTGACGACACCAGCCTTTCCTCTGGTGATCATTGGGTGAGTACCTATTAAAGGTTGGACAGCAGGTTGTAAGTGTTGTGGTGGGGAAGGAGGTGGGGAGTTAATCTGAGGTGAGGATATCGTGGGACTGGGAGATGAATGTGGGAGCTGAGGTGATGATATTGGAGGAGAGTCTGAGAGGGGTAGGTGAGAACCGAAATGTGGAGTTGATGGACTCGACACTGGATCAGGTAAGTTTTGGGGGGATTGAGACTGATCAGGAGGGTTGGTTCTTGGTAGGTGGTGGTTTGAGGGTAGATGTACAAGAGGTTGAGGAAACCAAATGGTGATTGGTGGAGCTGAATTGGAGGGAATTGAGGGCTGAATGTTGGCAAAGCCGGTTTGAAAGGGGAATTCTTTTTCATTGAATATTACATGACGGGATATGATTATTTTTCCATCATCAATGAGGCAGTGGTAACCTTTGTGTATTAATGAGGGACCAAGGTAGACACATTTTCTTCTATGGAAGGCAAATTTGTGAGTCTGGTACGGTTGGAGATGAGGATAACATGCACAACCAAAGACCCTGATAGAGGACAAATCCAATTTGTTGCTGCCAAGTAAGGCTTCCAGTGGGCTGATGTCCTGAAGAATAGGAGAAGGAAATGAGTTAATAAGTAGGACAACAGTTTGAAAGGCATACCACCACAGATGCAGGGACATATTGGCTTGCGCTAAAAGTGTCAAGCCCGTCTCAACAATGTGACGGTGTTTACGCTCAGCACGACCATTTTGAGCTGATGTATACGGGCAGGAAACTCTTATC
Organism: Benincasa hispida; assembly: GCF_027475165.1. Taxonomy (NCBI): domain Eukaryota; kingdom Viridiplantae; phylum Streptophyta; class Magnoliopsida; order Cucurbitales; family Cucurbitaceae; genus Benincasa; species Benincasa hispida. Next base: position 92,388,361 of record NC_143478.1, on the reverse strand, counting down.
TGAATTCCCAATTGATTGCACATGTGAGTGTAACGCTAATTTTATATCTTTAAATAAGCATGTGGACAAATATGGACAATGATGAATGTGAATCGTACAAGCTCATGTTGCCATAAACTTGTTGACTTGGAAAGATGGAGATGGAGTGTGGATGCTATATTATGCTTATTTACACTTTATGCGATACTACTTCTAGATATATGCGATATTAATGAAACGCTTGTAGTATGCTATGGAGTAATGCGTTGTCACAAGTTTCCTTGCGCTGAAACCAAGTATAATTCCAATGCAAGTTTCTCGGAGTGATCCGAGGTCGAACACAGGGATTGTTGTCGTTAGTGTATTACATTTGTGATATATGCGACCAGTGTTTTTACAATTAATAAAGAGTGTGTTTGTATAGGAAATTAAATTGCGGTAAAGTAAAATTGTGCAGATAAACTAAAGTTGTGTTAATAAAATAACGTGCGATAAAAATAAACCTAAGCTAATGTGATGCAAGATACAAGATACATGATATACATGATGCTGAGTTCGAGACTGACTGTGAAGTTTATACAAAGGATCGTGGTATGCGATGGCAAGACTTTATGGATGAATCAGAAGGGGAAAGAATAATTAGTACAAACATTGCAAGGTTGTTAATTGTGTTAAAGATATAACTAAGATTTCGCTTTCCCTTGGCGTACACCTCTAAATGAGTAGTCGCGTTCCCATATCTCTATGGTGAAACAGGGATGAACGTGGTGAACACAAGGTTGCTTCCATCTCTAGAAGTACTTCTCGCTTTAGTTAATGCATTCTTCCAACCCTCTCTCGATGGGCGGAATGACATCTTCACTTCTGCTCTCACAGATGAAGATGCCGTCTAGCATGCTTTGACTAAACATAATTATTTCATTAACCCAATTAATTTACTTGCTCAATTATTGCTAATTATCTAAGGGATTAAGAAAACATCGTGGAGAAAGTGAAATATGGATGAACGGAAATAGACAGAATGAAAATGATCATAACAATTAATACTAAGATTAAGCGTTTGATACATGGTTGAATGATAGAAATTAAGAAGATGAGTACAAGTGATGATAATGACATAGAAACAAATACAGAAGAGTGTCAATGTCTTGACACAGATCTGGATGGTGGATTTTCTTGCCGATGTGTGGAGTGGATGAACAGAGAAGAGCTTTCCTTTCAGGCTTGCTCGTCCAGTAGAAGTGACCTTTGTACAGAGCTTCAAGGTGGGGATCGGAATGATTCTTTGTCCGGAGACTCACCTCTCGGCCCTGTTTCTTAATTCTTCCTGAATCTACTCTGATTAGTCGCTCAACCAGTCTCTCCCTCAGATCAGTATATACATTTTTCTCTGTATTCAAGCATCCTTTTTTCAGTGGAATGGTTGGTGCTATTTATAGGCTAATCTTTGACTCTCTGACTTGTGGTCCCCACTTTATTATTATGGCAACTCCTGAAATGGTGGAGTAAATATTCCTTTGGTTACGCAATCAATCCCGTCCGAAATGCACAACGGTCAGCTGTACACGTGTCAGAATCCTCTGCAATTGCGTTGCTCTTCACATTTTCGATCGTTTGCCCGCATGCGGTGTTGTTTTTTATTACCGCATGCGGTTGAGATTGCGTTGATTGCTTAGCTCTTGATTGATTGTTGCATGCGCCGTCATTGCATTGATCGTCTATTCATTCCTGAATGATGGGGCAATGCGACGTAGATGCGTTGTTCAGTTTATCTTGAGCCTTGAACATATGCGGTGACTTGATTTCCTGCAAAATAGACTTGAAATATTCTTTTCTATCATCATAATGGTGTCAATGGGTGTATTGACGAAAATTTATAATTCTTGTATTTCTTAGCCAATTTCTATATAATTGACGCAACTTTTCTTTCTTTTGGCTGCAATATCTAATTAAAATAGTATAAATAACTTGTATTTCTACAAGTTATCACACCCCCAAATTTAGATATATGCTTGTCCTCAAGCATATCTTCTACTAAGATACTATTGCTTAATTCCTATCCTAAATTTTGTGTCGATTGGTTGCTCCGAATGCTCCACCTAGGCACATTACTTAACATCGCAATTTCTTTCTATCCTTGAAAATTCCTAGCAAAGCCCTACTTTATTCTTCTATGCAACAAATTTCTGCTAAAAATGCTTTTCTAGTTTTAAAAAGAATGTTTACCTCTTCTTGTCAAAACAACTTGATGCGTCTGGATGCGGTGGTCAAACTTTGCGTCATTTATTTAGAGACTATTGATCATGGTTACACCCTTCATTTTGGCTTGTTCCCACGGGTGTCATGCGAACATCCAACTATGGTTGTGTGCCAATCTCAACTTTAATTCTTGAGTTTTAGAGGAGTTGTCTCTTGTTTCTTTTATTTTTTTTCCTTTTTCTTATTTTTCTCTTTTCATATTGTGTTGTTCTTGGAAACCCACCTTCGTTTTGGCTTGCTCCCACGGGTATCATGCAAACATCCAACTACGAGCAGGCTCCTTTCACAACTTAACTCATATCAGGTTGGGATTGTTTTTGGAGTTTCCCTTGCGCTGACATTGGAGTTTATATGAAAATTTATCATATATATATATATATATAGTAGAGATGATGAACGCATTTTTCTTAATGACCGCATCACTTGATCTCATCTGCTCAAACCTTCCCCACCCCCAAATTTAGAAATGTGCAAGGTCCTCATTGCGTTGTTTGGACATAATAGACAAATACTTAGACAAAATTTTAAAAAGAAGGTTTGAGCAGAATTTTGAAGGATAAAAGGTAAAGCATTGCTATAGCTACGAATTAACTAGGTGTTAGTAAGAAAATACAAAATATGGAAAATTTTACTAAGTGTATGCATATTATACATCATCGCAGATCCTTCAATTCTCCAATAAAAAGAGAATAGGGATGAATCGAAAAAGAAATATTTATTGCAATGAATAACGCAAAGTAAAAGATCAAGAATATCGTAAATAATGAAAAAGGATGATAAAGAAGAGGCTATTGCGTACTTGAAAGAATTGCTACTTAGTTGTATTGAAAATTAACTAAGTATATAAGGAATTACAATTAACGCAATACAAAAATTGTTGCATGTACAAAGAATCAAAGAATTAGCTTCTATACATAGAAAAATAATGAATTGAAGTTATCTTTTGTATTTGATTCAGACAGGTGCACGATTAAAATTTAACACCACGCTTCCATTAATGCAAATACATTTTTTTCTGAGGACGGGCAACAACGCATGTACCATCGCAACACACTCCTTAACTCAACGCATTTCTGGAGGATGGGGCACGGTATTTCTACTAGCGCATCGCTACCTCAACATAGTGCATTTTCACTAAGGACAGGCTAATAATACATACAAGCGCGCCACACCCTTAAACGCAATGCATTTAGGTTTAATGGAAGCAAAGTGTATCTGTTATCATGAGATGCACCCATCATCGCGTTGCATACCAATTTTTATTTTTTCCTTTTTTTTTTTTTAATTCATCAATAATGTAAGTCAAAAAGACTTTGCGGTATTTATCGTTTTATTCAGTCATTCACAGAGATTTTAAGAACGACGCTACTAATGCATATAAACTAAAGAAATGAAACATGACATCAAATTGAAGGTAAATACAGAAAACATTAAAGGCTAATCCCAATAAGCAGTAAATAACGCAATTTAGGAAGCAATAAATAAAAGCTGTAGAAAAAGAAATTAAACATAGATATGAGGATGCTAAGTGAAAGAGTTTTTCAGAATTACCGCAATGACATCCCCCGCAAGCTGTCAGTCCTGGTTGCCCAAGTCAATGGTCTCCATTCGTCGATCCACATCGCCCCCTAGTAAAGCTTAATCTGTTGACCATTGACTTTAAATGCGTTACTTCCGTCTTCAGTTGTCAGTTCCATTGTGCTGTGGGGAAAAATAGTCTTGATGCGGAATGGCCCAGACCAGCGAGACTTCAACTTCCTTGGAAACAATCGCAAACGTGCGTTAAACAATAATACTTGTTGACCTTCGATGAATGTCTGGTTGTTTATGCGGTCGTCATGCCACTTCTTAGTTCTCTCTTTATAGATCTTGGCATTTTCGTAGGCGTCCCTTCGCCATTCGACCATCTGATTCAGTTGCAACTTCCAGACTTTCCCTGCACTTTCTAGATCAAAGTTCAGCTTCTTGCATGCCCACATCGCCTTATGTTCCAACTCGAGAGGTAGATGACAAGCTTCTTGTGTGAGTAAGGCAGAGGTGTTCTATTCTTAGATCTGCTTGGTGGGAGCTAGGTAGATTCAGCACGAGTGTGTGTCTGTCGAGGGTTGTTAAACTCCTTGTTGTACCTGAAGTAGCAAATGTCAGTGGTATGACCAAGTTTTTCGCAAGTTTGGCAAGTAGGCTTGGTTGTTGGAGCACTGTTCCATCGACCATGTCCCCTATTTCGACCTCCCCCGCCCCTGAAGTTTGAGGGTTGAGTGTTCCCATATGAATTTCGATAGACATTTGCTGAAGTGTTAGGATTGTTTTGCACAACATTAACTGAAGGTGAACTGGGCGAGAGAGAAACATTTGCCATTCCAGTGATTCTAGTTTTGATTGCAAGTTGACACTCAAGCCTTTTCTCATCTGACAGTAAATCAGATTGAAGATCGGACCATCAAGTTGTTCCTTTGCTTTGTACTACTACTACCATCGAGTTATATTCCTCATCAAGTTCAGAATACTTGTGATATAAGGTCAAGTGAGGTGACCGGTAAATCTACAAGAGCAAGACCATCAGCATACCATTTCATTAAAGTAAGGTACTCACTCATTTCAATGCTTCTTTGTGGGTCTGTTGGAACATCCTTTTAAAATAATCTGTCTCAGCCCTTGATTGAACTCCAACCAGTTCTTGGACAGCTTCCCATAGTTCTTTAGCAGTTTGGTATCCCATTACTTGTGTAGCAATTTCTTGATTCATTGAGTTGTAGAGCCGTCCTAAGAGGAGCTGATCGGCTGCTATTCAAGCATCATAGGCTGGATTCGGTTGCAGCTCAGCATCTGACATTGTAGCAGTTGTTGGATTGGCACTCGAGCTTTCACCGGAGTGCTCACTGGTCTGTTTGATGATGAATTGACTAGGACAAGGGTTTTCCCCGGTTAGAAAACCATCCAATCGGTAGCTTCTGAGTATCGGCCTAGCAAAATTTTTCTAGAGTAGGAAGTTTGACCTATCCATTTTAATGAATGTCACCTGATTAAGTAGCTGGTTTAATGGTGGTCCTGTGATGTTGCCATTGTTGATAGCTCTAGGGAAGATAGGCGATGATGTAGCTGATGTATTCACCATTGTAGGCTATTCTATCCGTTGGTAGCCGAAGTCTCTGATACCAAGTTAAGACAGTGGTGAAGGAATAAGAAAGGCAGAGAAGGGACCGACGGCTAGATGACGAAAAGAGGGAGATGATTCTTCTTCCCTTTTCCTTTTCTATTTCAATAATAGTTTTCCTTTTTCTTAGTATATTTTGTATAGTGAATGTTTTCTATATATATACAAATATGTATATGGTAAAAGACAAAAGAATGAAAAATGAATTTATAAATCAAATCTGTCATTTTGCAGGTGCAGGAGGCCGTTGTACCAGAATTGGTTAGGGAGAGAGAAGATCCACGGTGGCAATGACATCAGCTCCCATGTGGCTCTTTGTCACCTGCTGATGAGGCTGATTTGTTATCCTTGTCATTTTTAAGCTTATTTTTACTACTTTTTAATTTTTGTATGTAGTTTGTCTAAAGAAACTAAGTTGGATAGTCATAATAATTGGGTTGGTTGTAAAAAGTACAAAAAAAAAAGGAATAATAATATATACACAAAAAATTAATACATAATCTGATGACAAAAAGATGATTCAAATAGATATTGTTAGAGAAAAATTATGATAATCTATAATTTAAATATGAAACACGAAAAACAAAGATTAAACTTCATATAACAATTACAAAATGTAAATGTAGATTAGTTAATCTCATAATTTCATGTTACAATTATACTATATCTGTAAATGTATATTAGTTAATTTTCAAAGCCCATCGAGGGCAAACTGGAAATACGTTTAACTTTATACAAAAAGCTAAATCAATTGAAAAAGAGTTAGATAAACCAAAATTGATAATAATGTGCTCAAAAGGTTGAAGGTTCTGTTTCTACTCAATTATTATTCAAATGTATAGTGTATTTGCAAGATTTACAGGTACACTAGAAAATGGTCAACCACAACACAAAAATCATAACTCCAATTCTCCGGCGTTCCCCGCAACCATGGAAATGCCGATTTATTGTAGTGTCTAACTCTATTCCCTTCGATGAACAAGATTTCATCTTTTTTGGCCGAAAAACAAAGAAAGCTGATTATAATAATGAAACAAAAAAAGATTGAATTGTCATACAAGAAAAAATGAGAAGGAAAAGAAGAAAATCGATAAATTGATGGAAAGAGGAAAAAAGAAGTCTAATCAGTGAAAAAAACCATAAGAAAACTTAAATCAATAACACTTTGTGTGAATAACAAAAGTGATTGGTATTTTTTTACGATAGTGATGAATATTTATTTTTCAAATCGTTAAAATAATATAAAAATCTAATAATATAAAGTAATTTAAATATTCAAGGATATGAGAAATATCAACTAATTTAGTAAGAATATGTATAAAATTATGAAAAACAATTCAAAGATTAGAATAAATTTAAAATTTGATTAGATAAAATTAAATTTGATAATTTATGAAAATTTATAATATAAAATTTGGTAGAAAAATTTGGATATTTAATTAAATTGAGATTAATTTGAAAAGTGGTTAAACATAATCTAAATTAATAATAAAATATGTTGATTACGTTAACTACATGAGGAACATCAGGAGTGCAGTTAACTATCGCCAACACTTACCACCTCTACTTGCTTACTTTACTCTTGAAGTGTCAACCTGATAAACATTATTAACGTATGCAATTAGCTCACATCCGGAAAGCTCTACATAATTCTATATGATCACATTCTTAACAACCATGACACAATATCTATAGATAAAATATTTACAGTTGGGTCCAAACTTTACTAACAAAACCCTGTTTCCCCTCAAAACATGTGTACATTGATATAGATCAATAACCTAAATTCTTTAAACTAGCCGGGCCTTTCAGAGGCAATCAGCAGCAGGATCAACCTTAAGGAATCTGACCGCTACCTGGGAAAGGAAAACATAGGAAATTATGAGCTAGTTGCCTAGTGAGTGACTATAGAAATCATATTATGTCATGCTTCACATTATTATAAAACATGCAAACATACTGGGAAACATTTCAAGCAACTTCCTTTAAAACATAAACATGGTTATAACATCAAGCTTTTGAGAAGAAAACTCATTAAACATCAATAAATATCATTAAACCTTAGTTGAGAATTAGCATACATCGCTCTAGCTCCCAACATCTGTATCCGGCCAAGAGACCTATACTTCAGCATCTCTTTTAGAAATACCTACGTGGAGTTTACTAAGTATCGTTAACACCTTAGGTACTATTACCCAGGTACCTTCTCCGAGTCCTTCAGTACCAGGTTCTTCTCTAGAATCAAATCAAGCCTTAACAGTAAAACATTTACATTAGGAATCATTCAATCATAGCCTATATTTGAAAATGCATGCTTCATCATAGAAACTTAACTTTTGTAATGAATTAACATATAACCTTGGCATGCGATAAAACATATACATGCTGGAGAAGAAATGCTATGCAATTCATAAAAACTTGGTTGCTTGAAAACGTATAAACTTATCATCAAACATTATTGAAATCACATGGTCTTTTATGCATAAACATTGAAAACATTAAGTTATTTTAGTCACTCACTACTCGTCTGGGCTCTTAACTGTTTGTAGGCTTCTTCTAGCTTCTCTTGGCCTGAAGCAACATAATTCCCTATTAGATTCCTTAGGATTCTCATCAAGATGCTTCAAATAGTTTGTTTACTAGTGAAACCTTCATCAACAAGATCATCAATACTAATGAGATTGTCATCATGAGCGAGACCTTCCTCACGAGTGAGATCATCCTCATGAGCGAGATCACGCATCACACTAGCGAGACTTCATCATTAGCGAGATTTACCAATACTAGCGAGACTTATAACACCAGTGAGATTTAGTCCAAAAATTCAGCAAGCTTCTTCTTCAAAGCGAGATTCAGCACAAAAATTAGCGAGATTCCCATAATTCTTGTCTAGCTCTCGCTCCCTCGGTGAGCTGCTCAGCTGCCTGTTTACACATTGAATTCCTATTTCAATTTCAAAAATTCATAACTCAAAATCTAGAATTCTTTTCAAGAAACTTCCTTCTACAAACTTGTTTAGAATTGAGTAGCTATTTTACTTTAAAAGTTCAGCTCTAGACTCGATCTCTACAGCTTGTTATCCTTCGAATATCCTACCTTATCCAGATTACTCTAATTCCAGACCAGCTTCAGTGCTTCTTCGAATTTCACCCGTTTCCCTTCACATTTAGCTCAGGCATCCTTCACAAAAGTTGTTAAGAAATGAGTTAGCTTACTAACCTCAAATATTCAATTCCAAAATCCATCTCTACAGCTTGTTATCCTTCGAATATCATAACCTGTCCAATTTACTTGATTTCCATATCAGCTTCAATTCTTCTTTAAATTTTCTTCAAGTTTTCTTCACATTCTACCCACTTAACCCCAAACCTTCTTCTTCTTCTCCATTTCGATGCCTAGCTGAAGTACCTCACTTGTTTTAGTTTGGAGGAGGAGGTATGTCGGCCGTAAAAATGGGGAAAGAGTGATCCCACTGACTTGCACCTTTTCCTCTTTTCCTTTTTTTTTTCCTCCAAATAATCACAAAATTATTTAATTCCTTACTTCCATTCAGCCTTTAATATCAATAATAATAATAATCATATTATGCTTACTAGTATTCTTCCACCCTTGTTCAACATAAATCCCAAACTCAATATATCTCATAAAGATTTAGAATTTGGCTTACCAAAAGCACTCTCGGCTAAATTCACAAGCCTACTCGAGGGTTTCAACTCAACACTTAGAGTTTTCCCTTCTTTTTTTCCTTCATTCTTCAACTTTTCCCTACAATGTAACATTCCTTATAAGTAAACCTACTTAACATCATAATCACATAGTTAACATACTTAGGTAGGAAAAGTAGGGTTCAAGGTTTACACTCAATTTCTCCAAATTTTTATAATTGTTATTAAGAAGAGAAAAAGGAAAAGTTGGAGGATGTGAGGGTGTCAAATTACATTTTTTTTTCTTCCTGTTTATATGTGTTTGTGGGTGTGTATGGGCGCCGGGTGTCACAATCGCCCTTTCAGAAGCTTCTCTTAGCGATTGTGCGGTACTTGTCCCCGCTCACGAACAAGTCAGCCAACCCAAACACGGACTGCCGATGGCATACCGAGTGCCTCTCGCAACCACCCCCGTTTTAGAGAAAACGGTTTTAGAAAATGGGTTTGGAGAAAAAGGTTTTTGTAAACATTTTTGAGTATGTGAGTAAAGAAAGAAAGATTGTAGTAGACTAGAAAGAAATGAGTAACAATAACTTTATAGAGTACTACTTCAGGTATGGGGAAGTGATGATTAGTCTTATCCCCATATAGTGCATTCTGAACAAAAATCCAATTGACACCCTTGCATATGCAAAAGGGCGAGCGGTCATTTACAGCAAAAATACAAGGAAAGCAAGCTAACTAAACTAATATAATATATAACATGAAAGCATGATAAAAGGGGTTGGATCGGGCTTGCGGCCATGGGCAACAGGCCCTAGACAAGCATGACCGTGACATTCTCCCCCACTTAATTGGTTGACATCCCTGTCAACTGACCCTGCTCGAACTTGGCGATTGCTGGAGCTGTATTCTTCAAGTCTTCCGTGTGCTCCCAACTGATTTCTTCGTTAGGGAGGTCCTTCCACTTTACCAAGAACTCTGTTCTCGTCTTGGTCTTGTGATACGGTGAGTACGTCTATCCAGAATTTGTGGAACTTTCTTTTCAGTTGAATTCTTCATCGTGATGAGTGGGCACATCAACATATTCCGCTGCTCGTCATTGCGATCAGGGTGATAGGGCTTCAGAATACTCACATGGATGACAGGGTGGATCTTCATCCATGAGGGTAGCTGAACCCTATACGAGGTTTTCCCGACCTTCTCAATCACTTCCACTGGCCCTTCGTATTTTCGTACTAGACGTTGGTCTCTCTGGCTTCAGAAACGGAATTGTTCTGGTCACAGCTTGATAGGTACTTTATCCCCAGCTTGAAATTCAAGGGGCCTCCGCTTCTTATCAGCCCACTTCTTCATCCTCATTGACGCTTTTTCTAGACAGACGTGAGCTATCTCAGAGGATTGGCTCCACTCCTTGATGAAATTGTGCGCCTGAGGGCTTTTTCCCACATAGGGATGGTCCACCAGATGTGGCATGAGTGGTTGTCTGCCGCACACTACCTCGAAGGCCGTCTTTCCAGTTGCAGAACTTTGCTGACCGTTGAAGCTGAACTGAGCAACATCTAACAACTGGACCCAGTTCTTCTGTCTAGCGTCGATAAAGTGATGCAGATATTCCTCGAGCATGCTGTTAAAGGGTCCCGTCTGCTCGTCTGTTTGGGGATGGTAGCTAGAGGAAATGTTGATCCTAATATCTTGAAAAATTCTGTCCAAAAGGTCCCAGTGAATCTCCCGTCCCGATCACTAACAATGCTCGTAGGGATGCCCCATAATTTCACAATGTGCTTGAAGAACAGTTGGATAGTCATCACAGTTGTACACATCTTCGGTGTTGGGATAAACGTGGCATATTTTTAGAACCGGTCGATGATAATAAGGATCGATTCGAACTCTCCAACTTTGGGCAAATGGGTGATGCAGTCGAGGGACACACTCTCCTATGGTCTAGAGGGCACAGGTAGGGGCTCTAACAGACCCGCTAATTTCGCTTTTTCGACCTTATCTTGTTGGTAGATAAGGAAAGTCTTAGTAAATTGCATGACGTCGTCTCGAAGGCTCAACCAATAGTAACCTTGTTTTAAGTGGGCATAAGTTCTCTACGAACCATTATATCCTACCCATGGTGTTCGTGACACTCTTTCATTAGCGATCTTCATAACTCCCCAGATCTGGGAATGTAGAGGCAATTGCCTTGGTGTATAGTAGGTCATCTTCTACCCAAAATTGGCGTGTCTTCCCCTCTTTGGCCAACTGCATAATGGCCTGCGTCGATGTGTCATTTGCCAAGTGTGTCTTGACAGTTTCTCGCACTATTCCCTTCAACATACTTGCTTTCAGGTGTGCGAACATGCACAGGGCTGCATGTTCGCTTTTCTGCTCTAGAGCATCGGCCGTTTGGTTGCATTTCTCTAGTCTATGCTCAAATCGAAAATCAAACTCTGCTAAACACTCCTACCACCGTGCCTGCTTTGATGATAACTTCCTTGGTTGAAAAAATGGAAAAAGGAACTATTGTCGGTCTTGACTACGAATTTGGCCCCTAAGAGATATTACCTTCAGGCCCTTAAGCAGTGAATACTGCCAATATCTTTTTCTTAGAGGCAGTATACCTCCATTCTGCATCATTCAATTTCCTACTCACATATGTGATGGGATGTCCATCTTGAAGGAGAACACCACCCAGCGCAAAGTCAGAAGCATTAGTTTCGACCTCAAACGATTTGGTCACGTCGACAATTCCGAGGACCAGTCCTTCGATCATCACTTTCTTCAAGCCCTCGAAGGCGACTTAACATTCGGGAGTCCAAATCCATTGGTTATCTTTCTTCAATAGCTCGGTCAATGGCCCTGCTCTTCTCGATAATCCTTCTACGAACCGCCTATAGTAGTTAGCTAGTCCGAGGAAGGATCGTAATTCCATCACGGATGTCGGAAATTTCTAGTCCCTGATAGTGGACACCTTACCCTCTTCCATGCCAATTCGACCACATTCAATCACGTGGCCGAGGAAATTTATGCGCTCATGAGCAAAGGAGCACTTCTCTCTCTTTACGGATAGCTGGTTTTTTTATCAGTTTTTCAAAGACTAGTTGGAGGTGGTATCGGTGGTCTTCCATTGAGGCACTATAGACCACGATTTCATCTAGATATACTACGAAAAATTTGTCGAGGTACTCATGAAACACCTGGTTCATCAAAGTATAGAAGGTTGCCAGAGCATTGGTGAGGCCAAAGGGCATCACAAGGAATTCAAAGGCTCCATACCTTGTGACACAGGTCGTCTTGGGTTCATCTCCTTCAGCAATTTGGACCTGATAATACCTTGATCGAGGTCCAGTTTTGAGAAGTATCTGGCATCGTGGAGCCGATCAAATAAGTTTGTGATGATAGGAAGGGGTACTTATTGCGAACTCTGAGCTTGTTCAAAGCCCGGTAGTCGATGCATAACCGAAGGCTTCTGTCTTTCTTCTTTTGAAACAACACTGGTGCTCTGTAAAGGGCCTTTGCCGGTCTAATAAACCCTACATCTAACAGCTCATCTAATTTCTTCTTGAGTTCGGCCAACTCCCGCGGGGCCATACGATATGCATTCTTGGCAGGCGGCTTCGCCCCTGGTAGTAGCTCTATTTCATGATCGATTCCCCTTTGTAGAGGCAAAGACTTGGGCAAGTTCTCAGGCATGACATCACGATACTCTTCCAACAAATAGAATGTCTCGGGGAACTTTCTCTTTTGCGGCCTCGACTGACTCAATCGGAATGGCCATGAACATGGGTTTGTGGGCAAGGCCTCTTTTCAGTTGGAGGGTTGAGATCATTCTCACCCCATTCGGCTGTTTGATACTGGCTTGAACCACGGTAGGTGTAGATCCAACAATTACTAGGCATTTGGCGAGGGGCATCGGTATAACTTTTTGTTCGAGTAAGAATTCCATCCCCAACACCACATCAAAATCGTCCATCTTGACAATTACGAAGTCAGTAAGGTCTTCCTAGTCCCCTAACATCACCGGTGATCTCTTTGCTATCCCCGTAATCGATAGGGCTGCAGAATTCACAGCTTTCATCTTCTCCGCGTCTCTTTCCTATTAAGTTCAGACGACAGGCTTCTGTTTTAGTCATGAAGTTATGGGTTGCCCTAGAGTCGACTGTAGTGCTCTTGGCCGATCTCTGGTTGACCTAAGTGTCCACATACATGAGTCTCATTTTCAATGGCTCCTTCGTCTTTCCCATTTTCTTTTGAAGCGTAGATAAGAATTTCAATGCCCCCATCCTAGAGTTTTCACTCTCTGTAGCTGGCTCAATTTCCGTTTTGCCCTTTTCAGTCTTGTCTTTTGAGCTAGAGGCCAATGTGGCTTGAAAGGCATTGAAAGTAGTTCAATTCGAACACTCGCCTACTCTGTGTGGTCCTCTACATATGAAACAAGATAGGGGGCGATTGTAGTTATTATGTATTATGCTGTTGTGGCGGCCCCCGCCAATTGTTCCCTGATCTCGGCTAGGAGGGCTTACAGTCTCCCCCTCCAGATCTGGGAGGGTTGGAACGACTGTTTATGTTCCTACAATTTGAGGAAGTTAACTGTTTCCTCACGTCTTGAGAGTCAGTGCTAAGGTCATATAATTGTTCCACTACCGAATAGGCAGAGGGGAGATCTTGTACTCTCTGCTCATATAACTTCGACTTTGCCCACGGTTTCAGCCCTTCAACAAAACAGAAGACTTTGCCTTTCTTGAACATGTCACATATGTCCAACATGAGTCCTGCGAATTGCTTCACATAGTCTCTAATGTTGCCTGTTTGTCTCAATTCTCGGAGTTTTCATCGAGCCAAGATCTTGACATTCTCAGGGAAGAACTGCGAACGAAGTTCTTGTTTCAACCTATCCTAGGTATCTATTGTGCATCGTCCTTCTTGTATGTCCATAAATCGTGATCTCCACCACAACTTTGCATCCTCAACTAAATGCATGGTCGCTAATGTGACTTTTGACTCCTCTGTCACAGTGTTCGTCGCCTTGAAGTATTGCTTAAGGTCGAAGATGAAGTCCTCTAGAGCCTTCACTTCCTGCACTCCACAGAAGGGCATTGCTCCCCCAGATGGGGCCTGGTTTCCTACTACTCGGATGGTGAGCTTCATCCTTGCACTCACATCCGCAATCTCGGCTCTGACGACGTCAAGGGCCGATAAAAAATCTTCAGATAGATCAGTTACTATCTGAATTATTACTTTCTGGGAGCCGTCCAACTCTTCGATTGCACTTCTCTATGTGGGCAATAGAGCCCGATGAGTTATCACCACATTCAAAACTGCCAGATCGTGCAACTTTTGTCTCTAGGGTCTCCACCCTCTCATCAGTTCTCTGACGGGTAATCCGTCTAGGCGGCCAACTACCGCATCAATTCCGTCAGCTTTCTCGGCAACCTGTAACCGAGTCTCCAGGAAACGGATATTGTCAGGGACTTCTCTCAAGTAGAGCATTTGTTCTTCCATCTCTACCAGCCTGTCCACATGGGACTTATTCATGTTCATTATCGCTGATATGATCACTAATTTTCCCCTCTATGAGCTGACTTGACTCTAATACCAACTGTCACAATCGCCCTTTCGGAAGCTTCTCTTAGCGATTGTGCGCACTTGTCCCTGCTCATGAGCAAGTTAGCTAACCCAAAATGAGCCGTTGATGGTACACCGAGTACCTCTTGCAATCTCCACCCCCGTTTTAGGAAAAATGGTTTTAGAAAACGGGTTTGGAGAAAAAGGTTTTTGTAAGCATTTTTGAGTATGTGAGTAAAGAAAGAAAGATTGTAGTAGACTAGAAAGCAATGAGCAACAACAATGGCTTTATAGAGTACTACTCCGAGTATGGGAAGTGATGATTAGTCTTATCCTCATATAGTGCATTCTGAACAAAAAGCCAATTGACATCCTTGCATATGCAAAAGGGCGAGTGGTCACTTACAACAAAAATACAAGGAAAGCAAGCTAACTAAACTAATACAATACATGACATGAAAGCATGATAAAAGGGGTTGGATTGGGCATGCGGCCATGGGCAATAGGCCCTGGACAAGCATGACCGTGACACCGGGTGGTAAACCCATATTTTTAAGGTTTTTTTTTTTGGTCAGTGGCTATTCTGTCAATGTCAAGTGCAGTCCACTTTTTTTTCCTTTTCTTTTTAAGTTTTTGTTAAGTTTTATTAGTTTAAAATTATTTTAAACTTTCTTTCTAAAAAACAAGTTATTCTAAACTTTACTTTTTTTTTCTTTTAATTCAGTCTTCTTTTTAATTCCCATATTTTTGTTTTTATACTTTATTTATATTGATAATTATCAATTTTGTCTTAGATATTGCATTTAATTATTTTATTTTTCAAGTGTTTTATTGTGTTATTATTTTGATATGTCCATGATATGAAATAGATTTTATTATACTAATATTGTTAATTCTTATTTCTATTTTATAAAAAATACTGACGACGAAATCTAAAAAATTTGGAAGTCCACTTTTCTATAATTCTTGAGGTGGGGAGTCGATTCTATAGGAGTCTGAGATTGATGTCTACTATGTTTTTTATTAAATTTTTAATACATTCTTTTATAATTATTTAATTCATTATTATGTTTTTTTTTTAAATTAAGTTTCTGCTTATATTATGTCCAAGATAAATCTTATTTGATGTCCAATTTAAATTTCTTTAAGTTTCTAAATATTTTCTACAACTTCTTTTTAAGTCATTCATAAATTTTATTCCAATTACACCCTTTGTGTGTTTTTTAACATTTAAAAATTAATATATTCTTTCAAAAGGTTTTTTTAATAATTTATTTTTCTTAAGACCGCTATTTTTCTTAAAAAAATCTTATGATATAATCTCGAAATGTCTCATAGTCTATTTTTCTAGATTCTTGAGGTGAAAAATCATAATATTTGAGAGTACGAGATTTGATTCCAAGAAAAATGAATTTAATTAATATTTTTTTAAAAAAAAATCTTTTTATTAAAAGACTATTTCTATGATGGATTTTGATTGAAATTTTTCCTCAATTCTAACATAGTCAAAGTGATAGAAATTCTTTCACTTATCTTATGGATCATTACTTCGATTATTGGAGTAATGAGGGGTAAAATAAGAATTTATTATTTTTTTTTAAAAAAATAACTTTCTTAAAGATTATTTTCAATTTAAGATTTGAATTTTGGCTACTGTTTTCTAAACGGGTGTTGTGGGGTGCTAACACCTTCCCATATACAAAGAACTCACGAACTCAACTCTAGTTTTTCGCTAACCATTTTTTTAGTTAAAATTGTTTATTTTATTTCGATGTCCAATCAATCACACCGTAAAAAAGATTGGTGACGACTTCTTTTTATTTTCCTTTAAAATAAACCTTTTTTTGAGGACGTTTGTCGCTTCACGTCGTCTCGGACACGTACGACTTTTGACCAATTTGAGGGCCTTTTTCATATAGGACATTAGAGCAAACCTCACTTTGATTGAATCCTTTATGTTGATTTTAATGATTTATTATTTTACTTCACACACTATCACAACCCTCCTACCTGAGCTTTACCTATTAGGTCTATCATCGAGAATAGAGTAGTGTGACCTTCAAGAGCCTTATGCTTCCGTGTAGGCATACGAAAAATTCTCACTCAATTTGGTCATTTGGTCATTTATTACTTTTTGACCAATTTGGGAATCATTATCATTTAGGGGTCTTATAATTAGTCCCACTTTATTTGAATCTTTTATGTAATGAATTGTGATGATATATTCTTTTCTTTTCTTCATTTTTTTCTTATTCTTACTTGTTCTTGAAAGAAATCGATCACAAGGATTTCCATGAGCAGTGAAATAAATCATTCCAAATTGCAATCATGTATGAACATTACAAACTACAGTCGTAAACAAAAAAAAAAATAATTATGCATTCATTATAGAAATTACAACATGAAACTACAAATGATCAAGAAGAGAAATCTCTACACACATTTGTAGACTCGTTTCCACACTCCTTGATCACGAATGCTCGAACACAGCAACCTCGAACGCTCGAACAACACGACTGCAACACAGCACGAACACCGCACACTGGAACTCTATGATCTCCTCGGCCACGAACACCCCAACAGAACCTCGTGGTGTCGAGTTGAGTATGACACCACCAAGAAGGTTACCTTGGTATTCTTGGTGTGAGAATCTAGAGGGTGGGCTCTGTGTGGACTTGGTTTGAGGCAGAAGACGAAGGCTTCAACAATCGTGTAAACAATTGAGCAAGTGGGAGATGGCTGAAACCTATTGTATAGGTCGATGCCCAATCGATTAGCAAAAGCTAAGCGATCGTCTAGCAAAAGCTAAATGATCGTTTAGCTCATCGTTTAATTCTGTGCCTGTCGCTTACAAAATACTACAAGATTGTTTACCTTAGTCAAGCTGTCGCTTAGTAAATCGTATTTACTTGACAACTTTCGTGAGATTCTTTTTTCGAGAGAAAATCTCAAAATCATATTTTTTTTCAATCTTATTAAAATTAGGAAAAAAAATTTCCTTTTATCTCACAGTTACCATAAACCACCAATAACTCCCACTCAATTGGTTATTAGAGAAAAATATTTAATTATCCATTAATTAATATTATTATAAATATAAATGATAACCAACTTATCATACTATATTTATAACCTATAGTTTTAATATTTCATCTCATGAAACATATAAACCATAGTTCTTTTTCTATTCCATGGTACTTAATGTAAATCTCATTTACATTAATCCTCCATTAGATGTATCTCATACACCATACCGATCATATCATATATAATCAAATTACCTCTTGTCAATTTGAACATTTCAAATCAACACCAAGAACTGATTCTCAACTGAATCCATTGAGCTACCAAGGGGACCTTATGGACCTGTAGCTTGAAGCTCCAACGGTATGCGAATAACTGACTAAACCATTTAGTCACCGGATCCACCAACCGTTAGCTTCCAGGTACTCCACTAAAGACCAATAGCTGAACTCTCCTTACCACAGATATATTATGTGTTCATCTTAACCAATCAACAGTGCAACAACCCTTCACAGATCGCTCGTAAGTACAACTCGACCAATAACCGTTATGCCCTTATAGTTACATCTAACTTCTTAAGTACCACTAATCCCTCTAATGAACATAAGTTATAGACCTACTATAACTGAGTCTTCTCTTCCAAAGAGAAGCTGTGGCCACTATGTTCAAGCCCCGGAATCAGCCCTTAAGGGAGCAATCTCTCTACTTATCCCTGCTTTGGGAAAGAAGTGAATTTCATCTTATGGATTGAGCTTTCAACTCCCAAATCAGACAAGTCCTTAAAAAGGTAGGCATGTTGAGCTGGCAATCTGGCCACTCTCACCCCTACTAATCAAAGAACCGCCCCCAAAGGCAGAAGTTTCCAAAATACTCAGGATTGAGGTCGTGTCACCTATGGTCGTTTATGTGAGATGTAAGTCTCTAGTATCAACGGCGTTATATATAGAGTCTAGTCATCTCATGGTTTGGGTCTTATACAAACTCTTTGTATAGGATACCCTCGCTTGCACGTCTCCACATGAATGGCCAGGATCTACCGTCTATAGTAGTTTGTAACACTTGCAAACTTCTACAAAGCGAGTCGTATCCGTAGTGTCACCAGGATCAGGTATCCCACCTTAATCTTTATACTACTGACCTATTTAGGTTATCACTAAAATCATGATTCACTTGTATATCACATATACATGCTTAAATACATAAGATAACCAAAGAGCTTTGTTTATTGGATATGAGTAAATACGAGAATGAAATAACAATTATTTTATTTATCAAACAATGCGTATCATTACAAACAACGAGACTCCGGGAGAATTAGGACACCAATCCCAATATTTCTTCCATCATCATATCCTCTAAGTTTTATCGCGAGTCATTTCATCATCATGCATAACCATAGACTTATAAACACTAATTTACATGTTGTGTCACTATTAACTAGCATTTTTATTAAAATCTCATTAGCCATTGCATTTAGTTATTTCTTCTTGAAATTGAATGAACATTGTTCACATTAGATCTTTATAATTGATACATTATCAATGAAATCACACACACACTTCATATTAATAATCAACTTTTTTGGACTAATTTAACCATTCTCTTTCTTTAAAAAGATTAAAACAGTCAAAGTTTTTACATAATAGCTCAAAAGATCTCCACCCCTTCCATCATTATTGGACTAGAAGTAAAGTCGAGGTCATGGAAGAGTTTACAAGCCAAGTGCAAGCAATAAAAAAGATGTTCAAGAGTTACAAGGACAAGTGAAAAAGGTTTTATAATTACTCACTCCAGTTAAAGATAGACCATTAGCAGGGGAATTCAGACAAGCAAGATTGGTACAGAATCAAGCTCCAGATGACATCTCTTCTTACCCACATGGTTTACTCCTAAAAAGTTATCAGAACCATCATTGGTAAAATTGAAGATGTACTTTACATAAAGATCATTGTTAAGCTCCACGACAAATGAGCCATTTGAATGACTTAGTTTTACCTTAAGGATGCAAATTTGCAAGAAGACTTTTAAATATGTAGGAAGTGTTCCTAAAAGAGAGGTTGTATACAATAGAAGACACTAACATTTATGAAGGCATTGGGGCAATACAACTGTGCCTAATCTCGAACGTCATCATTATTCCACCCAAGTTCAAGATGTTAGAATTTGAAAAGTATAATGGGGCAACTACCCCAAAAAGCCATCTCATCATGTATGACCAGAAAATGTCAATCCACTTCCACGAGGAAAAAACTTATTGAACCACCACTTTCAGGATTGCCTAGTTGGCATTATTTCATCTCGTGGCAATGAATTTTTTCTCTATTGGGTGTAGGTTGTGATGAAGGCACTAAGAATGTGTCAACCTAATTGAGATGTTCCGGTGCACCTATTCATTCCACTTTTTCTTTTAGTTGCATGTTAAAAAAAGATGGCCTAATTTGCTAAGTTGCTCATTGGTCTATGTAGTTGAATAGCTTTCAAGTGCACAAGTATTGAGACAGTACAAGCAAAGTATTAATTTAGCTTTAGAACATTAAGTCTTCAAAGCATGGAACATGAAGCAATAAAAGTCCAAGGAATATGCTAAAAAATGTAAAAAAAAAAAAAACCATTGCTCAAGGGCAACCTCCATTGACTTATAAAGAAATGTCACTGATGTTTATAAGTACTTTGAGTGTCCCATATTACAAAAAATTAATTGAAAGTGTCTCAACAAACTTCTCTGACATTATAACAATAGGAAGAAAAAATTGAGGGTGTAGTTAAAAGTGGAAGGATTATAAAATGATGCAAAAACATGGTTCCACAAGAAAAGAAGATGAAATGCATGAGATCAACTTGGGCCAGAGCATTATTAGCCATGTGTCACCACCACCATTTAAACAAATGAACTATGTTCAAAATCCTCAACGAAAAGGTAAAAGTCAATTAGATACACCAAATCAACGATCGATAAAGAAAGGGTAACAAAGCACTTTGTTTCAATAATTTCTAGAAATGTAGCTCTATATGATGAGTTGGTTTATCCATGCTCCCCAAAATCTGAGCTTAACAATTAGGAAGTCAAAGAGCCATCAAAGTTCGTTAGAGAAATGCGAGAGTAATTATTACCAGGTATTTTGAAGGTCGTGCAAGACCTTTTTGTAACAGAGGCACCTTTTAATCTTTTGTTGAATCGGATGGCATCTTGATAGCCCCATATGCCTCATTTTTTTTTGGGATAAAGTGGATTATTAGCTACCATTTTTCAAGTATATTCTTGATGTTGTGGTTCATCCTCTTAATCTAATCATAAAAGATAATATAGGATTAATAAGAACATTGGAAGTGAAATCAACATCAATGTTTGATTTCAAATTTCTATCCCTTAATCATGGGGAGACAAATTAAAATATGCTCAAGCAGTTGAAAAGAAGAACAAGAAGATTATTCAGCTACCAGACCAAAACCTTTGGAAGTAGTATGAGCCTGCATTTGGTCAACAAAGTATGTTTATTTAGCCATTATACCTCCACTTTGCGAGTATAAAGATGCATTAGGTTATACCTAGATTGGGTAAAAATTTTGTAGCATCAACTCTTTTCTGTTGAAATTTGAGTTGGTGTAGTGGAAATATCCAACAAAGTATCAGTATTATTGAGAAAAATGGTCTTGAGATGCTATCATTTCTTTACACATCAACTGGGGTAGCCTCATTTCATTTAATATTAGGTTGAAACCAATTTTCCCAGTCAAAAGTTAAGTATCATTTGCTTGAATGTGACTACATTTGAAGATGCGGATTATATTGTCGGATATCTAATATTCGTCATCATTGTTTGCAAAAGAGTAAAGTTTTTAAAAGAGTTCTCCCATTTTATTAAAGACATCTCGAGTAGTCTCTCCTTATTTAATATATAAGGTGAAACCAGCTTTCCCTATCGAAGTTAATGTGCCATTCGCTTGAGTAGGACTGCATTGCAGGCCATGAAATGTTCGCAGAAGAGAATTAGTTTCGATGAGAATCCTCTCATTTTATTAAAGACTATTAAAGACGATTATGTAGGAGCCTATAAAAAAAAGTCTTTAAAGATTTAAGTACTCTAGCCTTTTAAGTTGATCAAGGTCTAAGTTACAAGTTCACTTTATCTTTTATGGATCCACTTTTTACCATTGATCTTGAAGATTAATCACTTCAAGGAGATTTTCAAGACAAGATAGAAGTCGGATTACAACTCAAGTTTGTGGTACCTAATTGTCAGTTTTTGTGGAAAAGTAAACAAGTTATTTTGGATGCTTTAACTTGTTTTTTTTAAAAAAAAAAAAATCAAGAGAAGTGTTAAAAAACGTCCATTAAAATAAGCATATTTTAGCAAACATATACATGCATACATATATTCATGTATGATCCTTATGTTTTAGCTGTGGTGGTGCTTGTTTTATCCCTGGCCCCCAACATTTTATTTTTGTTGCGATGACGCTTGTTTATCCCTGGTCTCTAACTCATTTTTTACTTTATCATGGGCCACTTGTTTTATTCATGGCCCTTCACATTTTCTGCTTTGATGTCACTTGTTTATCCCTGGCTTCCAACTCTTATTTATTTTGTCATGAAGCACTTGTTTTATCCCTAACCCTTGACACTTTTTGCTGCGATGGTGTTTGTTTATCCCTAGTCTCCAATTCTTAATTACTTTGTCATGAGACTCTTGTTTTATCCCTGGCCCTTGACAGTTTTTGCTAAGATGATGCTTGTTTATCCTTGACCTCCAGCTCTTACTTGCTTTGTCATGAGACGCTTGTTTTATCCTTGACACTTGACAATTTTTCTGCGATGATACTTATTTGTCCCTGACCTCCAACTCTTGTTTACTTTCTCATGAGGCACTTGTTTTATCCTTGGCCCTAGACACATTTTGCTGTGATAGAGCTTGTTTATCCCTGGCTTCCTACTCTTGTTTACTTTGTCATGAGGTATTTGTTTATCCTTGACCTTTGATATTTTTTTCTGCGATGATGCTTGTTTATCCTTGGCCCCTAACTCATTTTTTTTTTCACTTTTTCATGAAACCCTTGTTTTATCCTTAACCCTTGACACTTTTTGCTGCGATAGTGGTTGTTTATCCTTGGCCTCCAACTCTTGTTTACTTTGTCATGAGGTGCTTGTTTATCCCGACACATGACACTTTTTGCTGCAATGACGCTTATTTATCCCCAGCCTCCAGCTCTCTTTTTATTTCGTCACAAGGCGCTTGTTTTATCCCTAGCCCTTGACACTGTTAATACGTTTGAATTATTTTATCTTAAAAAAAATATTGGCTACACCTTCATTCACCTTCTAATTCTACAAGGATGTACGAAAGAGAGGCATGTTGTGGCCATCTATTTTTGTCTGGTCTTATCTAAAATAAATTTATGTTCGGAGTTGAATCCCGAGTGGAAGTGTATAGGTCGTCTTGCATTCGATTTTTACATTTTATGAGAAACAAAAACAACATGCTAAATAGAACATAAAAGGGATAAACATCATAAAAGCATACTTTAATGAAGGAGAAACAAAGGGAAAAAACTGTTCTTACCTTTGTAGACTCCCGGCCTCTCAAACCTTCCTCTAGCTTTTCAAACAAATGTCTCTTCAATCGATCTCAAAAATGACCACAAGAATAACCTTGTTATTGTCTTAGGCATTCCAATAATTAGATAAGTGGCATCTAACAATTAGAAAAGGAAGAGGTAGAGAAAAATCTTTGGGAGAGTGAAGAGAGTTTTTCCTTTTGGTGGCTAGGTTAAAATCTCACCAAATGAAAACTTATCCTAAAAAGGGTCATAAGGAGGAATTTATATGGAGGAGGGTGTCCTTCTCCAAGTCTTTCCTTTTTTACCCTTGGGCTAAATTAATTAGATAACCTTTATTTAATTAATTAACACACCAATTAAATAACCATATATATTAACTCCAATTTAATATATATACATAGTTAACTAATAAATATAAACACATATGTTTATATGTATCCACCTCCCTGTAACATTTCTTAATCAATTAATTGACAATTAATTAATCAATTAAGTAAATACATTAAATCATATTTAATATAGAGTTAACATATAAATATTACATATTTATATGTATATAACTCTTTAAGAATCTAATTCCCATAAATCTGCTATTTGAATCTGATTCAAATATATTTCTCTCACATAATGTGAATTATAGATCACATTTATAATTAATTATATACTAGTCACATTAATATATAATTTCCTCAATTGATTTGAACTATTCAAATCATTCCTCATTAATATCATTTAGCGAGCTAACAATAAGACCTTATGGACCTACAAATCAGAAACTCCAATGATATGAGATTAATTGGTTAAACTCATTAACCAAATTAATCAATATTCGTTAACTGTTGGTACACTTTACTAAAGACCCACAACTGCATTCTTTTCACCGTAGATATATTCCTATGTCCATGGATATAGACTAATAACAATAAATTAGTCCTTCACGAGTGTTCGTAACACCAATTGGGTCAAATTACCATTTTACCTTTGGGTTACCTCTGTATCCTTAAGTACCAGTGCTCTTCTAATGAACAACCTATTTATGGTCCAACCACTAAACAGCAATCCCTCTCAGGTTAACGAGTTGGTAGAGCCCTTTGTTCAAGTCCTAGAGACACTATTTAAGGGAACACTCATCTACTTACCCCAAAGTCAGGAAGGAGTGAATTCCATCTTGTAATATTATGTTCCTAGTTCCCCACTCGGTTTTATCCCCAAAATGGTAAGCTTATTGAGTCAGCGAACTGACTACTCTCACGCATATAAATTAAAGAACAATACCTCATGAACAGGAGTTCATAATACACTCAGGATTAAGACTAAGTTGCCTAGGCCGTTCTAGTGAAATAAAAACCTAACTAGTCAATGGTGTTACATTTAGTAGTTACTATTTAACAGTCTGGTCTTATGCAAACTCATTGCATAGGATACCCCACTCACATGTCACCTACATGAACACGTTGGATCATTGCTTTTGTATCAAATACAAAGTGGGTCGTATCCATAGTATTACCAGGATAAGGTAACCAGTCTTATCCCTATACTATAGACCCTTCAGGCTGTATCTTGAATGTTGCTCCATGTATGTCTCCACATACTGTTCAAGACTCACAAGACAGCCTAGGATGTTAGTTTATTAGATTTAGGGTTATTAAGACAAAATGGAATACAACATAATCAATAATATTTATTGAAATAACATCCATAACTCTTTATTGATGAAATAGCATCGACAACTCTTTATTGATGACGGTCAATTACATTTACTATCTACGAATTTTAGGGCATAAAACCCAATAATTTAATCATTAGATTAACTTTGTCTTAATTTTACTAATTTTAAATTTTATGATTATCCACCTTCTTAAGCTTATTTTTATTATTTTTTAACTTTTGTGTGTAGTTTAGTTAAAATAACTAAGTTGGTTAGTTAGAGTAACTAGGTTGGTTGGAAAAAAATACAAAAAAAGGTAAGTATTTCAATTGGTATTTATTTTCAAAATTTCATTCCTTTTTAGATTGAGCCAATTTTGGAATTGATTTCAAATTCAAAAAAATAGCCAATAGAATTTGCAGTCATTTGAAGAAGTATTTTTGCTATAAATATTTTCTTCCTTTAGCCAAACAAAAGGAGGGATTTTTACCAAAGAGAGAGAGAGAAAAAGGAGAGTCATAGAGAGAAACCCTAGAGAAAAAACTTAGAGAGAACATTTGAGATTTACATAAAGAAAATCTAGAGAGACGGAGAAAAAACCAATGAGCTTTTGCACAAAAAACAGCCCAAAAGTCCTTATAAAAAAAATTCTCAAAGCTCAGAACACCAAGAAAAGTCTAGCTTCGTTGGAGGTTGCACTTGGTAGGGCATTTGTCCCAAGGATCCACACATCAGACAATGCGCGACATCAAGTTCTGATTTCAACCTTCAATTTTCTTCTTGTCTCTTAAAAATCTATGGGGCTATTTGGGGGGCCTAACATGAGATGGTATAACATGGGTTGGTATATCATCTTAGTGTTTGGAGGCCCATTATCTTTTCTCACCGATTTGAATTGTTTGTGGGCCCATTTTTCTTCCGTGTTTCTTATCTCACCGTTTCATTTTCCTCCATGTATCGTATGTCACATTTTATTTTCCTTCCATTTCACGCATATTGGTAGTACTCTCTCTCACGTCTCTTTCAACCATACTCGATCATGCTTTATCATAATCAATCATGTTGGAATATACTCGATCATACACGATCATGCTCGATCATGCTTGATCATACTCGATCGTTCATACTCGATCATGCTTGAACATACTTGATCATACTCAATCGTTCATACTCAATCATGCTTGATCATACTCGATCGTTCATACTCGATCATGCTTGAACATACTCGATCATACTCGATCGTTCATACTCAATCATGCTTGATCATGCTCGATCATACTCGATCGTTCATACTTGATCATATTCGATCATATTTGTTCATACTTGATCATAGCAAAATTGAACTTGATGTTTTTTATTCCTCGATGAAGAAATATTTATACATCATATAATAATGTAAGAATACCACAAAGGAAAAGGTATTGCATGCATTTGTTGGGCAAGACTAACTAATTACGCTCTCGGTGTTTGCAAGTTAGTTTGTTATTATTTTTTGCAACTTCTCCTAGTCTCTTATTCCATAGGTATTATATATTTGTTGATTTTTTGTGACATGTACAAATAGCCCGTGGCATGTGGCCCTTAGACATGAATGCAAATATTTCTAGGCAAGTTGTAAAATGGTCATGTATAAGGCCATCAAATTATGTAAAATCTTTTGAGGGGAATGAATATAATATCCGGTCTTTTTTTTATTTATTTTTTATTTTTTTATCAATGGAATGAATTTAATGAATTTCATATCCAGTCTAAATTAACACTTTTTTTGTAAAATCATTTGACTTTCTTTGATGAGAAGTTTGGAATGAATAATATAAAATTGAACTGTATACTATATCTTAAGATTAGAAAGAATTAAAAAAAATGTAATCAATGTCTTATTCCAAATAGGATGGATATAATAATTGGATTATAAGATCTAGAAAAAATAGTGTTCATACAGCCAAATTATTATAGAGTACAAAAATTGAACCAGATAGCATTGATATATGAACTTTGCACACTCAAACACAGACATGAACTCAAACATAATAACTTTGCACACTCAAACATAGACATATCAACTTTGGCATAACAACTTTGCACACTAAAATACAGATATCAGAACTCTTGACATCCTATATTATCTCAGCACCCAAACAACCTTTACAAAATAGAGAGAAAGGAAAGGCTATAAAGAAAATCTACTTTCTTGCTATTACACTACTAGAAAAACTACCTTTCTTGACACTTGGAACTTTTGAGTACTTAACGTTTTTATGAAAAAAATGTCAAATAACATGTAATTTTGATGAAAAACGCAGAGGTTGACTGAAATTTATGAATTTTTTCACGCTGTCATAAACTTAACATCTTAAAAACATCAAGAAGTTTCTTAATTTACTTGACACGTTTGAATAATTGAGTTTGATTTTATAAGTTAAAACTTTTTTTAGGGTTTGATATAAAGAAGGAAGATTTTGGGAGCTGACATGAAACACCCAAATCGGGTCCCCTGTACTTCACGCGCGCCTAACCACCAATGCGCACGAAGCCACATGGAGAACACCGCCGTGCCTCAATCAACCGCCCAGTCCTGCCCCTAGCCTTCCAAACTTTGATTGTCACGAGTGCGTCGCTAGCCTTCTGAACTTCTAAACTTCGTTTGTCTCTCCTTCAACTTCGTCTCTCTCTCCTATGTACAAGTGTGGTCACACCTTTCTCTGTCGTTGCACGTCCATAATCACGCTAACGCCGTCACGCCAATCATTGACCGTCGCCGCTGACACCGTTGTCGCGGAAATCTTTATTTCTAGTGAGTTTTTTTTAGTGTTTAATCTATTTAGCTCGATTTATCCATGACGTTTGGACGCTAGATTCTTACCTTTTTATTTTCTTATTATGTGATCATTTACCTACCTATCTCTATTTGCATTGTTCTATATCTAAATATGTATATATTTTTTCTATTTTGACCTTAATTTATTTTATTTTTTCTTTATCGTCTCTATCTATTCTTAGTTTCTTCTTTATTTTGCTGTTTTATTAAAGAAAAATTAATGATTTAAAATGTGTAAAAAAAAAAAAAAAAGAGTAATACATACCTTTGAGTGAGTGTATCTTCCTGTGTTGAAAAAAGTTTAGCCTCTTGTTGAAGAAAAATAAAGGAAGGAAAAAATAGTGAGAAGTTTGAACAAAAGGAAAAGAAAAAAGTTTGAAATGTGAGAGAAAAGAAGTTGAGAAAAATAAGAGTTTTAGGAGATTTGAATTAATATTGTTATTCTTGTTATTAAAAAGAGGAAAAGGAAAAGATGGAGGATGTAATGGTGCCAAATCAATTTTTTCCTATTTATCTGTGTTTGTGGGTTTGTATGGGCACTAAACCCATATTTTGAAGTTTTTAAATTTTTTTTTAGTCAGTGCCTGTTCTGCCATTGACAAGTGTACAGTGGGTTGCACTTTTTTCTTTTTTCCTTTTAAGTTTTGGTTAAGTTTTATTAGTTTTAAATTAGGGTTTTTTTTTTTCAAATATAAAAGAATAAACCAAAATATTTACAAATATAGTAAAATTTCACTATTTATCTGCGATAGACTATGATAGACTACTATAGGTGTCTATTTGTATCATGATAGATACATATAGTAGTCTATCACAGTCTATCGTAATCTACGCTTATAAACTGTGATATTTTACTATTATTTGTAAATATTTTCAACAGTTTTGTCATTTAAAATAATTTTCCTTTAAATTATCGTGTAAACGATTGGGCAAGTGGGAGATGGCAGAACCTATCGTATAGGTCGATGCCCAATTGTTTAGGAAAAGCTATACAATCGTCTAGCAAAAGCTATGCGATCGTTTAGCTCATCGCTTAGCTGAGTGTCTGTCGCCTACTAACACTCCACGATCATTTACCTCATCCAAGCTATCGCTTAGTAAATCCTATTTACTTGACTTCTCATGAGAATATTTCCGAGAGAGGAAATCTCAAATTCACAAAATCTCAAGCTTACTAAAATTAGGAAAACATTTTTTCTTTTATCTCACAGTTACCATGAAACCACCAATAACCTCCCAATCAATTGGTTATTAGAGAAAAAGAGTTAATTATCCAATAATTAATATTATTATAAATATAAATGATAACTAACTTATCATACTATATTTGTAACCTATACTTTTAATATTTCATCTCATGAAACATATAAACCGTAGCTCTTTTTCTATTCCATGGTACTTAATGTAAATTTCATTTGCATTAATCCTCCACTAGATGTATCTCATACGTCATACCGATCATATCATATATAATCGAATTACTTCTTATCAATTTGAACATTTCAAATCAACACCAAGAACTGATTCTCAACTGAATCCATTGAACTACCAAGGGGACCTTATGGACCTGTAGCTTGAAGCTCCAACGGTATGCGAATAACTGACTAAAACCATTTAGTCACCGGATCCACCAACCGTTAGCTGCCAGGCACTCCACTAAAGACCGATAGCTGAACTCTCCTTACCACAGATATATTATGTGTCCATCTTAACCAATCAACAATGCGACAACCCTTCACAAATTGCTCGTAAATACAACTCGGCCAATAACCGTTATGCCCTTGTAGTTACATCTAACTCCTTAAGTACCACGGAATCCTCTAAAGAACATAAGTCATAGTCCTACTATGAATGAGTTCTCTCTTCCAAAGATAAGTTATGACCACTATGTTCAAGCCCCGGAATCAACCCTTAAGGGAGCAATCTCTCTATTTATCCTTGCTTCAGGGAAGGAGCGAATTTCATCTTGTGTATTGAGTTCCCAGTTCCCAGATCAGACAAGTCCCCAAAAAGGTAGGCATGTTGAGTTGGTAATCTGAATACTCTCACCCATACTAATCAAAGGACCGCCCTCAAAGGCAAGAGTTCCCAAAACACTCAAGATTGAGGTCGTGTCACCTATGGTCGTTTAGGTTAGATGTAAGTCTCTAGTATCAACAACGTTATATACAGAGTCTAGTCATCTCGTGGTCCGATCTTATACAAACTCTTTGTATAGGACACCCCCGCTCACACATCTCCACATGAATGGTCAGGATCTACCATCTGTAGTAGTTTACAACACTTGCAAACCTCTACAAAGCGAGTCGCATCCGTAGTGTCACCAGGATCAGGTATCCCACCTTAATCCTTATACTACAAACCTATTTAGGTTATCACTTAGGCATGATCCACTTGTATATCACATCATGCTTAAGTTTACATAAGATAACCATGGAGCTTTGTTTATTGGATATGAGTAAATGCTAGAATGAAATAACAGTTATTTTATTCATAAAACAATGTGTATCATTATAAACAACGAGACTCTGGGAGAATTAGGACACCAATCCCAACATGATCCACTTGTATGTCTCCACATATAAGCTTAAGTTACAAAGATAACTAGGGATCTTAGTTTATTGGTTTGTGGTAAATGCAACTAAAATATCTCATATTTCATAGACAACAGTGAAGAAAATATCCCATATTATTACATCACAAGCGTTTATTCATACAGATGTTTACAAACTACAGGACCCTACGAGAGTTTAGGGCATCAACCCCAACACTAAGGAACAATGTCCTAAGACTCCTCAAGAAGTTGAGAAAGTAAAACGAATTCCCTATGCATCGACTATTGGTAACCTTATGTATGCAATGTTATGTACTAGACCTGACATTTGCTATGCAATAGAGATTGTCAGTCGATATCAATCCAATCCAGGATTAGATCACTGGACAACAGTTAAAATAATCCTCAAGTATCTTCGGAGAATAAAGAACTATATGCTTGTATATGTAGATAAGGATTTGATCCTTACAGGATACACGAACTTTGACTTCCAGACTAATCGAGATTCTTGAAAATCCACATCAGGGTCAGTGTTTACTCTGAATGGAAAAGATATAGTTTGACGAAGCATCAAGCAAGGATGCAATGCCGACTCCACTATGGAAGCCGAATACATAGCTACTTGTGAAGCTGCTAAAGAGGCTGTTTGACCTAAGAAGTTCCTTACTGATTTGGAAGTTGTTTGAAATATGACTTTTTCCATCACACTTTATTGTGATAACAGTGATGTTGTGGCAAATTCAAAGGAACCAAGGAGTCATCGAAAAGGTAAACACATTGAATAAAAATATCATTTGATTCAAGAGATTGTGCATCGAGGTGATGTGATTATCATGAAGATTGCTTCGGATCACAACGTTACTGATCCGTTTACAAAGGCTCTCACGGCTAAAGTGTTCGAAGGTCATCTAGAAAGTCTGGTTCTATGAGATATGCGACATATTTTCTAGGGCAAGTGGGAGATGTTACTGAGTATAGTATATGCCCTTGTTTATTGTATTTTGTACTTTATTTGTATTGTACATTAGGTTCCCTAAGCTTTAGGACAGGTGGGAGATTGTTGGGATTGGTGTCCTAAATCTCTTATATTCTCGTAGTTTGTAACCATTTTATAAAAAATTGTTATTAATAAAATAATTGTTATTTTACAAGTATACACTCAATCCAATAAACTAAAGACCCTAGGTTATTTTATGTTATTTAAACAAGTATGTAGAGACATACAGGTGGATCTTGTTTAATTAATAACCTAAACGGTATGTAGTAGATGGATAAGGCTAGGTACCTTATCCTGGTGATACTACGGATACAACCCACTTTGTAGATTTTACAAGTGTTGTAAAGTGCTACAAATGATCTGATCCTGATCATTCATGTGGAGACATGTGCTGGGAGTATCCTATACAAAGAGTTTGTATAAGATCGAACTACGAAATGGTTAGTCTCATTATATAACATCGTTAATAATAGAGACTTATATTTCACCAGGATAACCATAGGTGACATGACCTGAATCTTGAGTGAGTTGTGAACTCCTGCTCATGAAGGCGGTCCTTTGATTTATATGGGTGAGAATGGCTAGATTGTCAACTCAATAAGCCTGCAATTTTGGGGATTCGTTTGATTAGGGAGCTATGAACACAGCTACACAAGGTGAAATTCACTCATTCTCTAATGTCGGTATAAGTAGATAAATTGCTCCATTAAGGGCTAATTCTGAGGCTTGAACAATGTGATCATACCTTCTCTTGGCCCGAGTGGGACTGGTCATAGTTGAAATATCACTTATTGTTCATTAGAGGAATCAGTGGTACCTAAGGAGTTAGATGCAACTATAGGGGCAAAACGGAAATTTTGGCCTTGTTGTGCTTACGAGCAATTTGTGAAGGGTCATCGCATTATTGATTGGTTATATCCAATGGACACAAAAATATATCTACAGTGCAAAGAGTGCAGCTGTTGGTCTTCAGTGGAGTGACCGATAGTTAATCAAAGTTGGGTAATTTAATTAAAGAGTTCAATTAATTATCCAAGCACCATTGGAGCTTCAATCTATGAGTCCATAAAGTCCCTTCTGTAACTCAACAGAGATTTAATTGAGAATTAATTTTGGATTAACTTGAATTGTTTAGATTAATTGAGACAATTAATTATATATGATATAATTAATTAAATTAATTATATATGTGATATAATTAATATTATGTATTGTTACATTATAATATAAAGTATTTTGAGAGAAATTTGAATATGATTCAAATACTAATTATATGAATGAGATTCATATAATTAAATTTAATATAAATATGATTTATATTAAATACCATAATTAGTTGAGAGGAATTAAATTTTGAATATAATTCAAATATTAATTATGTGGATGAGATTCATATAATTAAATTTAGTATAAATATGATTTATATTAAATATCATGTAATATTGAGAGAAAATAAAACTATAGGTTATATTGTATTTGATACAATATAAAACTATAAGTTATATATTTGATATAACATAAAATATATATGTATATAATAAGGTGGTTATTATATATATTAATTTAATTAAATTAAATTATTTTTACTGTAACCTATACTTTTAATATTTCATCTCATGATTCAGTCATCTTCTTCCAATTTCGTAGGATCTGAAAAAATCTTTTACTGTAACTCCATCTGCAAAAATTTACAGAGAAGAAAAAACTCCTTTCCCTCTCAATCTCTCTTCTTCTTCCTTCTTCCAAAGAATTGTGCAAAGCTTGGGAGTTCGGTTCGTGATCTAGATTCGTTTGAGGAAATTCGTGAAGAAAGTGTTCTTCAAAGGATATTTCTTCTCCTTTTTCTCTTAAAATGCATGCTGTAAAATTTAGGATTTATTTATGCATAATCTCCTTTCTCTGTATGTTTCTGTAATTCTGGAATTCTGTAAAAAAGTAAAAATTAGGATCGATCTCAGCTTCCGCTCAGACACCTTCACTGGTTTTCCTTCAAGAATATGAAAGTTGCAACTACTCTTGATTGAGACGAAATCTGGAAAATTAGGGCTCACTGAAGTGGTCGTAGTGGATCTGATGATGCGATCGCATCGATCAAGAATTAACAATCTAACCTCAATCTCCTACAAAAATTCACAAAAACAACTCTAAATCAGTAAATAACATCTTATGAACTCAATTAAACTCTCATAATCTCATTTTCACTAATTAAGACTAAATTTAGGGGAAAACACATGCAAAAGTCCAATTTTTCAAGTAAAAGCGCACAAATAAAGGCTTAAAAATATGCATTTCATGACTTGTATCAATAACCAACAAATTTCGCTCGCTCAACGACAAGTGTGGGTAACCACGATCCCAACACCAATAGAAAATTTTCTTTCCAAAACCTCATTTTGCTCCTCATAATGTTGAATGACATCTAGTTTTCTCCGTCGTCCACAATCTCCATGGATAAGGCCTCATTAATGAGACCACTACTGAATATAATATTCAAATCAATAAAGTGAATGAATATCATTCTTCTAAACATATCCAATTGCGTAAGAGTCAACTTCCTCTTGATAACAATGTTGACATGCTTGATATGGGATAGACTGGTGTGCTGAGCAGGAAACCACTCAATCATAGAAATCTTTTATTGGATTTGTGCCATGATAACTCTGTAACAATTTTTATGTAAGAAACTATAGATATTCATCTATTACTGTTTAGGTTACCATTTCAGTTAGCATTACCTATTTACCATTTTCATTCGGGTTCAAGGTCACGTTCAAATTCTTGTGATGGCTTATCATAATTGTGTCATAGCTAGAAACAGAAACAGTAACAGGCAAGTGCAAAGATACAAGAGTCTATCGATATACCAAGTGCTAACTTTAGAATAATTCAATAGAACAAACATAACATGCAATGACATACATTTCAATGCAACTACAGTGTCAATTTTAAAATGGAGTTTTTTTTTTTTTTTTTTTTTTTTTTCAAACTCGGACTACAAGTTCAAGAAAATCGAAAAAAACACCCAAAATTTTTATGGCCCTAGATGAATAGGTATGGAGAGAGGATATATTCAAATTGTGAAATGAATGACTAATGGAGCATAATAACTAAAAATGATATCTTACTGATGACCGAATGCCTAGATGTTAAATCCTAAAATTGTAATTCAAACGTTAGAAACAAGAGGAAGAAGAAGAAGATAATCGAACATTCCAGATATATTGTCAAAACATTTGCGAAAATAGGAGTTATGTCATTTGCCCGAAAATTTAATTTACAATGGAGGGTATTTTTGTAATCTTATTTTGTCCTTTCACTTATAACTCTAAGTCAACAACCTCAATAAGGATTAGATTACCTTTGTGAAATGCATAGTAAATGTGATCAATTGTAACCAAATAACGGTTACAATTTAGGTCCATTTCCATTGATCCATCAATGCAATCCAATTCTCATTACACCAAAATTTATTATGAATTGGTAAACGTGGCCATAATGTCTAATATAACATTTAACTTTTAACATTTCCAAATATGTAAAAAAACATATTGTATGCAAAATTAATATTTTAGAAATCTATTAAATACAAAATTCGAAAATTGAGTACCTATTATACATTTTTAAAGTTTAGAAACTAAACACAAATCTAGAAGTTCATGAGCTAAATTTTTAACCTTGTGCCTTGCACATAAATTTCTAGATTCGCCACCCCAAACAAATATATTAATTATGCTGACAAAAATGAGTATATGTACACAAAAAGAAGTCATATTTCAGACATCAAATTGGCAACGACATAATGTCTTACTTCAAGAGATCAGCCACCCACCAACCCTTTTCTACTTAAACAAATTGAAGAACCCCAATCGTGGAAAAAAGAAAAGCTTTACTTACAGTTATATATATATGGATCAATAATATTATAATAAGCTATATAAGTATCAATCATCCTCACAGCACATGCTGGTTCTAATATTTTTTAACGTACAACAAATGATGCTTTTAACGTACTCGATGGATTCCATGGTGGGTTTTGCAGAGGGAGAGGTGTCGGTAAGGATTTGGATGGCGGCGGTCAGTAGAACACCACCATGAGCGTCGGAAGTTCTGTCGTCTTTACAACGAGTGATGAGGAGGGGCGGCCTGGCGTTGGCGCCGTCGGGGAGAATTGAAAAGCCTGAAGGGAGGATGGTAACGCTGCCGGAATCACAACCTGACATCACTGACTGCATGCTGGTAACGTCTACTCCGGAGTAGACCACCATGGATTCCGATAAGTTTGTGGAGCTGTCTTGTAGGATCCACATGTTGTTGCTCTCTTTTGATCCTATTGTCTGCAACAATTCTTCTTCTTAGTTTAGGTTTCACTCATCATAAACTTTTTGTATGGTAAATAACCTGGAGCTGCACTCATTTTTACTGTTAATTTTTCATTTTTTTTAAAGAAAAGAGAAGAATACATGTTTGGTACTATTTTCGTTCCATCGCTAAATTTTAAAATGTTACATTTTTAATCTTTAATTTTTAGTTTGATTTTACAAATTTATTCTTGAAATTTATTTTCGTTTTGAATTTGATCTCTAAATTTCAAAATTATATTTTTAAATTGAATTTTAAATACTCACTTATCAGTGTCTATGTTAATGTCTATTACTTAACTTAAAAGAATAAAAAGAAAATACTCTTTTTACAAATTAATTAGAGAATGGTTTTTTCCAAAAAATAAAGGTCGAGTTTATGACTTGAAAATAATGTCAAATATGATAGAAGTATTAGATAAAAATTTAAATTTTATTGAAATTCTTAAATTAAAAGGTTATTGACGATCTAATATATAAAAAATGAACGATAAAGTTGTAATGGAAGGGAAAGAAAAAAAAGAAAGAAAGAAAAAAAACTCCTTGCCATACCATATTTGTAACGTATCTTAATGGTCCAACTACATTACTATGCCATAAGTTTTTAGGTAATTGTAATGGATAACATTTTTAAAAATAATAATCAAGTGTATAGCAATGTTTTAAAAAAATTATAAATATAACAAAGTCTATAGTGATAGACTTTTACCTGCGATATGATTTATCACTCATAAACTCTTACCGACGATATGGTCTCTATCATTAATAGGCTATGTAAATTTTGTCATATTTGTAATTTTTCTTTAATATTATACTATATTAGCTAATACTTTGATTGCTATATTTGTAATTGTTCCTAAAAAAATCTTCTTTTTAAATTGGGCTATTTTTAAATATAGAAAAATTAACCAAAATATTTACAAATAATAGCAAAATATAATCATCTATCTGCGATAGACTGCGATAGATAGTGATAGACTACTATTTGTGTCTATCATGAAACATATAGACACAAATAGTAGTCTATCGCTTTCTATTGCAATCTATCACAAATAGATTGTGATTTTTTGCTATTATTTGTAAATAGTTTTAGCAGTTTTGTCATTTAAAAAAATTTCATTTTTAAATTTTTGGATTAATTTTTATTTATTCTTTAAGTTTTAAAATGTTAAAACTTTTAGTTCTTAGCTTTTGAGTTTATCTTTGAGATTTAAGTTTTGTTTCAATTTGACCTCTATGTTTCAAGATTTACATTTTTACATCAACTAAATACTCACATTAGTCTTTGACGTTAATATCTATTAATTACGTTAAAATAATGAAGTTAATTATAATTCTAATAGTTACTTAAAAAATAGTGAAACTTAATTAATTATAATTCTTTTAAGGAAAAGTTGCAAATATAACAATCAAACCCAAAATATTAGTAGATACAGTACAATACAAAAGAATTTATGGATATAGCAAAATCTAGATTCTAACTCTCTAAGCCTATCAATGATAGACTATATTATAAATAGGAGTCTATCACTAATAGAAGTCATAGATTTTACTATATTTGCAATTCTTTTAAAGAGTCTTTTTAAATATAAAAAATGTTTAAAAAATTTATACTTGATACTTTTGGAACTTTTTGCTATAGAGTGTAAATATTTTTTAGCTTTTTCTATTTATAAGAATTTTTCTTCTTTTAAAAATGTTACAATATAATTCATTATTAATCCTAGAATAATAATAATAATTATTATTATTTTTTCAATTTTAGATAT
Organism: Benincasa hispida; assembly: GCF_027475165.1. NCBI lineage: Eukaryota > Viridiplantae > Streptophyta > Magnoliopsida > Cucurbitales > Cucurbitaceae > Benincasa > Benincasa hispida. The sequence continues at coordinate 92,351,048 of NC_143478.1, read as the reverse complement.
CGATATAAGATGATCTTCTTTATAAGTTGAGGTTAAAAAATTAGAATTATTATGCCTCCAAGATTGACTACTTATTGGATTTCAATTTCAAGTAGAATATAAGAGAGAGGGGAGAAAAAGAGAATAAATTTACTTGAATGGTAACTGAGTTGCCTCGATCCTGTCCTTTAGCTAAATTTGCAATGGACTTAGCTTTATCTCCACCAAACATAGCGTCCCACTATAACATTCATCACAAAAGAAAATTATTAAAATCAGAAACATATGATAGATGGGTTATATATTTTGGGCAATGATTCTACTCAAATAACAATAGATTGAGAATAATATTGAAGAAGAATGAAAGAGAAATAACGTAAAATGATTTCAATTAAAAACCACGATGAATAATAAAAGAATTCTTCCATATAAAATAGGAGTTATAAATATTTTTTTTTTTTATGGAAGATGAACAAATTCTCTTATAAAAAGAAATTCTAAGTCTCTAACAATTTTATGTCATGCTTTGATTCGATTGAGAAAAATTAAATCGTCGTATGAAAATTTACTTGATTTCGACGAGATTCATCTCTGAAGAAATCGAAGAGAAGATGGGGAGAAAGAGGCAACCAGAGAGAAGAAACTGCACATAAAATAACTCCAATGGGTTCACCAGGGTCACTAACATTCTTCCTTGAACAAACCCTAATATCTTCTCCAGTTTTTCCCACAACTTTGGTCCATGTTTGATAACTTGAAGCTGCAACTACTTGGGAGAAGCTGCAACTCATTCTCTGTGCCAACTTTAATGTGCTTTTTCTTCCAGCTAGTGTTGCAACTCCTGATCGATTGTGTAACATTTAATTTCATACGTATACCGTTTCAATAGAGCTATTAATTCTCGTTAATTTTTTCAAGTCGTATGTCTAATTAAACTTCTGAATTATATATGTTAATATCGAATATAATGAAATCTCTAAGCTTTAGAAATTTTTAATATATTTTTACACTTTCAAATTAGTTCTCATATGAAATTTTGTGTCGTCTAAAATATCTTTAATTTATAAATACGTTTTAGAGCCTCTATTTTGACACATCTTTTAGATACAATCCAAAACATTTGTGTATTATCTCATTATATTCTTTAGGGTAATACTATTGAATTTGCTATATAATTATGCTATATATATATACAAATTCTAATTGCCCCTCTTTTTGACATCTTTTTATATCTAATGGATATAAGAATATAGAAAGTTTAGCCATTTATTTGACATAACTCTCAAACTTCATACACCAAACTTATAATTCAACATTTTTCATATCATAATCTTTTAATATGTACATTGCAAATTTAGAAAGTAAACTTTAAAATTTTATTTAATTAATTTTCAGTTATTTCAATCCCTTAGACAATTAACTAAGCAATGGTTGGCCTTCTTTTGATGAAAAAATTATTTGATGAGAAGTTGTCATCTCTTAACAACCATTGGATGTGAGGTTTGAAAATTTACATTTTCCAAGTAATTACTGGAAACAAATCGAAAGTACTTTTACCGTTTTTTCCTCATATATGCAATGATGAAAAACTGTTAGCCGTATTGTGGCAGCCTCCCAAAAAATTTCTTAGTTTCGATTATTAACTTTTTCCTGTGTTAAAGTTTTCTTTGATGTTAAATGTATGGAAGGAAGGAGGGCTAACCAGTTGAGTCTTTCATGGGGATGTTGGTTGCCATGAAGAAAGCAAGGCGTTCACATTGGAGTTGGAGAGTTGCCATCCAATGTCTTGCCCCAAAGGCAGTGCCATTGTTCACTATGCTTCTGTACAAGTTGTGAACTTTGCTTTTTTCACATTCCAAATGCTCCACCATTGTTACCTGAAAATAAACCGCAATACAGCTGTCAATCTAAGTATAGCTCAATTAGACGTTAAGATATAAAATTAAGTTGTCTCACAAAATCATACCTTGCAATGGCCATTAGATTCATCCTTAATGATGCAACCAGATGGACGTTTCTTATATTTCACCAACGATGCATCAATATTGTTATCTTCAATGTTTTCGATCGAAACATCGACAATAGCCCATTGTTCAATGTCGAGCTGCTTGCAATGGCGGATGAAATACATTTCTCTCGTGGGTACTAATGGTGTAAGCATTTGCACCTCTGCAAACATCTATAGTAGACATTGAAAGAGTCATTTTTTTAATTCATGATCTAAGTGTGATTTTTAGGTCTTGTTTGACAATTAGGTGTCTTTTATTTTTAATTATTAAAACTCCATTTGGTGACCATTTCGTTTTTTTTTTTAATTTTAGTTTTTGAAAAACAAGTTTATAAACACTCCCTCCTTTAAATTTTTTGTTTTGTTATACTTTTTACCAATGTTTTCAAAAACCAAACCAAATTTTAAAAGAGAAATTTTCAAAAATAGAAAAATAAGAAAAAGTATTTACACAAAATAGAAAATTTTAATTCTATGAGTGTCTATTAGTGATAGAAACTGATAGAAGTCTATCGCTGCTAGACACTGATAGAAGTCTATCAGTATTTTTTTATATTTCTATAAATAGTTTAATATTTTTTCTATTTGTAATGGTTGTTTTTTAACAACTTAGTTTAAAATTTTAAAATTTAACTATCAATTCAACTAAAAATATAAATATTCTAAAAAAAATTAGAGACTTAATTTTCAAAAACAAAAAACGAATTTGAATTCACAAATTGGAAAGAAAAAGGTTAAGTTTTTTATGGAGGCTTACCAATTGCACTGCTCCATTATTCCAATTGGCAGCCTCTCCATTACAAATAACATCAACTGTAGCTGCCTTCGATATCATGAAAGGAAACATCTCCTTCCATTTATTCTACCATCAAATCATATGTGAGACAATTGAAGAAGACATCATAAAATTGCATTTCATTATTGTTGAACTAAGCTAATTTTATAGAATTAATTACTCTAAATTTTATATTTTATTCCTATGTTAAAGAGTAATATCTCTCTCTATAAAACTATATTTATACAAAATTACAAAAGGATTAAGCATATCTAATTCTATCATTAACGAGCAACAAAACACCAACAAAATGACACTTAATTAGAATCTTTTAAACTTCATCAATCTCTTAAAACTTGAGTTACACTAAATTTAATCTTTTATTGGTATTTTAAAGAATATTACTTTTTTTTTTTTGGTGGAAAACATATGTATATTGTTAAAGTCTTTATACAAAATTAAATTTATCATTATATTACACCCATCAATCAAGCTAATTGGGGTTCATTTGATAATTTAAAAAGATCAAGTGTGTAATTTTAACATTGCAAGGAAAACAAAACAAAATGACATATTGTATCTTATAAACCATATTGAACCTAAATTTTTTTTAATAAGTAACAATAAATTTGATCTTTTTATTCAAATGCTTAAAGATTTCTAACGAGTTTAATAAAAACACGTAGGAAAAAAGAGGTTTCAATTTCATTATAGTCGATAAATGATCAATTTGTTTCATATTAAACTTTAATTATAACTACGTTGGTCCCTTTTGGATGCACCATATCTTGGTGCATCCCAAATATAGTTCAATAAAATGTTGTCACGTGACATTTTTATTTTTTTAAAAAATATTTTTTTTCTAATTTTTTTGTGTGGTAGAGATGTGGAGAGCACAAGAGTTAGGTGCATTCTAGGCTGCATCTAATCATTGTTCTTATTTTCCTATCTAATATGCACTTTGCCACTTTGCCAATTAATGCTCTACTCAAATCAATGTAACTCGAAACCATGCTTGTAACAACATGTTAGTATGCATATTTAAAGTTGGTCCAATAAATAAATATATTTATTTATTTATTTATTGAGTGGAGTAACATTAATCAAACAACTGGAAAGAAAAAAAAATCGAAAACCCATTTATGATAATCATTTGATTTTTAAAAATTAAGTCTACAAACACTAGTTTCACCTATTAATCTCTTGAATATAAACCTAGTTTTGAAAACTAATTAAAGCATCATTTGGTAACGATTTGTTTTTTTTTTAATTTTTGAAAATTAAGTCTATAAACACTCATTTCACCTCTAAATTTCTTGTTTTGTCATCCGCTTTTTACCATTGTTTTCAAGAACCAAATCAAGTTTTGAAAACTATTTAACAAAAAAAAAAATTAAAAAGCTTGTTTCTATTTTAGAATTTGGTTAAGAAGTCAACTCTTTTATTAAAAAAAAAACGTAAACTATGATAAGAAACTGAGAGGAAATAGATTTCCTTTTGAAAAACCAAGTGATCAAATGTTTGAGAAAACAAATACAATTTTCAAAAACTAAAAAAAAAAATAATAAATCAAATAAATGATCAAATATAGCTTAAAAGTTCATCGAGAATTTGTTTATTACCTCATCCATGAAGCTTTGAACCAACCTAGAGGGCTCCATGAAGACAAGAGCGGTCTCACGAGAGGCCTCAATGTGTGTTTTGAGCCAACGAGTGTTAGAATTATTATTGTTGTGATGAAAGGTTTTCAAGTACTCATCGTAGTTTAAAATCTGTCTTCCGGTCTCCACGCTACGGACCCAAAGTGGGTCGCCGGCGGCAGCCATTGTTTTGAGCTCTTCAAGAGCTTGATGAACTTTCTCCATGATTCTTGATTTTTCAAGCCCGAAAATTCCTGTGTAAAAATCTAAGCAGCTTCGGTTCGTCGTCTCTGGCTCGTTCCCTGATGAGTACGATGGAGACGCTGCTGCTTGTGGGTATTTTCCTAGTGCAGCTCGTAGTTTCTCAACCTGTGAAAATTACAAAGCTAAGGGTGTAAAGGTCGAAGAAATTATCGGATAGTACTTTTAGAGATAATAATAGAGTTATAATGACATTTTAAAAAAAAATTACAAATCAGTGATAGATTGTGTTATCACTAATAGATCCATAAAACTTATCAAAATTTTGCTATATCTCTATTTTTTTTTTTTTGCATTGTGATATATCTGCTAATACTTCAAGTGTGATTGCTATATTTGCAACTCCCCTTAATTCAATGTAATTGTCTAATAATAAAAATTGAATATAAATTCTAGGCAAATGATTATATATTTTCTTAGACGAATATTTGAGTACATCTTGAGTTATGCTATCTTTGTGCAGCCTATCTAAGGACCTAATCACAAAATGTCATTAGACAATTTTTTTTCATGATACAGATAGATATAGATAGTAATAAATCGCGGTCTATCACGGATAGACAGTGAAATTTTCCTATATATCATGTGGTTGATTTTGTTATATTTAAAAGCTGCCCAAAACAAAAACAATAAAGTAATTGATTTTAATGAATTTATTAATTTTCATTTAGATTATTAATATTAGTTATGTTCACTCTATACACTATAGTTAGATAGATTTAGGTAAATTTAATGTTACCTCGGCTTTGAGCTTGGCATTCTTAATACGCAATTGCTCCGTGGTTGTCAAAGCGACATGGTCTTCCCCAGCGTCGGAAATTCCACAGTTTGCACAGCCAACTTTCTTCTTAGAAATTTCTCTCATGGCTTTATTTTCTTCTCGAAGTTTCTCCATTTCAGCTTTTAACAATGTGTTTTCATGCCTCTCTTGAATAGCCTGCACCAAACAATAATCCATTAAACCCACAACACCCACATATATCATCGACTAAAATGTTTGGATTCATTTAGATTTTCATCTTCACGATTCGTTGAAATGAAAGAAGGGATTAAATCACAAATGTATAATCTTTCAACTTTCATATTTATGTCTAATAAATCCTTGAAATTTCAATTTTACTTCTAATAGGTCCTTGAAATTTTAAAACTACGAAATAAGTTGAGGAACTCTCAATTTTGTGTCTAATAAAATTATCTAATGTTGTATTCAATACGTTTTTAATTTAATGAATCCATTATATATAAAATTGAATTTTACGTTTAATAAATCATTAAACTATTGTTAGACACAAACTTGAATGTTCAATGGCTTAGGTAACAAATAGAAAGTTTAGTTACATAACGTATCTTTATCAAAAAATAAATAAATAGAAAATTCAAAGAGTTGTAAGATATTTTTTAAAAATTTAGAGACTTATGAGATACAAAATTAAAAGTTTATGAACCTATTAGATATTAGATATTAAACGTTAGGTTAATTATAATGGGTAGTACTTTTGACTCCTATCAATGATAGACTATATCATTGATAAACCGATCCTATCAGCAATATAGTCTATTACTAATAGACTTTGAGAGTTGCATCTAAATTTTATTATATCTACAAATTCTTTTACGTTGTGCTATATCTATTAATACTTTGGACTTGATTGCTATATTTACAACCACTCTTAAACTTTAAACAAAAACTCCACTAGTTTAATTTTATACCAATAATAGGATCTTTGGTACTTATTCTATACATTATAAGGATTTGCTTTAATTGATTTTCTAAGTGCTTAAAATGTTGAAAAACTCGTATTGAAAAAATCAAAGAACCTCACACACTTTATAATATAGATAAAGTACTTTTCTTATTATGAATTAATTTTTAGTTGAAACCACATGTTATCTAATTAAAAGAAAAAAAATCAATCCAAACCAGTCCTAAAATTTGACGCTTTTTACTTCAACATATAGGAGACATTATTTGGGATTCTCAAGAAATAGAGAAGAGAAAAGAAGATAGGGTTAGAGGTTAGATTGTTTAAAACATACTTTGATTTGGGTTCGACGATTTTGGAACCAAAATTTGACCTGCCTTGGTGAAAGTCCTAATCGCTTGCTTAGCTGCTGCCTTTGCTTCTCATCTGGATGTGGTGATTCTTTAAACAGCCTATACAAAATTCAACAAATAATAATAATAAAAGAAAACACTTCAAAACATTTTTCCAAAAAGATACATAAAAATAAATAATGTGGATAGACAAATTACGCCTCCATTTCTCTGATCTGCTCCGTTGTATGCCGATGATATTTCTTCCTTCTCTTTACATGACACCCATGATCCACCCCATCTTCATTCTCCCCTCCCCCGCCGTCAAGACCCTCCTCGTCCGATCTCGACCTCATCGGTCCCGAATTCTCGCTACTAAGTTCCGCTGTCGTATCATCTCTCCGTGCTCCATCGTCCACCTCCTCCATCTCAACATCCCCCTTCTCCGTCACCTCTCCCCGACGGAAAATCCCCGCCTTGAAAATAAAAATAAAGAAGAAACAAACCCATCAGAGCCAGAGCTAGAAAAATATTGTAAAAAAAGGGAAAAGAAAAATGAATATATAGATACAAGGGTAAGAGAAAGAGCCGGAGAGGAGAAGAAATCTTTGGTGAAAGCAAGGCGATTAGTATTATTGTTGTTGTTCGACATGTCGGCACCCATAGAAAGAAGGGCGATGGATGGTGAAATTAAAAGGGGATTGAGAAGAAATTGAGATGAAGACAAGTGAAGAAGAGGGAGTGGAGAGATTTTAAAGGAGATGACAACAAAATGGCTGAGCTCATTGGGTATTTGCTGTCGTTCTCTACAGATCGATCACTCTTTTTCTTTTTCTTTTTCTTTTTTTAATTTTTTTAATTTTTAGAGATAGAGAGAGAGACCGGTAGGGGTTGACTGTTAGATATTGGATGTAAGAGAGAAGACGACTCAACTAACTTTTAACTCATTTCAATCAAACATCCAACGGTATTTCCTTGTTTTCTTTTTCTTTTTCTTTGCCTCAACCTATCTCCAAATTTTAATTTTTATTCCCTACAGTACTCATTACTAACTAGCTAATAACTTTTTTTTTCTTGGAGTTGTTTTCGAATATAGAAAAATTAGTCAATTTAGGATTCGTTTGGATTGACTTGGAGAAAAAAATATTTTTCAAAAAATTCATTTTTATTTAAACATTTTTGATAAAAACTGATTAAAATACACTTCAAAAGCTGTATCGAGTAGTTGTCAAACACTCTAATTTCTTTTAAAATGACTTATTTTTTAAATTAAACACTTGAAAATATATTCCAAACACACCCTTATTTTCAAATATACCAAAATGTCATTATCTATCAGTGGTAGATGTCTATCAGTGTTTATCACTGATAGATAGTAACATTTTATTATATTTGTAAATATTTCCAACATTTTCTGTTTAAAGCAATTACTTTTTTTTTCTCTAAAATAAAGTTCTTTAGTCCCAGATCTATAAGGAAAAAAATTAATAAGTCATGAAATTGATCAATTGTGTTTGTCACAACAAATTTAAATATCTATTGAGTCAAATAATGAGCAGAATTAATAACTTCACTCCTAATTCCTACCTTGAACCAAACATTATCCAAAATGATATTTGTAATCCTTGTATCAACACAATTGCCCTGTCCATTGGATCGACAAAAAATTGTTTTTCCTTCTCATGAATAAAGTTGGCATGTTCAAATGTTTAAATATGTGTTTACAAAACAATAATTTAATATATATATATTCATATAGATGATTAGGGATCATTATTTCATATTTAACATTTATTTTATATATGTTTGGAAACACTAGTTGTGAGCATAGTTCAATTGACATACAGATATGTAGGAAGATTCGAATCACATACCTCATGTTTCTAGCACACTCATATGTTAATTGAGTTTTTTTTAGTTGGTGAAAATTCTATATAATTTAATTTACTTGAAACCTAAACTTTAAAATTTGTGTCTAATAGTGTTTAAACTTTCAATATTGTAGCTAATAAATCAATGATATATTCAATTATATAAAAATAAATTGATAATTGATATTAAATTAAATTTTATGTTTAATAAAACCTAAAATTTAAATTTTATGTTTAGTAATTATGTGAATTTAAAAACTCTTATTGAATAGGTCAAGGATCTATTAAGAAAAATTGAAAAATTAGAGATCTATTGAATTCAAAATTGAAAGTTTAAAAATCTATTAGATACTTTTTCAAATTTAAAAATTTAATCGAAATAAAATTAAAAGTTTAAGAGTCTATTAAATACTTTTAAAGTTGAGAGATCTATTGGATGATACAAAATTGAAAATTTAAAGATTATGACACTTTTAAAAGTTCAAGAATCAAATACCTACGAATATAAGTTTAGACACTAAAACTTGAAATTTACCTTTATGAGCAAAATTATATATTTTTAGCTCCAACATATTAACGATACTTCCTACTTATATTTTAATATCAATAGTTCCATTAAAATATAATTATTAACTGAATTAATTAAGAAACGGATATTCATAGTTAATATTGAAATGTGCCAAAAAAAAATGGTAAATGTTGAAATATGAATTAGAGGTAGTAATTAAAATTAATTAAGCCGCACATTCTATTGATGTTATTTTCTTTACTTTATAATTTATTGCATAATGAGTAATGAGTAATGAGTAATGAGTAATGAATAACAGAAAATAAATAAATAATTAATAATATGATGAACTTACCGACAGTCAAACCAAAAGGTCAACACCGAACCCAAGACAAAGGCAGTATATTTTCAGCTGATCGGATTTGAACATAGTTTATGTCTCTGTGTAATTAATGGGGCCGAGTCCAATTTTCTCTTTTCTTTTATTTCTAGTTATTTTTTCTTCGTTTGCTCAAATACGGTATTTTTAACCCTAATTATAAAACAGTTTTAATTCCAAAACTTTAATATTTTAGTTTATAACGATTTAATATATACGTTCTTAGATTTGTAATTATTTTAACCTCTAAATTTTTAAAAATTATGATTTAATCTTTAAAATGGTTTAAAATTTTAAAATATAAGAACTAAATTGTTATTTGTGAAATTTTAAAGACTACTTGTTATATATTTAATAGTATAGAAACTTGTTACTGGACCATATTTCTTTAATTTCTAAGACTTACCAAAAGTCACTGTCATTAACAAAACGTTAAAAATCACTTTTAGACTTTGAACTTTTCATATATAAAAATACAAATGATAAAGTACAATAATTAAATCAATACTTATTAAAATTCATACAACTTATATTTGTTACAAATTGAAAAAAATACAAGAAATAAATTATTACCAGCTAAAGAATTAAAGTGTTACATATATAAAAATTTAACGACAAAAAATGTTTTTTTTTTCTTTTTTACTTTTATTTAGATTCACACCAAGTCAAAGCCCACTATAATTTCCTATGTTCAAGTTATAAAAAAAAAAATAAGGGTAATTGTTATTGATAACATTTTTTAGGGTTAATACTTAAGAGTAAAATAACAATTTTAAAGAATGGCAAATATAACAAAATTTATAAGTGATAGACTCTATCACTAATAGAATCTTATTAGTGATATGGTCTATTACTAATAGACTTTTCTTAATGATATGGTCTATCACAATAGAATTTGAAAGCTGGATTTAAATTTTGTTATATTGCTAAATTTTTTTTGAAATGTGTTATATTTACTAATTCTTTGAACATGATTGTTATATTTACAACGGTCCTTAAAAATAATACCTTTAAGACTGAACTGAGAAACTTAGGCACAGGTTATGATTAATGTGAAATTGCAACAAATTGATTTTTATCACATCTGCATTTCAACGAATATTACCCAAAAGTTTGTTCTTTAGTTTGCACTTTTCTCATTCTGATATGTAATTTTTCTGTTGAAGGTGGTTGGAATGGTAGATAATATGAATAAAAAAGGACATTTTCTCTTAGAATTCCAAAAGAAGAAAAAAATAAGAGCTCATGTTTTACCCTTTCTTCTCTTTCTGATCTCCTCCACTTTATGTCTCTTTTTATTTGAATTTAAAGCTGTAATGTCTAATCATCTCCTCAGCTAATGAGAGGAAAGACAAAATGAGAGAAAGACAAGCCAATGGAAATTCAGAAAAATCAACACAAAGCTTTTTGAAATCAGAAAAAGGAAAAAAAAACCAAACTAGAAACAATAAAAGGACAAAAATGTCAGAGGAAATTTTGAGAAGGAAATTAATGTTGGAGAAAAATTAAAGGAAAGAGGGAAAGTAGCTTCACAAATACACATGAAAAAGATGAAAATATGTCCTCAATGGAAATAAAGACAAAATTAAAAGGCATAGATCCACCATAAATATGAAATTGAATATGGGTTATTGTGTTGTAATAATGAAGGTAAATTTGCTATTTTGTGATCATATTGTAATAATGTAACCTCAATTACATTTATATAAATTTTGTCGTTCTACTTAAAAATAGATTGTATAATTGATGTCATGATACCCTTCTCATAAATGAGAAAATTTTGTTGGGCTCGACTAAACTCAACACAAAGTATGCATCTACTTTGAAATTAGACACACATCCTATACTCGAACTTCCTTTAGTTAATTAGGATATAATAGTGTTCGATGTCAAAATCCAACCATGAAAAAAATTCGTCACATCACCTTCTCGTGGTTCAACAGTAAATTTATAATTTGGGGAAGAGAGGATATGCAAAACAAAAGAGAAAATGTTTTGATGACAGAGTTAGAGATCTCTATAGAATGGAGAAGAAGTCAAAAGTTAGTTCAAGGTCAACTTCCTCACACCTAGTTCTAATAATGTATATATTTATAAAAAAAAAATTGATATGTAGTTTACAATTTTTTTTTTTAAAGATTAGAATAAGATGGATTTTTTCCCATTCTACACAAGTTAGGATTAGATCTGGTTGATTCAATGATTAGTTAGTCATGTTAAGTTCAACCTCTTTTTCTAGGTTTTAACCTATTTCGTCAAATCTAATTTCATTTAAAAGATAGACACAATACCATCTCATGTACATAATTTATGTTTGAGAGACTCAAAAGCTTCCTAATATTGGAATTTGTTCTTTTGAATTCCTAATATTGGAATTCTTTACACACACATTGAGATCTCGCTCCTATTATTGTCAAGGTAAATTTTGCCCTCTATCTTTCTTTTACCACAATAATATATGAGAAATTGGAGCGTATAACAGATTTTAGGGTTTGTTTTTAAAAAAATAGAAAAATCGAAAACTAATAAGGTTTATGGAAACTCACGTGACATGCACATGTCCATGAATTTTCAAATTCCTGTTTTACCTTGTCTAGATCGTAGCTTTTGTTATGGATGAAACCACAAATACCTAGTAAGTGTAGAATCGTAAACAATGACACTGGTTCAATAATTTTTCTACTTTTGAGGCGCATATTTCGTCAAATTTATCGTTTCAACAATTTTTTTTAATATATCCAAGATAAGCTTTTTTTCTCGGGTGAGTTAACTATATCTCGTTTAACAATGTACGGGGTTGGTTCTGCCGATTTGAATCTTATTAGGATTGTTGAAGATAGAGTTATTTTTTAAGGAACGGTGAGATTCGCAGTAGAAGCATGATTGTCCCCATTTCGAATTTTACACAGAATTGTAAATTTACAGAACAATAATATATGTAAAACCATAATTTTACAGCATGCTAAGAAGAGGGAATTAGGGAGAAAGGGTTAAGGATTAACTACCCTTGAAGAACAAATTCTTCACGTAATTCCTCCTCTCCAAATGGTCACGTATAATCATGATCAAAACGTACAGAAAACCCATCTCAACGTGGACACCACCACAAATTAATCCTCTATATTCTCTATAGGGGATGAGAATTACAGGAGGAGTGGGCTCTGTGTTCTTTTGGGAAGAGGAGAGAATTGAGACGAGAGTTTTCTTTTCTTTTTTTTTTTTTTGTGTGTATTCTTGGGAGAAAATCTCAAAGAGCAAAACGTATCTCTTCTGTGAAGAAGATGAATCCCTCAAAATCCAAAAAACCACCTACACACACGTCTACCATTAGAGAGAAAAGAGGGGGAGGGAATTACAACTCTCTCCTCAATTAATTTAAAATTTTAATTGAATTTAAAAACAAAAAAAAATTAACAAATTATTTTAGTAAACTATATATATATATATATATATTATTTCAAATGGTAAAACTGTTGAAAATATTTACAAGATATAGCAAATCCTAGAACGATCAATGATAGACGTTGATAGACACTGATAGAAGTCCCTAAGTGTCTATCAGCATCTATAATTGATAGTTCTAAAAATGTACTATATTTTGTAAATATTTTGATTCATTTTTCTATATTTAAAAAGAAAAAACCCATATATATATTCATCATATAATATATATTAAACTATATGTTATATCAAATATAACACATAATCTATAGTTTTTATATTGTATCAAATACAATATAACCTATAATTTATATTTCTCTCAATAATGTATGGCATTTAATATAAATCACATTTATATTAAATTTAATTATATGAATCTCATCCATATAATTAGTATTTGAATCATATTCAAATACTTAATTTCTCTCAAAATAAACTTTATATTATAAAGTATCAAGTACATTATATTAATTATATCACACATATAATTAATTCAAATTAATTATATCATATAATTAATTCGCTCATTTAATTTGAATAATTCAAATTAATCCAAAATTAATGCTCAATAACCCTAGTTGAGCTACAGAGGGGACCTTATGAGCCTATAGATTGAAGCTCCAATGGTACTTCAATAATTAATGAAACTCCTTTAATTATATTATTCAACATCCATTAACTTCCGGTCACTCCACTAAAGATCGATAGCTGCACTCTTCGCACTATAGATATATTTCTATGTCTATTGGATATAACTAGTCAACAGTGGGATGAATCTTCACAAATTGCTCGTAAGTACGGCTGGGCCAAAATTACCGTTTTGTCCTTGTAGATAAATCTAACTCCTTAAGTTCACTAAACCCTCTAATGAACAATAAGTCATAGTCCAACTATGATCAAACCCATCTCGAGCCAAGGGAGAATTTGGTGCCACATTGTTTTTAGCTCTGGAATCAACCCTTAAGGGAGCAATTTTTCTACTTACCTCGACATTAGGGAATGAGTGAATTCCGTCTTGTGTAGTTGTGTTCCCAGCTCCCTAATCAGACGAATCCCCAAAATGGTAAGCTTATTGAGTCGATGATTTAGCCACTCTCACTCATACAAATCAAAGGACCACCTTCAAGGTAAGAGTTCACAACTCACTCAAGATTCAGGTCATGTCACTTATGGTCATCCTGGTGAAATGTAAGTCTCTACACTAACGACATTATATAATGCGACTATTCATTTCGTGGTACGACGTTATACAAATGCTTTTGTATAGAACACCCCCACTCATATGTCTCCACATGAATGATTAATATCAGATCACTTATAACACTTTACAACAATTATAACATCTACAATATGGGTCTTATTCGCAGTATCACGAGGATAAAGTTATCACTTAAACATGATCCACCTATATGTCTCTACATACATGTTTAAGCTATAAAATATGACCTTGGATGTTAGTTTATTGGTTTTGTGGGTAAATGCTACTAAATTTCAAATAAAATATCTCATATTTTATTAAATAAATAAACTATTTGTACATTACAATTACAAACTACAAGACCCAAGAGATTTAGGGCATCAACCCCAATAATTATGTGGTTGATGTCAGTTTCATTAGAGTCCCCTCAAATTGACTTTATGTGTAGTGGTTAACTATGCCTCATCTATTGCCTCGAACACTGGAAATACACTATATTTAAATAATAAATAAGCAGAAATTGATCATTCTTCTCAATCTCCTGAGGGCAACACTGAAATCGTTGATTTTCAAGATTTTGAATCCTTTCAATCTGGAATTCCCATTAAAGTAGGTTCACTTTTTAGGAGCAAGTTTGTATTGAATAAAGCAGTTTATTTGTTTGCTTTTAAAAACAATTTTGAACTTACTACTACTGGGTCAAACAAAAGTTCATTTGAAAATTGTTGCAAGGATCTATCTCGTGGTTGGTATCTACGTGCATCTATATATAGCGGAGTGTGGATGGTGTGGAAATTCATCGATATCCATCAATGTTCTATGAACATTGTTAAAGATGGTCGATGGCAAGCAACATCTTGGATTGTTGCTAAGTGTACAAAGTCTTTTCTTAAAATAAATGACAAAGTTTCATGTTGGCCTTGTGATGTAGTAAGCTATATGAGAAGACAACATGGTGTAAACATAAGTTATAATAAAGTTTAGAGAAGTCGTGAGATTGTTCTCAATTCATCAGGGAAACTCCTGAGTCCTCACATGTCGTTTTATCATCATTTTCAACTATGTTGATTAGAAACAGTCATTGTATTTTTCTTGTCTATATTTAGTTTAAGAAATTATATATATAGTTTATTCTGTCTTGTATAATCAACCTGAATGTCTATTCCTTACAGGAACATATACAACACAAAAATTTGATGATGAAGGTAGGTTTATGTATTACTTCCTGACCCTTGCTGCTTTCGTAGATGCATGAAAATTTTGTTTTCATATTATGTCAGTTGATGGTGCTAATCTAAAGAACACATTTTTTGGGACATTATTGTCTGCTTGTACATCTGATGGCAATTTGCAGATTGTACCTTTTGCAATTGCCATTGTCGATTTTGATAATGATGCATCATGGTCTTGGTTTTTTTTCGTAATCTTAAAGTTGTTTTTGGAGATTCTAACGACTATGTTATTATGTCTAATGGTCATAAAAGTATAGCCAAGTATGTTAGTTCTGTCCATGATTTTGTTGAACATGAGTTGTGTGCATTTCATTTGTATAAAAACCTTAAAAAGAAACATAAGTCATGTCCAATTGAGGACACTTCCCATGTATGTGCAAGAGCATATATAATTTTGAATTTGAGTATTACATGAGGCAGTTGAACGAGGTTGCTCTGTCCATTAGACTTGAATTTTAAAGGATGTTGGTGTTGGGTTGTATGTCCTAAAACTCACAGTTTGTATTATTAAATATATTCTATTTGCAATAAAGATGTTATTGAAGTTCTGTTCAATAAAATTGTTATTGAATATGTAAATTGCACCAAATCCAATAAACTAAGATCCATGACTACTGCATGAATACTTGGACTTTATGTAGAGACATAAGAATGGATCAAGTTCAAATAGATAGCCAAAACGGTCTATAATATACAAATAAGGTTGGGTACCTTATTCTGGCAACATTATTGGATGCGACCCACTTTGTATTTAGTATAAACAATGTGATCCTAAATTGTTTATGTGGAGACATGCGAGTAGGGCATCCTATGCAATGAGTGTGTTACCAGACCAAGAAACAAGTCACTCTTACTTTATAACGCTGTTTACTATTTAAGACTGACTGCTTCAAAGCGATGACCAAGGTAACTCATCCTTAATCCTAAGCTAACTATAAACTCTTGTTTATTCGGAATTATCCTTAGATTTACATAGGTGAGGGTTAGCTCAACAACACTTGCTCAATAAGCCTCCCATTTTAAGGGTGAGACTGGGTAGATATCTGATGACATAGGGTGCAAGACGAAATTCACTCATACCCTCTTTTAGAGTTAGTAGAGAGGTTATTCTCTTAAGTACTGATTCCAGGTTTTGAATAAGGGGCCCCCACTTCTCATTGGCCCGAGAATGACTCGATTTAGTGATTGAATCATAAACCAATTGTTCATTAGAGGATCAGTAAGACTTAAGGAGAAAGATGTAATCTCGAGGGTAAAACAACATTTGACCCAACCGTTATTACAAACAACCTATGAAGGGTTGACGTACCGATTACGGTTAAATCAAATTGACAGAAATATATCTACAGTGAGGGGAGTGCAACTACTGGGCTTTAGTGGAGTGACCCGGTAATTAACGAATGTTGATTAATTCGGTTTAAAAAGTTGTAGTCAATTAATCTTGAATCGTTAGAGTCTATAATCTGTAGGTCCATTAGGTCCCCTATTAGCTCACAGATGGATTAAACCTTAAAATAGATTGATGAGTTAAATTTGAAAAGTTCAGATTCGAATTAAGGGAATTAGTAATTATATACGATATAATTACACGTCTAATTATTGAATTAAACGAAATTAAAGAATTGGATAATATTTAAATTTGATTTAAATATTAATTATATGAATAGGCATGCTTGTGGAATTGGTGTTTAATTAATTTAATATTTGATATTAAATTAATATTATTTATTTATTTATTTATTAAAGAATTAATTTTATTTGAAATTAATTGTTGAATTAATTTTGTATAAAATTAATGAATTTTTATATTAATTATACAATTAATATTTTATGAATTGAATTTTCTTATTAATTTTGAAAATTGGTTTCAAAATTTTATAAAAAATGAATTTAATTATAAATTCAATTTAAATTAGAAAAATTACATATTAATGGGATTATCCCATATAAGACACTCAAATTCTCACTCTATTATCCAAGTAGGTGGTGTCATCCTTGGAGGCATTTTGAATACATGGGAAATTTGAACAAAACCAACTCTAATTTGAGCTGAGAGAGGACATGCAAATTGGAATTTTTTGTATTGAGAGATTGAAGAAGTGGTTCTTCTCTCTCTAGTAGAAGTTGGTTCTTCTCCTTTCTAAATTCCAAAAAATTCAGTTCATTTTGAATCCCACAATTCAATCTAAGATCCTAGAGAATAGTAGAGAAAATCAAGTGGTGGTCTACAATTATTTGCTAAGGAGAATCAAGCTGGATTTTGAGGATTGAAGAAGTTCTTCAAAGGTAAACTCTCAAAACCCTCTTGCATTTTATGAACATGCTTACTTTGATGCTAAAATTGATGAATTAGAGTGCTTAATGATCCTAATTTCTTTCGTTGATTGCTTGCTAATTCCATAAATTGGTGAATCTAAATGGGCTAGAAAATTTTGTCGGAGGAAAAGATATTCCTTTATGACAACCAATATATCTGAATGCATGAATTCAGTTTTGAAGGAAGTACGTGAATTACCTGTTATTGGTCTCCTTGAATCAATCAATAGTTTGGTTCAAAAATAATTTAATAAACACCATAGTCATTGGAGTTTCCAGCGTTTAAAGTTGTCCTCGTATGTAAAGAACATTATTAGATCAGCCTTAAGTGACAGTAGGTCAATGGATGTAAGTGTTCTTTTATTTACATATATATATATATATATATATATATAATTGAGCCTGTTATTAATAGTTAACATTGTAAGTTTATCATTTTTTTTATAGGTATATCCTATTAACTCGTATGAATTTGAAGTGCATGTTCACACCAACCAATAGGTTGTGAACATTCTGAATTTTACTTGCTCATGTTGGCATTGGGACCTAGACATGATCTCATGCTCGCATGCATAGATTCCATTGTCTCGTAGGAACCTTCAACTGTAGTCATACACACATGATTTCTATTGTGTTTCCAACCTAGTTCTATTATATAGAAAGAAAATGCGACCTATTGATAATGTTGAACAATTTACTACAATTCATGCAATTGGCAATGATCAAGATTCTTCCTCCTAAAGTCAAATATTCGGCTCGGAGGCCTAAGAAGAAAAGAACCACGTCTTATTTAGAAAACAAAACTATAGTTTGCTGTAGCCGGTGTGGTAAGAGGGGTCATAATTGTAGGTCTTGTAAGGATCCCATATATCATTGAATGCTCTTATTTGTTTGTTTTTTAGCAGTCTTATATTTTCGAGTATTGTTTGTCTTTCCTTCGCATTTTGTTTTCCATTCAAATATTTTAGACATTAGTTTATGAGAGATTTCTTTAATGTTCAAACTTACTGAATTTTATGAAGGGAAATGTCATTTGCATTGATATTACAGTTTGTTATCTATCTTACTCTTAGTTATAATTACACTCAATGTATATATACATCTAATTAATATGATTGTACATGGAATTGGAAGTTAATATAACTAACCTACGTTGGTTGTTCAGCCATTTGTATTATTGAGGATGGGAAATTGAGCTAAACATTTTAGAATTTCAGTGTGTTTGTTATTATTAAACTTTATGTGTAAAGGTTCGATGTGAAAAATTCAATTCACATAAAATTACAAATAATGTATGTATATGCCTTTTGGACGATTGAGACTTTAATGAGCCTACCTTATTGAGGTGGGCTGACCAGACAAATTGTCCCACGCATTGGGACACTTTAGAATTACAGTGTATTTTATGTCATTTTGCATCATGTACCATATGCAGTGGGAATAACGAAACACATGGTTAGTACAAAAATATGGATATGTCATATCAAAATAGAAATATAAACTTGTACAAAACAGCTGCTCTAAATCCAAATCTGTTCTATTTTAAAGATCCAAAATAGTTAAATTGTATACCAAAACAAAAATCATATAAATATGTGCAAATTACTCCATTCATTCAATACATGAACCAATTCTACTATAAAATTCTAAAGTTTAAAAGATATACCAAAACATGAATATAAAGTTGTCCCAAATAGTTGAAAGCCAAATATATTTTACATTCAAAATCCAAAATATTTAGATTGTATACCAAAGTAATAATGATATAAAAAGTCCAAGTCATTCAATATATTCATTGGTCATTTGTGTTATTGAGGATGGAAAATTGAGTTGCACGCTTTAGAATTACAGTGTGTTTGTTGTTGTTGAACTTTATATATAAAGGTGCAATGTGAAAAATTGAATTCACCTAAAATTACAAATAATTTATGTATATGCCCTTTGGACAATTGAGACTTTAATAAGCCTACCTTATTGATGTTGTTTGCTATAGGGCTAGCCAGACAAACTGTCTCATAAGTTGGGACACTTTAGAATTACAGTATTTTTTGTGTCATTTTGCATCATGTACCCATATGCAACGGAATAATGGAATATATGGTATAATACAAATACAAATATTTTATACAAAAATAGGAATATAAACTTGTACAAAACAACTACACTAAATTCAAATCTATTATATTTCCAAAATCCAAAATAGTTTAATTGTATACCAAAACAAAAACTATATAAATATATCCAAATCACTCCTTTCAATGCAGGAACCAATTCTACTAAAAAAATCTAAAGTTTAAAAGTTATACCAAAACGAGAATATAAAGTTGTCTCAAATAGATGCACAGAATCCAAATCTATTCTACTTTCAAAATCCAAAATATTTAATTTGTATAGCAAAACAGGAATGATATAAAAGTTCAAATTACTTGATTCATTCATTATAGGTTCAAGCTTGACTTAGGTGCAAGTCAAATGATGGTCTATCCAATATTTTCATCAGTGGTTTGGGTTTTTGTATCATCCCTCTTGCTGCATCTATCCATATCCCTGTCATGGTGGCTTTGCATAATTCACTTTTGACAGTTGTCTTATTAGTTCCCATTGCTTTACTCTTCTTGCTTCCTCCTGGTTAACCCTTGTGACCAACTCTTCATTAGTTACATTTAACTAACAACATTTAATAAACAATTAGTTGTTGTTAGGACTTAACAAGTTCTAGTAATGATCAAATTTATAAGATCGATTGTTATTACATGTTTGAGTATGATCCTTATAGCAGGATTATTTTCATCAATGTTATCCAACTTATTAGTCATGTCCAACTTCCTCGTGACCTTTAATTTTTTATTCAAGAAACAACATTTTTTTTATATATATATACATCATAAGTTCCAAATTGACATTAATTTTAGTATTTTACCTCTTGCTTTTTTGTTGTTAGTGTTGACCCGTGTACCATAATGGTTGTACCTTTTCAAGAATCTTAGTTGTTGAAGTCTTAAGAGTGTCATTCTATTAACACGTTAAAAAATGCAAAATAATTTATTTACTATAGAGATATAATATAATAATTTAATGTTTTACAGTTTTGAAGAAACATACCAATATTATTGTCTTTTGCTTGTTTGACATTTTCAGCTTCTTGTAAATCTCTCTTTCATCAAGTGATCAAATGACTTCATTGATTTCTTCATCAACGGCTTGATTATCCTATCATAATCAATTTTGCTAGTCAATTTCCATGTATTGTTAAACGATATAATTTGTAACACACTTATATCAACCCACCTTGCACTCTGGTTCTTTACTTCCTCTTCCTACAGACTCCTTGTTTTTATCTTCATCGCATGCTTCTTTGTGTACTGCTGATGGTATTTTCAATTCACGATCCTTGTTTCCTTGGCCTCCTTCGTTCTCGTCATCATCTTTTATTCGAACTATTGTGGGAGCATTAAAAGCATCAATCAACTTCTTCTCTTTTTGTTTCTCTTCTTGGTCTTTCTCAATATCATCAAATTTCTTTTTCAACTTAGATGCAGCCTGCTTTTATATAATTTATAAAAGATTTATACTAGGGAACACAACAAATATAGTGTAGTTAGTTTACATACCATTAACAGATTGCTCGCCGATGCATGTGATTGACCAGTTTATGTAGTCTTCATGTAGTCAATCATTGTGTTGAACGATTCCACCAAGTCATATATCTTCTTTGTCAACCTTTGTTGATTAATCTTCATGGCATCAAAGTTTTCCTCCAATCTTGTAGTCATCAATTGTTGTATTTTCTCTATTCCTTCGAACCTTTGTTTCATTTCATCTTTGTTAGATGTAGAAGTCAGTCCTCTATTCAAGGATAGTTCAACCACTCTCTCTTAGTCTATATCTGCTTGGTTCTTCTTCGACATCTTGCAGGACTCTTTTTAACTCCCCAATGAATGGGAAAAAATCTGGCATATTCATTTCCTAGGGGGTTGCAAATAATGGATATATTTCGAGCTATCAAGTAAACAAGAAGATAAGATGTTAGTTTATAATTTAGAATTTAAAACCTACGCCTATTTTGTTTGTATAGATGTTTATACCTCTGTTGAATGAAATACATTTCGCTTGAGATCCTTCCACTTGGGTTGGTTATCTGCAACCCAATTTACTATCCTTTGAACATTGTTAAAAATCTTTCTTGCAAAGAAATTTTATGTGGAGCTCAAGATGGGTATGACTTGTATGCCTATGCTAAGATTGAGAATATAAATCCCCCTATTGATATTTCTAATTTGCCTTTATTGTGTATTGCTCTATTCATAACATCAGCAAGTAAATCAAAAGCAACTTTCCCCATGGATAGTTATCATAGAGATCATCGTCATCCACCATCAGTATGTGGTCTTCATCCATATTCACCAAATCTTTTCATGGGAGAAGAAAACTTTCCAAGAAATACAACTTCACCATTTTTATCTCGTCGCTTTCACATCCTGCCTTGCTATATTAAAACCTATGTTAAGGAAATTCCTAACCACAACTTTCATACCCTTAAAGTATGTTTTTCTTATATTATCTCCTCCTTTTATCTCACTTTTATCAATGCTTGGCAATTCACCACAATTTGAACTAGTCAATGCAAACTCTCGTAAACCAAATTTTAGTACCTGACCCCTATGAAGAAATCTAACTGAGATGATGACTTTGGTTTATATTGTTTTGTATTAGATGTAACAACACCTGGGAAGATTGGTTTGTAATAGAAAAATCAAGGAAATGTCCAAAAATAGTTTCTCAGAATCTCTCTTGAGACTCCTCATTTAAATTTTTCTTGAAATTTTTCTTGATTTTATCAATTACAAAAGTCTTTGTTTACAAGTTTACTTTCAGTAATTCGTTTCTCCTTGCATTATCCATCAAATACAAACAATCCTATCATAATTGAAATAAAACATAAGCACGATCTTAATAATATGTAGCCAATAAATATAATTACAGAGTATTTAAGTAATAATACCTTACCTATATCCATTCTATCGATTGTTTTTCCCTTTTGGCCTCTTGTTATTTTGCCTTTTCCCTTTTTTGACCTAGTTATTACTTAACATTTACAAGGTAATAATACCTCACATTCAATTCTGTAGATGATTACCTTTTTTTTCCTTTTTCTTCTCTGACTCTCCACTGGATGATCTTTTTTCTGATAGTGTTGTTTCGTCATGACTGTGCGACTTTTCTTCTGCACTGTCTTTGTTGTCATCTTCCACATTTTCATGTCTCTTCAAGGTTCTCTTCTTCCTCTTCATGCTCATTACTGTCTTGTTCATCCTATTTCAATTTTTATTAATTATACTATGCAAATATTGTAACAAATATACTGTAATTAACCGATGAATCCATAAAATCTACATTATCATACTTTTCCCTCATCTACTTCCAGTTGCTCTTGTTCTTCTACTACATCATTTCTCCCTTTCCTTTTTGGTTCAATCATTTTTTTGACACCCTGCATCACAATTTAGATCTATAAGAACTTCAACCCTTAACATAAAGTCTTGAAACAAATAGTCCTGACCTTGCTCTTTGTCCTTAGTTTTTTTGCTTGAACTTTGACCTCTACTGTAGAAGCATCCCACTTTCGTTTGTTGCTAGTTGTTGGAGTTGCACGTTTTATGTCTGACCCCTTGGTCATTATCTCCTTTGTTCCTTGTTTTACATATATGATCAAAATTTGATGCTCAGAATACTTAAAAATAAAAATAAAAATATACCTCATCATCATTATTTATAATTATTGGCCCTTTGGTTACTTGTATTTTTCCACCAATTAGTCCAGCTACTCTTAGTCTTTCGTTGGCTTTGTTTCTTCTTTCAATTTTCTCTTTTTTTCATAACTTCAAATGTTTGATTAATCTTAAATGTTGGAGATCTAATGATTGTCTTTATATTTTTCCTAAGCCAGTTTCTAGTGGTTTTCATAGTTGTCACAATTGTTGTCTTAACATCTGCCTTAGACAAGTCGTTATCATGCATAATATTTTTTTTCCTAATTTGGAATTCATTTGTGGAATATTTTTATTTTCTAAATTAGAAAATCTCAACAAAAGTATTTTGATCGATATTTTCCTTTTTATGGCAGATCTTATTTTGACAAAAATGGAAATATATTAGGGATATTATTTTCTTATTTGGCCATAATTTTATAAGGAGTTTTCTAGCCCTCTCTTAGGGTTGCTGCTTTTGTTAACCTAGTAAGATGATTTTTGCTTTAAGACCATTTTTTTGCATCGTTGTGTTATGGCTTGTTCCTTATCATTCCGCTGCGCAAGTTCTTCATCCATTGAAGCATAATACTTTGAAGTAAATCATAGTCTTAAGGGGAACCTAAGCTATTGGTGCTAGAGAAGGAATTCTCAGTCTTAGAGGGAGCCTAAGATTTAGCTTTGAAGAAGAAGTTCTTCATCTTAGAGGGATCATAAGATTAATCAGTAAAGGGAGTCCGCCGACTTGAGGAAAGATAACATAGTGAGAGGAGTCTCATTCATCATCGAAAGTCGATGTGATCAACACTAATATTGTCATACTTAGAGGAAGCCTAAGTATACTTGAGAGAGAATCTCACATCTAAGGGGAGCCTAGGTGACAGTGAGTTCAGCTCTAAGTGATTCACTATAGTGGTCGTGTATTACAGATAAGTATTGTATTGTAAACTGCTTAACTCTTTAATAGGGGTGTTCATGGATTGGGTTGGGTTAGGTTGAAAGACTTTTTAGACCCAACACAATTGTTCGGGTTGTAAATTTCTTCAACCCCAATAACCCTTATTAAAAAATGAACCCAACTCAACCCAACCATTAAATATTTTGGTTTTGTTGGTTCGGGTTAATCGGGTCATTTATTTAAAATTTTGTTCTAAAAAGAAGCAAAACATAAATATGTAAAAATCTAATTCAATTATTTTCATATATTGAATTAAGATTAACTACTCAATTTCAATTTATATAGTGAAAATTCTCTTGCTAAAGTGAAAAGAAACTACTTTAAAGAGTTGTTGAAGAATAAATTATTTAAAAAAATAATAGAATTAAATAAAATTAAAATCAATATATGTATAAATAATTGTGTTATAAGTAACAAAAAAAAAATATTTTAAAGTTAATAATAAATTCGGGTTGGTTGAGGTTGGTTCGGGTTATATTAGGTGAACTCATGAACCAACCCAACCCATAAAATTTTCATTTATTTGAATTCAATCCAACCTAAATGAGTTGATGATCGATTTTTTCAGGTCATCGGGTTTCTTGAACACCCCTACTCTTTAATATTAGTAGATTATCTTTCCTGGACACACTTTCCCAGACATAGATGGTTCATCACCGAACTGGGTTAAAACTTATGTGTGTCTCTACTTGTTTACTTCCCGTTAGTATTTTTGTTGTTTCAGTGGCTGTCAATGCTTTCATTTAACATCCTTATATGAAGAGACAAGTCATCCTTCGCTTTTTCATTAAATTTATAAGTTTTATAGATTCTTGTTATATAAATCCAACTATAATATGTTTCTGTTTAAAAATCCTAAAAAGACGACAATAATATTATATAAAATAAAATATTGATTTTATTTTCCAAAAGAATTGAATCTAAATATTTAAAAATAAAATCACATTCTTATATTTAAAAAATGAGTAGTTAAATCTTTATTTATGTTTGAAAAAATAATGGAATACTTATATATTATATATAAATAGTTTCGTTCAGTATTTTGTTCATATCTTCAATGGGCAAATGAGAGTTAGACGAGATTGCAATGCATGGACTAGAAGAGAGTTTGAGAATTGTTTAGTTTTGTTTACTTGTAAAAAATGTTCAACGATACAAATAGTTTGGAGAAGGTCTTTCTATACTCACGTTGATGGTTTTTTAGGCTCAACGATTTTAGAGCAATGGAATCACGTCTTTATTTTCCTACAATGAAGTTGTTTTTAAGGCACCATAAGCGCCTTCTTTCTTCCCTTGAAGTTGTTTTGGGGCTCCGTAAGCCTTTTGCAATTCCTAATCTTATTTTGTTGGCAATAGATTTCGTTGAATTTTTAGTTTAAATGAATGCCTTGTTTATGATGCTAATAAGTTGTTCTAAGTGTAGATTAGACACTTGTCAAAATGCATTATTGTTTATCATCAAAACTATTTAGGTAGAGTGTATTAAAATTGTTTTGAAACCCTTAACCTTTAGAATTCCAAATGCTATGCATGTGGGTTGGCTTGGGGGTAGTTTTGACAATTACTAATTATTATTTTCTAATATTAAAATTGAAGAAACGAACACATGTGTAGCAGAAGAAATAAAGATCTAAAGTACTCTAACTAGATTAATTTAAAAGAATAAGCATGCAAATCAAAATAAATCAAAGGGATTTAAGAAATATAACCTTTGTAGTCTCCAAATCCGCTCTAATCTCCTCATGAACAGTTCATAGACTATCCTGAGAGTCTTTCCGACTATTCTTCAGCCTTAGAACGGGATGGTGAGATCCAGTGAGTGACTAATTTGGAGAGGAATATGTTAAGGTTTGAGAGAGATTTAGGCCTAAGATTTTTCTCAAAAATCTAAAAAATATCCACTTTTCCAAGAAAAACCAAATATCATAGAACTCTTCTACTTATAGGTCATTTCATGCATGACATACAATTTTGAGTTTGATGAGAATTTGACACTAAGTTGAATAAAAATTGAAAATTAAATTAATTAAATAAATTTAATTAATCAAATAATAATTTAATATCAAATATTAAATTAATAAAACACCTAATTTAAAACATGAATCTTATTCATGTAATTAATATTTAAGTCAATATTTAAATATTAAAACTCACTAATTTCATTTCATTTCGATAAATTAAACGTTAGTTATATCGAATATAATTATACAAACCTTAATTTGAAATTGAACAATTCAAATTTAATTTGAACATTTCAAATTAAAATTTAATTTGAACATGTTCAAATTATTCAAATTAAAATTTAATTTGAACACTTCAAATTAAAATCATTTTAAATTCACTCAATTTACTAATCTAAGGTGTTCATGTTTTACGAGCTAGTAAAGGGACCTTATGGACTTACAGATTATGAGCTCCAACGATTTGAGATTAATTAGCTCAAACTCTTTAGACCAAATTAATCAATATTTATTAACTACCGAGTCACACCACTATAGCTCAATAGTTGCACTCTCCTCACTGTAGATATTTTTGTGTCCACTTGATTTAACGAGACCCTTCACAGATTGTTCGTAATAATAGTTAGGTCAATATGCTATTTTATCCCTAAAATTACATTTTGCTCCTTAAGTTCCACTGATTCTCTAATGAACAATTGGTTTGTGATCCAACCACTAAACCGGATCCCTCTCGGACCAATGAGAGGGTGAGGCCCCTTGTTCAACACTTCAATTCAGCACTTAAGAGAACAACCTTTCTCTTATCCCTAAATCGGGTAGGCGTGAATTCTAACTTACACCCTATGTCCCCAGCTATCTACCCAATTTTACCTCTGAAATGGAAGGCTTATTGAGCCAGCATTGTTGAGCCAACCCTTACCTATGCAAATCTAAGGATGATCCCGAATAAATAGAAGTTCATAGTTAGCTCAGGATTAAGATCGAGTTACCTAGGTCATCTATGAAAAATAGTCAGTCTTAAATAGTAAACAACGTTATAAAATAAGAGTGACTTATTTCTTGGTCCAATTTTATGCAAACTTATTGCGTAGGATGTCCCCACTCCTCATGTCAATACATGAACAAATCAAGATCACTTTGTAGCACCTTACAACAAATTGTAACAACTACAGAGTGGGTCACATCCAATATTGTCACCAGAATAAGACACCCAACCTTATTCATATACTTTAGACCATTTTGCTATTTACTTGAACTTGATCCATCTTTATGTCTCCATATAAAGTTCAAGTATTCATATAATAGCCATTGATTTTATTTATTGGATTTAGTCTTTATAAGTGCAATTTATAAATTCAATAACAACTTTATTGAATCAATGTTGAATAACATCTTTATTGATAATAGAATATGTTTAACTTTACAAACTGCGAGTTTTATGACATACAACCCAACAACTTTTATATCCTTAATGTTTGGTTTTATGCCATAAAACTCGAAGATAGTAAATGTTATTAATTGACCGTCACCAATAAAGAGTTATATATATAAATCAATAAATGTTATTGTTTGTATTGTTGTCTATTTTGTCTTAATAACCTTATCCAATAAACTAACATCCAAGGTTGTCTTACGAGTCTTGAACTGTATGTGGAGACATACAAGGATCAATGTTCAAGATACACCCTAAAGGGTCTATAGTATAGGGATAAGGTTGAGTACCCTACCCTAGTAACATTGTGGATACGACCCACTTTCTATTTGATACAAACGTAATGATCCAATGCATTTTTGTAGGTGACACACAAGTGAAGGTATCCTATGTAATGAGTTTGCATAAAACTGGACTGTGAAATAGTAACCTCTAGATTTAACACCATTGACTAGTTAGGTTCCTATTTCAATAGGATGACCTAGTCGACTTAGTCTTAATCTTGAGTATATTATGAACTCCTATTCACAAGGGATTGTTGTCATACCCCCTCCCGAGTTTACCTTTTTAACCCAAAAGGATGCGTGAGGACAACAAAGACCACTCTTTCATGATATCTATTGCCCAACTCTACTAGCTCGGTTTTAACAAATAAACTTCCAGTGAAATTTTAAGAAACAAATAGAAACGTAACTCATTTTGGAAACCAATTAAACATTTTTAAATAAAATTTTACAACAGTAGTCCCATCCCAATTACAAACTTAAATTAGCAATATTCTAACTCGTGGCAGACCTCATCTTTTTGTAGCAACCTGGACTCTTCTGCTACCTGCAAGGAAGACATTAGAGAAAAACGTGAGCCTTTAAGCCCAGTGAGTGGTAGCAGATTTACAAGTCTCTTTCAACTTATAAATATATAAACAAGTCATAACATGAGGTTACTACGCTAACCTCCATTTTGAACGAATTTGTTCTCAACCCTACTTACACACACGGTAGATAGTTAAAACGATTACTACTTATTTTCCTATGTGCACATAGATCCTCCTTTTATCGACTCAGAAGCTAGCCCCCGTCGGCCCTCTGACCATTCCATGCAAGGTTCCTCCCACAGGCTCAGGAACTAGGCCTTTTGGCCCCCTGACTAGATTCTATCTTATACTCAGAAGCTAGGTCCGTCGACCCCCTGACCATCCCGACCACATGTTCTCCTTACGGTTCTGACCATTCGTTCATAACAATAACATATAATTTAAAATATGCTAAAAGACTTAAATAAGAACCCATTCACCGTGCTTTGCTGGAACTGTTCTCTCTTCCCAAGTTCTTTGGTTTCCCCTGGCTTCCTTTCATACCCTATTTCAGATTCATTTTGAAGCTCAGATTTCTCATTAATCCATACCTTATTTCGAGACACTTCCTTCTACGAACATGTTTAGAAATGTCTTAACTTACTTACCTTAAAATTTGCCTTCAAATTTCAACGTGAGCGTTCCAAGTCTCAAGATTTCTTCACTTGGCCCGATTATCTGCTATTCTATGAACACCTCTTAGTTTCCTTCAATTTTGACAGCTCTTCACATAGAATTTCCTAATAGTAGCCCTCATACAGAAACTACATTCAATTTAAGAAATTTTGGCTCAAGAATAACCTGATTTGCACGAGTAGTTTGAGATAACTCCTCATTTGAACTTGGTATTGCTATCTACCTGCACAGCCTGAACAACACTTACACTTTCTGTCTTTGACCAACGCAAGGGTTTTCGTTATCAACGCAATCCCTTTCCTAATTAACACAAGGCTTCCTCTAAACTTGCTCTCAAACACTCTTTCTAATGTCTTTTGAAGTGAATGTGTGATGTGAGCTGAAGTGAAAGCCTTGAGTGTTATTTATAGACATCCAAACTCTTCCTACCTTGACACCATTGGGGTTGATGCCCTAAATCTCGTAGGGTCCTATAGTTTGTAACCTTGTATGAACAAACATTTCTATGATTAATAATATTTGATGTTTTATTCACTTTGTCTATGAAATATATGATATTTTAGTTGCATTAACCACAAACCAATAAACTAACATCCAAGGTTATCGTTGTAACTTTAACATGTATGTGGTGACATACAAGCGGATCATGTTTAAGAGATAACTTAAATGGTCTGTAGTATATAGATAAGGTTGGGTACCTTATCCTAGTGGCACTACGAGTATGACCTGCTTTGTAGGTGAAGGAACTCTTATTCAAGAGTACCTACGAGCGGAAGCGGATCTTTCCAATTTATTGTAACAGAATTACCACATATACATCCAAACATACTAATATGTATTCATAATGCTAAAGAGATCAAGAGATCATACCAGTTGAAGATTTCTTCTTCACATCGAGTCTAAAACCCAACCGTCTTCCTCGAACAATCACCACTCGAACAGCAGGAAACGAAGATGACACCGCCACTTAGAGCCTTCAATATTCTTGTAGTGAGAATCCAAAGTGTGGGCTTTGTTCGGATTTGGTAGAGGGGAGGAGGAAGAAAGATCGTACACAACGATCAAGCAAAAACTGCTCTCAACTTGTATCCAAGCTACTAAGGGGACCTTATAGACCTATGGCTCGAAGTTCCAACAGTACGTGAATAGCTGATTAAACTCTTTAGTCACGATATCTACCATATATTAATTGCCAGACATTCCATTAAAGACCGACAGTTGAACTTTTCTTGCCATAGATATATTTCTTTGTCCATTGGATATAATCAATCATTAGTACGATGACCCTTCACAAATGCTCGTAATTATAGCAGGCCAATTTATCATTTTGCCTCTATTATCACATTTTCCTCCTTAAGTACCACTGATCCCTCTAATGAACAATACAATATAGTCTTACTATGTGTGAACACCTCTTAGGCTATGAGAAGGTGCATGGTGCCACATCGTTCAAGCCTCGAGATCAACCTTTAAGAGAGCAATCTATCTACTTACCCCTGCTTTCAGGAAGAAGTGAGCTCCATCTTGTGAAGCTGAGTTCTTAGTTCCCAAATTAGATGAATCCCTAAAATGGTAAGTTTAAGTCGGTGCTCTGGCCACTCGCACCCATGTAAATTAAAGAACTGTCCTCAATGGCAGGAGTTCCCAACTCACTCAGAATTGAGGTCATGTTACCTATGGTCATCCTAGTGAAGTGAAGTCTTAGTCATGAACGGAGTTATATGACAAGACATTAACACTTCGAGGTTAGGTCTTATACAAACTCTTTGTATAGGACGCCCCCACTCACATGTCCACTATACGAATGATCAGGATCGGACCATCTATGACAAATCACAATATTTGTAACAATTCCACAAAACGGGTTGCATCCGTAGTGTTACCAGGATAAGGTGTCCCTCTTATATCCATATACTACAGATTATTTTGGTTGTCACTTAAGACTGATCCACTTGTATGTCACTACATATATGCTTAAGTTACATAAAGACAATTAGGGATATTAAGTTTATTGGTTTGTGGTAAAATAAAAAATATCTAATGTGCAAAGTCAAGAAGTGAAGTAAATATCATATATATTATACATCACAAGTGTTCTTACAAAATTGTTTACAAACTACAGGACATGAGAGTTTAGGACACAAACCCCAACAATCTCCCACTTTTCCTAAAGCGAAGTGGGGAGTACAAACAAACAGGTACAAAACAATAAACTAGGCAGAAAACCCAGGGCAACAAAATCTCCCACTTGCTCTAGTCCAGCCGCGGGCGGTCCCGTAAACCCATGCTCTGAAGATGACCCTCTAGCACTATAGTCGTGAGAGCCTTCATAAACAGATCAACAACTTTTTACTCTGAGGCGATCTTTGTGACGATTACGTCTCCTCGATGCACTATCTCGTGGATCAGATGATACTTCTGCTCTATATGTTTGTCGTGCCTATGACTCCTGGGCTCCTTGGATTTTGCCACAGCGCCACTATTATCACAATAGAGGGTGATGGGCCTAGACATATCTGGAACAACTTCCAGCTCTGTCAAGAACTTTCTGAGCTAGACGACCTCTTTAGCAGCTGTTGGGTTTTATGTCCTAAAACTTGTGGTATGTAAACAATTGAGCTTATTTTGAAAATTTAATAAAGGTGTTATTGAATGATCTATTGCTTGAAT
Source organism: Benincasa hispida (assembly GCF_027475165.1). Classification (NCBI taxonomy): domain Eukaryota; kingdom Viridiplantae; phylum Streptophyta; class Magnoliopsida; order Cucurbitales; family Cucurbitaceae; genus Benincasa; species Benincasa hispida. The sequence goes on along the minus strand of NC_143478.1, from coordinate 92,319,148 downwards.
AGAAATCCAATAAACCTAAAAGTCCTTTGACTATTGGATGAGTACTTGAACTTTATGTGGAGACATAAAGGTGGATCAAATTCGAGTAAATAGACAAAATGATCTATAGTACATGGATAAGGTTGGGTACCTTATTCTGGTAACACTATTGGATACGACCTGCTCTGTAGTTGCTACAAGGAGTTGTAAAGTGCTACAAACGAAGTGATCCTAATTCGTTCATGTTCGACATTAGGAGTGAGGGTGTCCTTGTGCAAAAGAGTTTGTACAAGATTGGACCATGAAATGAGTCACTCTTACTTTATAACGTTGTTTACTGTTTAAGACTGACTATTTCAAAACGATGACCTAGGTAACTTGACCTTAATCCTGAGCTAACTATGAACTCCTGTTTATCTGGGATTGCCCTTAGATTTTCATAGGTGCGGGTTGACTCAACAACACCGACTCAATATAACTACCATTTCAGGGGTGAGACTGGATAGATAGCTGGGGACATAGGGTAAAAGAAAGAATTCACTCCTACCCGCTTTAGGGATAGTAGAGAGGTTGTTCCCTTAAGTGCTGATTCTAGGGCTTGAACTAGGGATCCCGCCCTCTCATTTGGTATGAGAGAGACTCGTTTTTGTGATTGGATCACAAAATAATTGTTCATTAGGGGATCAGTGGGGACTTAAGAAACAAGAGGTAATTTTGGGGGTAAAACAGAGATTTGACCTAGCCGTTATTACGAACAACCTGTGAACATAATATATCTACAATGAAGGGAGTTCAACTATGGGCTTTAGTGGAGTGACCCATTAGCTAACGAATGGGGGTTAGATCGGTCTAATGAGTTTAGCCGATTAATCTCAGATCGTTGGAGCCCATGATCTGTAGGTCCATGAGACTCTCCTACTAGATCAAAAATGGATTAGCTCTAGAGTAGCGTGATAAGTTAATTTGAAACGTTCAAATTATAATCATATGAAATTGGAGAAAATATACTTAAATATGATTTAAATATATGAAGATGAATTTGTGTAAAAATTAATTTAATATTAGATATTAAATTAATTAGAACTATTTAAATTATTCAAATAATTATTTATTAATTTTATTATAAAATTAATTTGTAAAATTAATAAATTTTGATTTTAGAAATAAAATATGATTTTAAAATCAAAATAGATTTTTGGAAATTGAAAAATTACACAAAACTTGAAAAATGGGTTTTTCAAGTTCATCTTCAACTTGCATACAAGGAACCCACCACCTCTTCTTTGATTTACTCCAAGCATGAGCTGCATCCTATGCAACACATCTCTTTGCATGATAGTCTGCAATATATTGAAGAGATTGGAGTGAAGAATGAATGATGAACCAACTGAATTTTTGCTGAAAAATTCGGATGAAGAAGGTGTTCTTCAATGGGTTTTGTTCAATGAGCTTTCTCCATATTCCCTTTGATTCCAGCTTATTTTGAGTCCCACAATTCAATCTAGAGCACCAAGAGGATAGTAGGAAAGATCTTGTGGTGGTCTACACAAGGATTCGGAGGATTTTGCAGCTGGAAATAGAGATTTCATTGGTTCGGCCAAGGTATATTCTTAAAACCCATTATACTCTATTTTTAGCATGTTTCTTTTATGCCAAAATTAATGAATTAGAATGCTTATGGATCCTAATTTCTTCCATTGTGTGATGGTGTTGATCCAACAGCAGCTTCATAAGTCGCTACGTACTCCACCTCCATCGTGGAGTCGGTGATGCACCCGTGCTTAGTGCTTCACCACACTACAGCTCCTCCATTAAGAGTAAATACTAACCCTGAATTGGACTTTCGAGAGCCCTTATCAGTTTGAAAGTCTGAATCCATGTATCCAGTAAGGATCAAATCCCTAGACCTATACACGAGCATGTAGTCCCTCATTCTCCAAAGATACTTGAGGACGTTCTTAACTGCCAACGACATATGCATAGCAAATGTCTGGCCTTGTGCAGAGCATCACATACATTAAACAGCCAATGACAGATGCATGTGGGACCCATTTCATGTCCTCAACCTCATGAGGCATCTTAGGATGCATGTCCTTAGACAAAGTGATTCCATGCCTGAATGGTAGTAGACCCTTTTTGGAGTTATGCATCGAGTACTTGAGCAAGATTTTGTCAATATATGATTTATTAGACAGCGCTAGCACTTTGTTCTTACGATCTCGAAAGATCTGTATTCTCAGAACAAACTGAGCCTTTCCTAAATCTTTCATTTGAAATTGGGTCGCTAGCCAGTTCTTAACTGCAATCAGTAGACTTACATCATTCCCAATGAGTAGTATATCGTCTACATACAATACTAAGAAAGCTACTGAACTGTTGACTATTTTCTTGTAAACATAAGGTTCATCAACGTTTTGGTCAAAGTCATAGGATTTGGTCGTAGCATCAAACCGAATATTCCAAGATCGAGACGCCTGCTTCAGCCTATAAATGGACCGATTCAGTTTGCAAACTTCTTGCTCTTGACCTTGGGTAATGAATCCTTCAAGTTGCACCATGTAAATGGTCTCCTCAAGATTGCCATTCAGAAAAGTCATCTTGACGTCCATTTGCTAAATCTCATAATTATAATAAGTTGTAATGGACAGGAGGATGTGGATCGACTTTAACATAGAAATAGGTGAGAAAGTCTCCTCATAGTCGACTCCCTCCATCTAGGTATAACCCTTTGCCGCAAGTCGAGCCTCGAAGGTTTGCACCTTCCCATCAGCACCCCATTTGGGCTTTTAGATCCATTTATAACCTATAGGTTTTACCCCATCAGACTGATCTACAAGATCCCATACTGAGTTGAAGTACATCGACTCCATCTCGAGATTCATGGCTTTCACCCATTCATCCCGGTCAACATCCTCCATTGTATTTTTATAGGACATCGGATCCTCAACGTCGCCATCTGTCACTATAGCTAGGATTTCTGTGAAACCCAGATAGCGATCAGGCGAGTTCGTAACCCTTCCACTGTGTCGAGGTTCCCTCAACTCTTGAGGTGGAACCGACCTACTAGATGAACTATCATCAACAACTCTGGTTGATGAAGCAGGTCCTTCAACAACTCTTGTTGAAGTTTCAGTAGTTTCTTTGGATAGCTCACTTAACACGACTTCACTACGTGAACTATGCTCCCTGATATAATCCTCCTCTAGGAAAGTAGCATTCGTGGAAATAAACACCTTGTTTTCGGACGGATCATAAAAGTAACCTTCTTGTGTACCTTTGGGGTAGCCTACAAAGAGGCACAACCTCGATCATGATTCCAACTTATTGGGATTTGCCTTAAGCACATGTGCTGGGCAACCCCATATGCGGAAGTGATGTAAACTAGCTTTACGCCCGTTTCACAGCACCAGAGGTGTTCTTGCAACATTCTTAGAAGGAACACAGTTGAGAATGTATACCGCAGTCTCCACTACGAAACCCTAAAACAAGTTCGATAAAGAAGCGTAATTCATCATCGAACGAACCATGTCCAACAAGGTTCTATTTTTCCTTTTTGCTACACTATTTTGCTGAGGTGTTCTTGGTGCCAAGAGTTGGGAAACGATTCCATGTTCTAATAAATAGTTCTGAAACTTCCACCTTAATCTGATTGAAGTGTTTTTATTTGTCTATCCAAAGCATTCTCAACTTCAGCCTGAAATAATTTGAACTTTTCAAAAGATTTAGACTTTCGTTGCATAAGATAAACATACTCATATCTCGAGTAATCATCAGTAAAACTGATAAAGTATTCATAGCCTCCTCGAGCTTGCACATTCATAGGACCACAATGGTCATAATGTACTAATTCAAGAGGCTCTTTGGCTTGATAACCTTTTCCAGTAAAAAGTGTTTTAGTCATCTTACCTTCAAGGCAAGATTCACACACTGGTTTAGATTGAGTTACGGAAGATTTAAACATCTCTATGTTATGGAGGGAACTTAAGGCTAACGGTCTTAGCACATACAAGTTATTTTCCAGTTTAAAAGAAAGAGTATAATTGTATTGTAATAGAACTTTACAGAAATAAGGTTCCTTTTTAGTTCAGAAATTACAAAGACATCTTTTAATATAAGAAACCTATTCTGTAAACTTAACTAGATCCCTCCCACTATCACAGCTGAGACGACGTGCCCGGTGCCTACTCACAACATCATCTCACTAGCCTCCAGCTGTCGCCAGAATCTAATCTCCTGAAAAGAAGAACATACATGATTAGTGGCGCCCGAATCTACTATCCAAGCAGAATCATATTTATCCACTAAATAAGTTTTTAATACAAGTAAATTATATTTATCTTTGTCTGCCTTGGCCTTAGCCTTGGCTGCATTCTTTTCCTTCAGATAACGAGGACAATTCCTCTTCCAATGTCCGTCCTGGTTACTGTGGAAACATTTTCCTTTTTCAATCGGCGGTGGACACTTCTTCTGGGCGACAGGTGGCAGGTTAGTAGGCGCATTCCCTTTTCCTTTACCACTCTTCTTCTTCTTCCCCTTTCTAGAGTTAGAAGTTGAAGGTGCAAACTTTGTTCCTTAGGTCAAGCCTCGATAGAACCTTTTAGAGGACGAGACAACATTTGGCTCACCTCCCTTTTTCTTCTTACTTTTCAGCAAGGATTGGTAAGTCTGCAACTCGTTGAGGAAAGTGGTAAGGGATTTGTCCACTTTGTTAAGAATAATATTGCTAACAAAGTGGAGTAAGCTCTCCAGCAATGAATGCAGGATAATGCGAACCTGACTGCCCTTATCAATTTTAGACTCATTCATCTCTGTCACGTTAAAGTAGACCATCATATTCAACACATGTTCACGAACAGAGGTGCCTTCCACCATTTTGGAGCTGAAGATGTGTTTCAAAGCTTCATGCTTGAGCTATCGAGACGGTTGTCCGAACATTCCCCATAGGGACTCTATGATCTCACGTGCTGAGACCATGGACTCGTGTTTCTTGTCCAACACATCACTAAGACTAGCCAGGATATAGGCTCGAGCTTTCTTGTTTGCCCGTGTCCAACGCTCATATGCCATTGAACATTTCGAATAGCATCTCGAGGTGCAATAGAAGGACATTCCTCCGTAAGGACAAACTTCAGATCCTCGATGATGAGTATCGTCGTGAGCATATGTTTCCAACTTGAATAGTTTTGACCATTCAGTTTTTCGGTGCTAAGTAAACTCATAGTGGCTGAAGCCATTAAAAATCGTTGCTGAAAAAAATGAATAACCTTTTATAAGACTTTGCAAAAACCACATTTTTTAACCAATTAGTTTTAGCAAAACAGATTCCAAGGATCCTAAGTGAAAAGGCTTCTATTTTGTAATGATGCTTTAGTGAGACAGGACAAACATTCACCGGTGGGGTGATCAGATGTCCCTCATGGGATGCGACATTCTCAACCAATAGGCAGAACCAACTCTTGGAACTAAACCAATAGCCCACCATTTGTTCGGTTTAGAAACAGTAAGGCCTTAACATCTCTAAGTGTAAAACCTGTTCCAACCCCCGGAGTCCTGTCCTAATGCGCCCACCCATTGGGAGAGAAGCAGATTAGGACTAGTGACTAAGTTACCTTATCTCTTACAGGCGATCAAGTTGTGGTGTAATTGCAAAAAAACTTAAAAAATAAAAAAAAACCCATCCTATAGGGGGGGACACACCCAAGGTACCACGAGGCCGGATTGGTAGAACTTTATTCAATCTATAGAGGAGACCGACCGTGGGATATAATGTCGCACTTCCTGCTTCCACTTACTATGAACACTCTCTCCATCCACCTTGATATTGACCTACCCAAACACCATCCGTTAGGAGAACACGTCAAAGGTGCCTCGAGGCCGAGGGTAGATCTCACGGTGTGAAAAATGAAGAAGAAACGTAAGAGGTGAAAATGAAGCATCAAATACCCCAAGTACCTCCCTCTGAATGCTCTACCTAGGGGTTTATTAACCTAGACTATCCGACTACTGACAATGATCTAAGTCATTTATTAAGTTTGCTAAAAAACAACTTTTTTCTTTGAAATTAAAAAAAAAAAAAGAAAAAAGAAATCCAAGTAGTCACATTAAACTCTTTAATGAACTGACTTTAATTTGCATGCATGCATCAAATCTATCTAAATCACCTTTCCAAGTAGGTTTCCAAGTAGGGGTGTTTGTTGTCGTCACCTTATATACCACAGCCTAGACAGAACCAACCTTAGATAAAAGGTCTATTATAGATAGATTTGCTACATATTAATCTTTTACTAATTATTTTAGTTCTAATTTCATTTTATAACCATTTATAAAATAAACAACTAAAACACTCATCCCACATAACGAAGTATTTATAATGCTTATAAATATAGCTTTAAATAAATAAAGCTTACATAAATATAACCTTTATATTAAGTGATGCATGAGCATGCACTTATGTAAATTAAATCATGCTTCACTAAATCATAAGACTTATAATAAAGAGAATATGCATGACCTAAGGTGGGATTTGTCTATATGTGCATACCATATGACAATATATATATACATCACATGTATAAAACTATGGATTAATGGACCGGGATGAACCAAAACAAAACTGGAATGAAAAAACAATCTATTTACATAATTTAGCTGAGCAAACAGGCTAACAAGCGAACCGGGACTTGAATCACCAGGAGGACTCCATCGTGTAGTAAACGTCGTAGGTAGACGATCGTCCAGCGCACACTAGACGATAAAAGCAAAATTAAACAATCGCGTAGATGACAACGAGGCTGCGAAGCCTGATCGTCTATGTGATCGCTTAACGCAGTGACAAGTAAACGATTTACCTTGTGTTACTAAGTGATCGTTTAGTTAGTTACTAAGCGATGAAGCTTGCTGACCTGAACGATCGTCTAGTGCGCGCGTGCGTTAAATGATACGCGAGCATCCCATCGTCTACATGACCCGATACTCAGTGATTGCGTACCCGATCGTCGACACGATGCGATCAATCCTTAATCGCATACCCTCTCGTCTAACTGCTGCGATCAACAGCAATCGCATACCCCATCGTCTAACCGATGCGATCAACAACGATCGCATACCCCATCATCTGCACGATGCGATCAACCCTTGATCGTCTCCTTCCTTGAAGAACCGCAATGCTTACTCCAATCTTCTTCACGAACGACTCAAAACTTGAACAGACTTTGAATTACAGACTCAATAATGATTATCAAAGCCCAAAAATGCAGGGGCCTTTACAAACAACAAAAGAATTCAACAAACCGAGGTTACATCCCATAAATTTTCATTAATCTACACATCCACAAATGAATTAACAATTAAAACAGAGAGTAGACATGCTGCACCCACCGTGAATGTAAATGCAATTGTTTTGCAGCAATGAATTGGAATATCAGAAAACCTGGCTCTGATACCAATTGAAGAAACTCTTATTCAAGAGTACCTACGAGCGGAAGCGGATCTTTCCAATTCATTGTGACAGAATTACCACATATACATTCAAAACATACTAATATGCATTCATAATGCTAAAGAGATCAAGAGATCATACTAGATGAAGATTTCTTTTTCACAGCGAGTCTAAAACCCAACTGTCTACCTCGATCAATCACCACTCGGATAGAAGGAAATGGAGTTGACACCACCACTCAGAGCCCTCAGTATTCTTGGAGTGAAAATCCAAAGTGTTGGCTTTGTTCGGATTTGGTAGAGGGAAGGAGGAAAAAAGACCGTACACAACGATCAAACAAGTGGGAGATGAGGTCGTCAATCGCATAGACAAGATGCTTGATCGTTTAGGTGAAGTATACGATTGTGTAGGAAAAAGTAAGCGATCGTTTAAACGATCGTGTAAGAAAAAGTAATCGATCGTCTAAACGATCGTGTAGGAAAAGGGTGAGCGATCGTCTAAACGATCACGTAGGAAAAACTAAGTGATCGTCTATACGATCGTTTAGTAAATATCGAGAGCTAAACGATCGTTTAGGAAAAGATAAACGATCGTTTAGTTAATAGCGTGCGAAGGTGTAATCGGTAAGTGACCACTTAACAATATTGTATATGTAAGCGATTGTGCAGGCACTATCGTATGGGCACTGATTTTCTAAACGATGATACTCTCTTTAACACAATGTCTGCGCCTCATGCTCAACACACCATCAGCTATTTATGCATCTCAAAGTGATCTTTCAATGCACTCATTTGTTATTTAGAATAGAAGAGACGTCGTCCCATTTCCTTTATAACCATCCAATGAATGTGATCTTATCATATTCATAACATATAAATTAATACCATATATTAATTATAATATTTTCCTCTACTAGATATAAATCATATTTATATCCAATTTCCTCCAAATTAATGTATCTCATACATAAAGTTAATTATATCATATTTAATTAACTCGTTCAATTATATCATATATAATCAAATTCCCTCTTGTCAATTTGAACATTTCAAACTGACCCAAAAACTGACTCTCAACTTGTATCCAAGCTACCAAGGGGACCTTATGGACCTATGACTCGAAGCTCCAACGATACGTGAATAGTTGACTAAATTCTTTAGTCACGATATCCACCATTCGTTAACTGCTAGGCATTCCACTAAAGACCGATAGTTGAACTCTTCTTGCCATAGATATATTTCTATGTCCATTGGATATAACCAATCATCAGTACGATGACCCTTCACAGATGCTCATAATTACAGCAGGCCAATTTACCATTTTGCTTCTGTAATTACATCTTCCTCCTTAAGTACCACCGATCCCTCTAATGAACAATACAACATAGTCCTACTATGTGTGAACACTCTCGGGCCATGAGAAGGTGCGTGGCGCCACATCGTTCAAGCCTTGGGATCAGCCCTTAAGAGAACAATCTATCTACTTACCCCAACTTTGAGGAAGGAGTGAACTCCATCTTGTGAATTTGAGTTTCTAGCTCCCAAATCAGACGAATCCCCAAAATGGTAGGTTTGAGTTGGCGCTCTGGCTACTCGAACCCATGAAAATCAAATGACTGCCCTTGGTGGCAAGAGTTCCCAACTCACTCAGGATTGAGGTCATGTTACCTATGGTCATCCTAGTGAAGTGAAGTCTCAATCATGAATGGAGTTATATGACAAGACATTAACACTTCAAGGTCAAGTCTTATACAAACTCTTTTTATAGGACGCTCCCAGTCGCTTGTTCACTACACGAATGATCAGGATAAGACAATCT